>NC_080385.1:163649837-163961270 GCF_014773155.1 Arachis stenosperma
AAAAATCATTCACATAGGCTACTACTCTATCTTTTTTTTTTTGGCGTGATTCATGACTAAATTTATATCACTTATTTAGCTCAAATTTTCGAAAAAAGGAAATAAATATTTTCATTTTGGATCATCTAATATAATTTATGTAAAAGTATATATATAAAATATATGAAAATAGATCTCTTGTAAATTCTGATTATTTTAATTTAAATGTTTACACTAAATATATAGAACATACATCACCTTCACCTATAAATTATACTTTTTCGCCAAATGATTATGACATCGCATCGCATTAACAAGAGTTTTTCTTGGGTAATAACTGGCAACTAGTTTTAGAAACAACCACATATATATATATATATATATATATATATATATATATATATATATATATTCGTAGACGAGTCAGAATTATAATCTAAAATTATATTCAATTTCATATGTGATAATTTTGCCAAGATTTGTTTGTTAGTTGGGAGAAGAATCCACACGAATAAAATTTTTTGAAGAGCATATCGAGAGAGAATTATATATATATAAATTAATTATGTAAACAACCTAAATAAGAGACTGAAAGAAAACTACTTAATTAATTATACACACAATGCTCTAGCACCATCATCTCTATCCTTATCTCATTTATTTAGAAAACTAGAATCACATACATCTGTCAGAGATTTGAAAGCAAAGTTAAAGTCACCAAAAAATAGCTTGTAATAAAAGTTTGATGAATTGGTACTTCTAGAAAATTGCTTAATTTACATCTTTGAAGGATTTGAAAATAAGTTGATTCTAGAGCTTTCAAGGACCCTTTTTCTTAACAAGGACTTCTTAATCCCTTTTTTTCTTTTCCTTTTTGATAATGATATTTAAATTTATAATTCTACATTAAAAATGTTTCAAACAATTATTTAATTATATTAGCTATTTTGAATTATCATTTATACCGTGTATATATATATATATATATATATATATATATATATATATATTATTAAAAAATTTCATGTGTAAAATTTCGTTATGTTTACCCTTTTAAAAACAATTAATTAAAAGGATATTAAAAATGGATAAATAATAGTTTTGTGAGTTGAGATCTTGAATTTACAAGGCGATGAAATTTTCATGGCTGAACATTTAATCCCTTAAATATATTTATAAATTATAATAAACAAAATTAGGCCAAACAAATTTGAGACAAATTTTGAAAAAGAAAAAAGGACTATAATCGAATAATAATAATATTTCTATTATGTAATCATTATGTCTCCCATTATTAATTTCACTTCTAAATTCATGACCTACCTGTTTTCAAGCCAGGAAAAATAATACCTGGCTCCACTTCACTTTTTTTTTTAGGCTAATTTTATGGTGTCTCTTATTTGATGTTTAATTTTTATCTAAATTATTTTTTATAATAACTTTAAAATATTTAAAAAATTTTAATTTTTAAATTTAAAAATATTTATTCAACCTATTTTATTAATTAGACAATATTTTTAAACACCATAACAAATACTTTTCTTTTAAATGAGTTATTATATCTCTGCCATTAACGTCTTCAAACGACGCCATTGACCCATGTATCTTGTTTACAGAATTTGATATCTGCATTAACATCTTCCAAGAAGAGGTTAGTATCATAATTATGTTTTGCACATTTGTATACTCTGCCATTGACAAAATCAAGTACTAAATTTAAAATTTAATCTATCTTAGTCTCTATAATTTTATTAAATTTATAACTAAATTTTTATATTTTTTATTTTAATTAGTTCCACAAACTATTTGGAATAATGGAATATTCTATTTTCAAACTATAGATACCATCAATAATTGCTAAATAGTAAAAACTCAGGTAAAGTCGACTTCACGTGAAGTTGATACCTCAGAATCGTTAGATAAAAATTTAATCAAATCAGTCAAATCATCTAACGGCTCTCAGGTATCAACTTCACGTGAAATCGACTGTACCTGAGTTTCCACCTTGCTAAATACGTAAATGTGACTCCGTCTCTTTTTTCATAATGACAAAATAGTCCTTTTCCTCCTCTCTCTTTCTCAAGAGAGTAATTTAACCCCTTTTTAACTGCCCCCAATTGTTCTAATGAGCTTACAATGGCAACAACTATTTGTGCAACAGCAATTTGAAACCTTAAATTTCAAACCCAAGAGGAATTGTGGCAAGGATCAGAATGAAGGCTTTTAATCAATGCTGGAAGTTACATTGGAAGCATTAGACAGTGTATTGAAAACAAAAAGACAATCAACAACAGTGTTGGGAGAAATCTAGGGTGTCAATCCATACTAGAATGCAACCCATGGCTTTTTCTTACAACTCTCTTTTGAGTTTTGATTTAGAAGAAGTTGCGCAGTGTCACAGTGCAATAGCTTTGCAAGGAACAGGGGTCTTCTTCACTTTCATAGCTTAATTCATTCATTGACCTAATTCCCCTTTTGCTTCAAAACCATCCAATGTTTGTTCTTCCAGCTCAAACCTTTTACTATAATCATCATTTCCATGCCAATTTTTTTCTTTTTTCTGATACCCAATTGAAAAAAGATTTGAACTTTGTAATCAAATATGTCAAAATTTGATGTTCCCAAAACTCCAAACAGAGAACCCTAAATTCAAAACTAACAAAATAAGAAAAAATTCAGTTCTTTGAACTAAAGGAATAAAGATTGAAACATTGAATTTAAGAGTTGTTGAGGTAGACGACGACAAATACAGCGCCGTCATAGAACTGAGGGTGTAACCATGGAACTATGGTAGTGTGAATGTGTGATGTTGTTGAGGCTCCTTGAATTCGATATTCTTGACAAAAGTTGGCTTGGATCCATGCAAATTAACAACATTTCAGAAGCAAATGGAAGAAGAGAAGAGGAGAAAGGTGAAGGGGATTAGGTTCAGACAAGTACGAGGGTTATCTAAAGTGAATGGGATGGGTATAATAGTAAATTCACAACTTGCCAATGTTTGTTGGCGTCTACTGTCAATAGGGACCTAATTGACCTAATTAAAATATTAAAATGTTTAGGTACTCAATTGAAGAGGAAAAAGTTATATATACCTAATTGTAAATTTAGTGAAACTATAAGTACTTACAAAATCATTTAACTTAAATTTAATCACTTTTATAAAACTAGCTAACAATTTTACAGGGTCTAAAATTAAAATTTAACATATTTATAGAGACAAATACTCATTTCTGCATTATAGTTCAATCTAACAAAAGAATACACTCTTTCTTCTATCCTTATCTTTGTTTTAACAATCTATTATGGAGCCTAAATGGTAAAATGACTAGCATTCAATCATTTTTTCTAAGGATATCTATTTAATGTATCGTGTAAGCTTACTTTTGAAAGCTTGCCTAAAGAATCATTTTTGTATGTGTATCATCAGATTTTGGGGAAGGTCCTTGTTCCTCATGTCAATTGTGATTCGGACAAGGCCGAATGGTCACATCAGAAAGGTTTAAGAACTATCGCGCAATGTGGGGAAGCTAACTCCCTCTTTCAGATGGCTTACCGCGGTGGGACATAACCACTTCAGAATGTTTGGACCTAAAACCTGATCAAGGGAAAAAATGTTCAGTAAGTATCGCCGAACCATCGATGCATACATGCAAATCAATGATGATGAAAATAATTAAGGGTTGCAAGAGAGACCGAAGTGATGTTTTTGTATGGGCTGATGTTGAATGGATGCCGGTAGCTCTGCCCAGATTTCATAGCTAGCCATTTTGCACGTTTTCCTTCGTAATACTGGCAAATGCGCCAAACCAGATAAATTGAGAGAGATTAAAAAGAGAATGGAATTATTCTTAACTGAATATCTTCTAGAAACCTACCTCTATTGTTGTCATATTATGAAGGATGAGGTACACATGCCATCCAAAAAGAGTCAACAGGGTTGTGGTCAACCCGATTGCCATTGTCCCATACATAACCTAAACACCATTCACAAGTCTTAATGTTAATTCACAATATAATAATAAAAAAAATAGTATTAAAGAAAATAATAAAGAGTCAATCAACTTTTTGGAATGTTTTTGCAAGAAAACCATGTTAATATTCTAAGAAATAAAACCTCTATTATTCTCTCTAATTCTAAATATAAGCATAAATAAAATTAAAAGAGAAAACCAATGGCTGGGTTATGTGGGATGGAATAGACAGAGCAAAAAGTAGTAGCAGACCAATGCCAAAGATAGCCAAAGCATATTCTTGAGGGATTACAAAACAATCAGTTACAGATACATAAAGAAACCAAAATCCCTTATGAGACTGTTTCGACATGTCGAAATTGATAGTTTTCTGCTCATGACAATGGTGATGGCAATGAAAAACAACCTAATGAACAGGTATCTTGAGTCTTGATCTTGGAGGAGCGTTAACAGAGAAGGAAATGGTTTACCTCACTACAAACACCACAGTTTCTACTGAAAAAAACATAACGAGCGACACAAGCAACAGATATCTAGACTGGCTGCCAGTAACGAACACAAGCGATTATCATGAGTCATGACCAACTTTGATTGCATAAACCCAATGCTATAATAGTTTGGTGTGTAAGTAACAGTATGTAAAGGTTCCTAGCTTGTTATAAAGTAGGCCCAGAGGATTGAGAATATTTCAGATTATTCAGAAAATAATGTCCGTACCCAAAAAAAAGGGGGAAACTAATTATACAAACCGGAATAAAGCCCAAGAATTCACATCTCTTAGTTTGAAATACCCTCAACAACAACCAAAGCAATAAAGGGGAAAAAAAGGGATATATATTGGAATATCTGCAAACTATTGCATTCAACTTACATAAAACATTTTAGAAGAGCTCCCTTTATCCATCAGAAATACAGAGCATATAAACAGGATCTGCACATTGCAAAAGCCTATGTCAACCGATATCCCGTCTGTTGCAAAAACAAGTAGATGCCAAGGCAAAAACATACCATGGAATGAATACTCGCCAAGGTAGCATATGATGTAAAAACAAAGAAAGCCTTGTAATTCCAATAACCAACACAGTTATTTATCCACAAGCAGTGATGATCCTACATCGAATTTGGCAACAAAACTAAGGTAAGAGTTAAACTAAATTTCATTCCTGCAAATGCAAAACGGAAGATCAAATTTAGGTATATTTCCAATAATCAACCAACCTACCATTTTCAGAACACATTTTTTGCAGACTCGACAATGATGAGTCCTTGGAGGCTTGTATCCGTAGCACTTGTCACATTTTTTCCGCTCTGCATTCTGCAGCATTTGTTAAGGGACTCGGTAACAGATAACAAGAAACCAATACACTTAAGAGCTAAGCTAACAATATCAACAACTTGCTCTATACAAATGAACCAGCAACTTCTGATAATGCATTGATAAATGGAATGGGGGAAATACCACAGAATCTAATCACATAAATCTAGATATGACTGAAAACAGCTATAATTTAAGCACTGAAACTGTTTGCTAATCATAATGGCTAATTTGAAACACTAGTAGCATTGATCAATTCGCAATTTAAGAATTAACTGAGTCCTATCCTACTTGATTTACATAAAGGATATGCAATTAAGAACAAAATCCATGCAGCTATAAGCACATTACAGAAAAGCGCAGAAACCAAACAGAGAGAAAAGCAATTAAGTGAAACCCCAATTGGAAATTGAGCAAATTGGGGAAATGGGTATTACAAAAAAGTGAAAAAGCTTACATCTTTGGCGGAACCCTGGCCTTCAACATCAGGTACATAGGAGGAAGGGATGTGACCAGGGTCTGAGAGAACGCATACAAAGAAAGAGAAGATGGAAAATGAGGCTAAAATAGTGAATATGGCGGCATTGAAGGTTCCATTGGAGCTCTGAAGATCAAAGGAGCCATCAATGAAGACGAAGATTGTTGTGTAATACACAAACATCATCAACAACAATACTGCCAACACTGGCAGAGATAGGAACCTTTTGGGTCTCATAATAATATAATCAATGGCAAGAAGAAGAAGAAGAAGAAGAAGAGAGAAGAAGAAGAAGAAGAAAAAGAATGTCTCCTTTTGGGGAAACTCAGTTCCGGGATTTTAATTTTTTGATGCACAAGATGTGAGGTTTTTAGGTTGATTTTCTTTTCTGTACTTGATTTTGGATTGGATTTGGAGATTTAGTGCTGTGTTCTTCCCTAATTTTGTTCTTTTAATTTTTTATTGTTTTATGAAATTTGAATATTTTTGTTTTCAATTAAAAGATTTAAAATGATACTTCGCTGCAAATTGGATTCAACCATTGTTATTATTAATTTTATTATTCCATTTTATCTTGGTGTTTTCCAATAGAACGTTCATATAAAATTAAATAAGTCAACTTCATATTAAATATTTTGCCATCATGATAGTAATTAGTAAATATATATTCTGCAGTTTTTGGAGTAACAATAGATTAATGGTCAACTATGAAGACCCATTTAATTATTTTTATTTTTATGTAAATTCTAATCTAACATTAATTTTAGAATTTAGTTAAAGTTTTTTTTTTCACTTCTTGCAGTATCTCTTAAATTCTAATACTTACTTAATTAGATCTATAAATTAATTATTAAATTAACTTAACTTGATTTAGTCAAAGAATATTTAAATATATTAATTGAGAAAATATAAATATAAATATTTAATATTTTTATTTAACATATAAAAAATTATATTTAATTTATATTTTTTTATTCAAACATCTTATTTTTCATTCAAACATCTCAACGTCGTCTCAACACCGTCGATCTCAGCAACCACATCATTTTTAGTGCCGTGGTTCTCCATCATTTTCAGTTGTGCTCCATCATTCTCAGTCTCTGAGTCTCAACCTTCAAGTATGATTTGTTCAATTTTTGTTTTGATTTCTTATTTAATCTGATTTTTTAAAATTTTTTTCTGTTCTGACTTCTAATTTTTTTTATATTGTGACATGATGTTTTTCTATTCGTTATGATTATTGGTTCTTGGTTTTAATTTTCTAATTATTGTTATGATTATTGGTAATAATATTTATTTAGGGAATTTTTGTTTATGATTATGTTTTATGGCTCTGTACTTGTATTATTTTTATTTTGTTCTATTTTTGTTAGATTTTAGGGTTTAATTTTAAAAGTTTTGGGACAAATTTAAAATTTTAATAATTAATTTGATATATTAGAAAGTCATAATTTAATGATTATTTTTAGTGTATCTGAAACGCTCTAAAACACTTAAGCTCACCAAAGACCTACCCTTAAACTTTAATTTCATCATATCATATGAATTGTATGTACAAGATAATTTAGTAAATCAGTTTTAGAATAAAATAAATTTAAATTCTAGCCAAAAAAATTTATCTTTCTAGTTTAATTTGTTATGACTAACTTATCATATCTTTATCTATATCTTTTGTTGCATGATCGACAAAATTAAATTTAAAGAACTTATATATATATATATATATATACACACTCGCACCATAAGAAAATTTATCAAGTGCTTGACTCCTTTCCTTTCTCTGCCTCTTTCTTGAACATAACATCAAGTGACTCAAAATTTGCTATATTTTATTCTTAACAATGGAATGCATGGGGAATCAAGAAAATAGTGAGAATGATTTGCCACTACTTCCTAAGTCATACGAAGAATTTTGTGAAATGTTTCCATTAGAAGAAGTTGAGTTAAATAATACCCCATGTGAAATCATTCCATTAGAAGAAGTTGAGTTAAATATCCCACCTGTTGGTGAAGAATTATTTGAAGATAATCAATATCCATCACTAGATGGTAGTGACCTCTATATTCCACAGAGTATTACTGAATTTTTTCATTTATATCCACTGTATGCGGCACTTCTTCTACCTGATGATATGTTTAGAGAGCTATTTTCTGAAAGAATTTTATTAAAAGAGCTCAGTGATGATAACGTCACCCTTGAAGCTGCTAATGATTCATCAACCAATAATGTTACTCCTAATGATAAGGTTTACACTTGTGCATTTTATTTCATTGTTTATTTTATTTCATAACAAAAAAGGACAAATAGGTCTTCAACTTTTTGATCTGTAGATATTTTTATCTCTCACCATTGAAAAATACTTTTAAGTTCCCGACCTTTACAAAATTTGGACAGATCAGTCTCTGACGGAGGTATTTGGACGGATCAGTCCCTGATGGGGGTATTTGGACAGAGGGACTGATCCATCCAAATTGTGTGAAAGTCAGAGACTTAAAAGTATTTTTCAATGGTCAAAGACAAAAAT
Organism: Arachis stenosperma; assembly: GCF_014773155.1. NCBI lineage: Eukaryota > Viridiplantae > Streptophyta > Magnoliopsida > Fabales > Fabaceae > Arachis > Arachis stenosperma. The sequence goes on from NC_080385.1 coordinate 163,658,106, forward strand.
GTTTCTGAGACAAAAGGTTAAGGATCTATTTGTCCTTTTCTCTTATTTTTATTTTAAATCTCTCCAATTTCTTCCTCACAATGCAAATTTTGTTTTACCAATAATTGAAATGTTTATGTTGGCAGCAGTTGCTAGAAGAAGAGATAATAAACAAGTTGAATGATATCAAGTTGGCTTAATAGAACAACATTCAGGTTTGAATTGTATAATTTTTTGTTTTTTTTAATTTAAGAATTAATTTTCTATTAATGATAAATATGGTTTTCTTAATTTCTTTCAAGCAAAAAATAAAAAAGAAAGAAGTAAATTAATGCCCGTGTACGGTGACTTGTTTTTGGTACATACAATTAAAGTTATACAAGTAAGTTTTATTAATTTATGTATACAAATTTTAAAAAATATACGTAAAAAACTGTATTGATTTATGTGTTTAAAATTTTAATAAATATAAATATAAATTATATATTTTTTGTGTGTAAACATTTTATAAATATGGATAAAAATTATCGATAGCCAAATATTGATAAAAAAAATATTTACTAATAATATAACATTACTTTTAAAAAAAAGTATTACTTGAATTGAAATTTGAATTCTAGACATTGTATTATATCACATTCATGTTTTCAATGCATTTATTCATATATTCATTCCTTATAACTTAACGTTCTTTATGTTTTGCAGCCCTATAGACATTATGAAGACGAACAAAGTTATGTCAAGGGTAGCTGATCTGATAACAAAAGGAAATTGAATGTGATGTTTTTTAACAATTTTGTTTTCACTTGTCTCATTCTTTAGTGAGAATTTTTTTAGTGGAAGGTTAATGTGTATGGTATAGGAGTTTGCCATTTGTGTTTTAATATTTTCAATATTTTGTGTTTGATAAATGACAAAAATAAAAACTCGATGTGGTTATGTTTTTAACTTTTATAAGCCATCCAACGGTATTGCGAGATATTGTTATTTAGAATTTATATTTTAAAAATACCGAAATTTTAATATAATTTTCTAACTTACAAGTTAAGAAAATGAAAATTATATTTTATTATCATATTTATGTTTCTTATAATCATTTTAATTTTTAGAAGCAACGTTACAAAGAACTATACTTATATATTATCAAAAACATTTTTATTTTATTTTATTTTATGGGATAATTTTTCATATAAACAAATTAAATATTTTAATTATCAATACATGTAATTTGAAAGGTATTTATCAATTTTTACCTAATATTAGTTATACAAATAAGATACATCATGATATTTTTTGTTTTATCTTGATTGAAATGAGATATTTAAAATAAAAAAGACCTAATTTACATGTGTATTATATAAAAAAATTAGAATTTTTTTTCAATTAAATAATTTAATTATGTTATTTACCGAAATATGTAATTTATAGCGTGTTTTATCTAATTTGGCTTATTTCGTTTACACTGTAATCGAAATATGTGTATTATTATATAAAAAAATACAATTAAAATAATTAATAATATAAATTTTAGCTTACAATTAATACTCAAAAAGATTGATAGAAGAAATTAAAATGGATATATTTAATCAATTAATATTTAAAAAGAGTACATACAAAATTTTAGGTTAAATTATAGACAGAAAATAAAAAATTTTTACGTATTCAAGTTTCATGATAAAAATAAATACGCAATTATGTCAACTCTTAAAAATTAAAAGATGAAAAATGTGAAGTTGATCTGGAAATAAATAAATGAAGAAAAAAATGAAAAAAATAATCATTTGAATTGTGTGTTTATTAGAAGAGGTTGATGTAGATAAATAAAAGAGAAGAAAAGTGGTATCTTGTACCAACCCTATGGCTTCTATTAATAGAGATTTTGTCTCAAATAACCCTCACCCTACCATTAATTCCGATGACTAACTCAGACCTTCATTCCAATACTAACACTACTGAGTACTGACATATCTTTATGACACAGCCTATTGGATTTGAAAATAACTCAAACACTCAAGTTTGCAGGTTGAACAAGTCTCTTTATGGACTTAACCAAGTCCCAAGAGAGTGATTTCTTAAATTGAGCACTACTATTCAATCTTGTGGGTTTCAAAGTTCCAAATCTGACATGTCTCTCTTTATTAAGTGTGGTGTTAAATCTGTTATTTTTATCCTATGCTATGTTGATGACATAGTAATCACAGGAAATGATTCAATTGAGATTGACATGATGATAATAAAGAAGCATATTTTCTTGGAATTGAAGTGTTGAGAACAAATAGTGGTCAGCTATATTTAACACAAACTAAATACATTAATGATCTTCAAGGGACAAACGAATATGAATTAGTCTTGAATTCTTTGGTAACTTCACCAGCTTGAGGTATATTGACCTGTCCAATTGTTATTTTGGTGGATGAATTCCAAGTCAGTTTGGATCTCTTTCACATTTAACATACTTGAATCTTCGTTGTTAATCTTCCATCCAAGTTGCACTATCTTGATCTCATAGGCAATGCTTTAGAAGGAATAATACCTGCAACCTCTTAGATGAGTATAAAAAGACTATGCCATTTGAGTTATAATTCATTGGCGAGAATCTTTCAACCTTGCACGAGCTTCATCTTGACACTATATTTGGTGTTCTCAAAAATTATCTACTCTTACCTCTTTGACCCATCTTGACTTGTGTTTTGTATTGAATTTCAACAATTCATATAACTGGATACAAGCCATCAATAATATGTCCACACTAGAATGCAGAAAAATCATTTATTTGGTAATTTTGTATCACTAGAATTCCTTGATTTGTTAAGAAACTATTTTTCGGTTTAATTCCTTCTAGTCTTGCACAAATCAACCGTTTATCTTTGTTAGATTTGTCTCACAACAATTTATCTATAGAGATTCCAACTAGCACACAATTGCAGAGTTTCAATACTTCAAGTTATCAAGAAAATCAAGATCTTTGTGGCTGAGAAAATGTGTTTCAAAGAAAAACCACATCAAGAATCTTTGACTACAACCCAAGAAAATGAACATGTTTGTTTTTTAATGAATTTTTTTGCTAGTGTTGCTCACGGTTGGAAGGGTGGATCTACCCTTTCCAATGGTTTAATTTTGAAAGTTTTTGGGGCAAATTTGATATTTTAATAATTAATTTGATAAATGTAGAAAGTCATAATTTAGTTATTTTTTTGAGTGTATCTGAAATGCTCAAAAACCACTTGAACCTTAAACTTTAATTTCGTCATATGAATTGTATGTACAAGATAATTTAATAAATCAGTTTTAAAATAAAATAAATTTATATTCTAACTAAAAGATTTCATAATTTTAGTTTAATTTATTATGCCTATCTTATCATATCTTTATCTTTATCTTTTGTTGCATGATCGACAAAATTAAATTTAAAGAACTTTTATATATATATACACATACACCATAAGAAAATTTATAATTTACAATTGCTTGACTTCTTTTCTTTTTCTGCCTCTTTCTTTAACAATACATCAAGTGACTTATAGTTTGCTATATTTTTTTTTTTTCTTAACAATGGAACGCATGGAGAATCAAGAAGATAGTGACAATGATTTGCCACTACTTCCTAAGTCATACGAAGAATTTTGTGAAATGTTTCCATCACAAGAAGAAGAAGTTGAGTTAAATATCCCACTTATTCATGAAGAATTATTTGAAGATAATCAATATCCATTACTAGATGGTGGTGACTTCTATATTCCAGAGTATGATACTGAATTTTTTCAGTTATATCCACTGGATTTAATACCTTTTTTACCTGATGAAATATTTCAAGAGGTATTTTCTGAAAGAATAATTTTATTAAAAGTGTTTGGCGATAACGTCACTTTTGGAGCTGTTAATGATTTATCAACCAATAGTGATACTCCATATGATAAGGTTTATACGTTACCTACTTTATTTTATTGTTTATTTTATTTTAGAGTAAAATATCGTTTTTGTCTCCAACGTTTTGGGTAAGTCCTATTTGTGTCTCTAACTTTAAATCGTCCTATTTGTATCCCTAACGTCTATAAAGGTGATTCAATGTTATTCTACTATCAATTATACTAACAAATCAGATTATATTTTTCAATCATTTTCACTTGGATGTATTCATTCTTAATTATGTCTCACTTAGATGTGTTCGATTTTAATATTTTACCCACTATTTATGTTTAGATTCAATTATGTCCCTAAAAAAGTGAATTATGTAAATGTTGTAGAAATTAGTTTCAACTTTTAATGAGCTATTTTTTCGGAGTGGATCATAGATTCTATCCCAAACATTTATATTCTAACTTTAAGAAGAGATTTTTAAAACTCAAACTAAAGCGTTCATGATGTGTAATTGAGGGCAGGATAACATTGAATCACTTTTACAAACGTTAGGAATATAAATAGAACGATTTAAACATTAGGGACACAAATAAGATTTACCCTAAACATTGGGACAAAAACGATACTTTACTCTTTATTTTATTTTAATTTAAAGCTCCCCAATTTCTTCCTCCAATACAAATAATCTTGTTTTATTAATAATTGAAATGTTTATGTTGACATCAGTGGCTAGAAGAAGTGATAATGGAGAGGTTAAAAGATTTGAAGTTGGCTTAGCGAAACAATATTCAGGTTTGAATTGCATAATTTTTTGTTTTTTAATGTAAGAATTATTTTTCTATCAACGATAAAAATGGTTTCTTAATTTCTTTCAAGAAAAAAATAAACAAAAGAAAGAAGTAAATTTATGCTCGTATACGGTGACTACATGTTTTTGGTACATAATTTTTTAATATTTTTAGTTATTATTTTTAATAAATAAATTTTATTAATTCATATGTATAAATTTTGAAAAATATATTTATAAATTGTATTAATTTTATGTGTATAAAGTTATGATAAATATAGATATAAATTATATTTTTTTTGTGATTATGCTTTTTTGTGTATAAAACGTCTATAAATATAGATATAAATTATTAATAACCAAATATTGATAAAAAAAAAAGAGAAAGTTTAGAGGGTTAGTAACTTTTGTATTTTGTGACCAGCACTTAATCATTAAAAGAAAAGTGAGTGATCTCCCACCATTTGATGTAATCTCACACTATTAAAAACATTATTAACGACCAATTAATAATTATAAAATACAAAAGTTGCTGGCCCCTAACACTCCTCAAAAAAAAATATTTACTAATAATGTCACATTATTTTTTAAGAAATATTACTTATAAATTAGAATTGAAAATTGAATTTTAGACATTCTATTATATGCATTCATATTTTCAATGCATTTAGTAATCTTTTAATTTCTTATAATTTAACGTTTTGCAGCCTAAAGACATGCTTACTTTAAATTCTTGAAGAAGAAGAGGAACAAAGTTATGTCAAGGCTAGCTTATACGATAGCAAAAGGAAATTAAATGTGATGCTTTCTAACAATTTTGCCTTTCACTTGTCTCATTCTTTAGTGAGAAATTTTTAGTGGAAGGTTAATGTGTATAGTATAGGTGTTTGCCACTTGAGCTTTAATATTTTTATTATTTATTTTTTCTTTAATATTTATTTGGAATCTCTCTAAAATATTTTTATTTACTAAAAGTTCTCAAAAATTATTTTCATCGAATATATTGGTTTCTATTTTGTTTTTAATCAAATTTCAAATATACATATTGAACAAATAAATTTTTGACAAATTTTATTATAAGATATTTAAATCCTTAAAAAATATTATTATAAGATAAATTAATTCTCTTTAAAAAGATAAAAAAATTAATATGTCCTATGACAATAATTTTCAAGGACTAGAAAATAAAAATTTATAAGAAACTAGTATCTCATCTAAAATTTTTAGATTTATTTAACAACTAAAAATTAAAATATTAAAAAAAGAAGAAGAAAAAGCATAAATGAGATAGAATTAGTGTCTATTTATAATATAAAGCTGATAAAGGAATATTCACATAAAAATACTTTAAATATATTTTTTAAAATTTTTGATATGTCACATTTTAATTGGTTGTATCAAAAAATCAATTAATAATTTATTTTTTAAAATTTAGTTTTTAAAACTCAGTTCGACCCGCACGGTTTACATAAACCGGACCGAATTTTTTTTCTATCCATTACTGATACGATGTCGTTCAGCAATTCTAAATTCTACATTCTCCGGACTCGCACTCAAGCTCGTCGTCGCTTTCTCGGCTCCGGTCTCTCTCACGGTCTCCGGTCTCCCACCCAGTTTTGCTCGCGCGCCTTCTCTGCCCTCGTCATCGCCGGCGGCGGAAGCAGCAAGTCTCGGGACTATTTATAGTGTTTGGATTGTAATATAACGGGTCTTAATTTCAGAGTTTTACGAAAAATCGAATCAAATTAGTCAGTTAAACCGATCCAATTGTAAATCGAATTGGCATATAGTTCGCTTTATCATTCAAAACCGGCAATGATTATACTGCTTACGAATCACTGAATTGGCTGGTTGGCTTGAACCGGGACATAGCCGGTTTGAATAAAAGGACGTTGTACTGCTAAGGAGTTAATAGTGTAAGTGTACAATACTATTGATTTATAAAATAAAACATCATCCATAAACTGATTTTGAGATTCATCAAGAATAGAATTTTTGATTTTTCGGATCTAATGGTTATATCTTTAATATTCTCTAAACCACCATTGTTCACATTGGCTATCTATACTTTCTCTTTGCATTGTTATAATTAAAACAAAAAAAAAAACAAAAAAACAAAACAAAAGAGAAGGAGACTTCGAGCACCTTCTCCCTCAGTCCGTCTCATCCTCTCAAACGAAGCTTTTCCAGTTTTCCTCCCCAAATCAGAGAGAAACCCTAGGTTACATGGTCTCCCCCACCGCTGCCGCCGTCCGTGGCGCTCAGGCACCAGTTTGTCCGCGCTTCTTCAGTTCTTCCTCATTCAACAATCGGAGCGTCACTGCTCGTCGTCAGTGGTCTTCGTCTTCCTCGAGCTCGTGGTCGAAGTCTCGAACAGTCCAAAGCCTCTCCGTCGTCCAACCCCTCTCCAACAGTTCAACCCGTCTGCCCTTCCTCGTGCTTCTGCCCCTCTGCTCAGACTGCTCAGAATGAAGGCAATGTCTTCATTTTTTTTTAATTATTCGTTCTCTGTTCATGGTTCTTTTGTTCTCTGTTCTTCAGTTCTGCTTGTGCTACCCAAATTGAAATTTGAATTATTGAATGATTAGCTATGCTTGATTGAATCATTGAATGATTAGTTGATTTTAGTCCTGTGTCTTCGTTTCTGTAGTGTATTGTCCTCACTCCTCTGTTTTCTTGCTTTGGATTGAATCATTGAATGATTAGTTTATTTTAGCTTACAGGGTAATCTTTGTTAACATTGTGATGAAATCTTGCTAAAATTGTGAAGAGCTAAAAACTTTATTAATCTTCCATTCTTTATTAAAGTTTGGTTAAAAGTTGTCAGAAAAGAAGTAAATTATGCTAAAAATGTAATCTTTATTAAAATTAGAATCAGTTTTTCCACTTTTTTGTCAGGAAAGAAGTAAATTGATCATGATCAGCCTTTTAATTCAATGAAGGAATATAAATTGAATTAACTCAAATATATGAAAATTTTGACTTTTGAGTTTATACTTTAAAAATATTATAAGATTTTGGTTGATGTAGGGTTTTAAATTTGGATGATATTTGAACATTTATATCAGCATATAATTATGTTTTAGTATATTTATTTATATTTTATATATTATTTTATTATAAAACAGTTTTTCGGTTGAACCAACAGTTGAATCAATTGGATCAGTAAACCAATAACTAGAACAGTTTGATTACTGGTTTGGTTTTCAGAACTTGGTTTTACTCAAGAAATAAAAATCTTGGGCTCACTTCTATTCCATGGCGCTGTTGTGACAGAAAACTTGCTAACACTGAATCATGTTCTTCCTTTCACTTCATCCTCATCTATCTCTCAACTCATCAACGCATTCATACTCTTACACTTGCATTTTCTCTTCATTCAACAACAACAATCAGAATCAGCATCACCATCACCATCCCAATTCCATTCCAATACCCAAAGACCCCAACAATTCTCATTATGATGCTTCCTCCATCACCATCAAAGTCAAAGCTCCAACACCTCCATGGATAAAGGGTCCCCTTCTTCTCCAACCTCACGACGTCCTTGACCTCTCTAAGCCCAAAAACAAGAGGCTCAGCAAGCGCCACATGGATAAAGAAGAAGAAGAATCTGAGCGTGTTGATAAGGCCCTCCATGGGAAAGAGGTCAGAGGGAAGAAGGTCATGAAGAGAATCGCCAGAAGCATCGAGAGACTTAGGAGAAATCGTAATTCAGCTGAGACCCAATTGAGTTCTTCTGCAAAAGAAGAAAGCTTTGGAGGGTATTTGGAGAAATTGGAGGAGAATGTTATGGTTAGGAGCAAGGAGAGAATGCCTTGGGAGAGGAATGTTTCTGTGATGGATTCTTCAGCAAAAGATAAAAACTTTGATGGGTATTATGGTAAATTGGAGGAGAATGGTGATGATGATGAGGAGCAGGTTAGGAGGAGGAAGAGGAGAATGCCATGGGAGAAGGATGAGAAGAGTGTTTTATTTGCGAGGTTGAAGAAGGAAAAGCCCGTGACCGCTGCTGATTTGACTCTTGATGAAGTGCTTCTTAAGAGGCTTAGGAGTGAGGCTGCAAAGATGAGAATTTGGGTGAAGGTTAAGAAACTTGGTGTTACACAAGACGTTGTGGATGAAATCAAAAGGACTTGGAGGAACAATGAGCTTGCCATGCTTAAATTTGACATCCCCTTATGCAAGAATATGGATAGAGCCCGAGAAATTGTTGAGGTTAGGCCCTTGTCCCTAAATGTGGTCTTTACTCGTATATGGAGTATAATTGTTAAATCTTATAGTAGAATATCCGGTCTTCCATGTTAAATTGATTGCAATGATCATATTGCTGGATGTTAGAAACATTGTGTTAACATGTTTTGCTTTGACTGACTGATAATGATGGAAAAGATGGGTAATCTTGGCTAAGCTCCCTGCTTCTGAAGTTTTTTTCTTTTCTTGGTTAGGCAATTGTTTAGTTTAGTAGAATTTCCAATTTTGAGAGTTGAAGAGTTGAACCAAGGATTTTCCTAGTATACTTATAGATGTTCAAGAACGGAAATTGATGTGAGCAAGTTTGACTTACAAGTAATTATTGACTTCTGATATTTCAAGGAAATGTGCTATAGCATTGCTATATGAAAGCAGGAAATATCTCTTATATGTGTAGTAATTGTATGAATCATCTAGTATTAATGAGTCTTGTTTGACTTTTGGATAATTATTTCCATTATGTATTGTGTATGGTTCATGTTGTCATTGTTGTGCATCCATTGTATTTGATGGCTACATTAGTGTTTGCTCTGTGTGGATAGATGAAGACTGGTGGTTTGGTTGTTTGGAGTAGAAAGGATACTCATGTTGTATACCGAGGATGCAATTATCAGTTGACTTCTAGAAGTTCTCCAAAGGTTTATCCTCGCTATATTCATGGACAAACTAAAAGTCCTTATGAAACGAACATGGTGGAGTCAGTTAAATCCAACAATACTAGTGACATGCCAAGCGGGAATGGTAACAATAATGCTTCCACATCAACTTGCATTCAAGAAGTGCATTGCAGTGGATCATTGTATGAGAGGGAGACTGATAGATTATTGGATGACTTAGGGCCTCGGTTCGTTGATTGGTGGTATCCCAAGCCACTTCCAATAGATGCTGATCTACTTCCAGAAGTGGTTCCTGGATTTAAGCCTCCATTTAGGCTGTGTCCACCTTATTCAAGTGCAAAAATTACTGATTATGAGTTAACATTCTTCAGGAAGCTTGCTAAACCTTTGCCAGTCCATTTTGTCCTTGGTATGCTCCTGGATGTTGGTGGTTTCTGGTCAATGATTTATTTTGCTATGCATGAAAATTATTCAACAGTGTGAGGAGCTATGTTCTATCATATGACTTAGGTTCTTAATCAAGCCACCTCGTTGATGTCAATTTTGATAGACCACCTAAATACATTGTTGTTGATGCTATTATATTAACTAATCATACATAGAAAAGCAGTCTCTGTAACAAGAATTAATTGCTTGAAGATTGATGAATCGAATCATTACATGTATATGAAAATCATAATAAGTTGGCTGTCAACCAATATTAGCTCTCAGAAAGAAAATAAAGCTATATTCAAAAATACTTTCATGGTTATCCCTTTATGCATAAAGTCAATTAAATCATTGTGTGTGTTTAATATGAACTATGAAGGAAGGAACAGAAGACTTCAAGGCTTAGCTGCTGCTATCCTAAAGTTGTGGGAGAAGAGTCTTATTGCAAAAATTGCTATCAAGTTTGGAATTCCAAATACCGACAATGAATTGATGGCCAATGAACTAAAGGCAAGTTTGATAGACAATCTATCGTTCAGTATATGCAAGTTTCAAGACATCATAGACTAAATAGGTATATGTTGAGCTTGTGTCATTGATATTATGCATATAAGGCTATCTGTGCTTCATTGAGTTTGATCTTATTTATTGATTATACTGACTTGCTTTTGGGGAAAAACTGATCACTTTGGTTGTTCTCTCTTGTGAACTTGCTCGGTAAGGGCTGTAATAATTCAATTTAGCTAAAATCATCCCTTGCACCAATTTAAAAAAAAAACAATAATTTCATGATTAGCTTCTATATATGCCTAGTATTTGATAGTGGTGGAAGGGGCACTGGACTATCCTTTTACATTTTGTATATTAATTGTTTTGTATGAGAAACAAATGTGTATGTATAACTTTGATATCTGCAATGCAGCTTCTAACCGGGGGAGTTACGTTGCTGCGTAACAAGTATTACATAATTCTCTACAGGGGAAACGATTTCCTTCCTAGCAATGTTGCATCTTTGGTGGAAGAGAGAGAATTGGAACTTAAAAGTTGCCAACTTTCTGAAGAAGTTGCACGGATGAGAGCAAATGAAGCCGTTTCTTCTAGTGATTATGCACAACAAGAAACAAGTACAAGTGGAACTTTAACAGAATTTGAGGAAATCCAAACGAAGCTTGAGGATGTAAAAAATGGCAATGCAGATTTAAATATTCAACTGGAAGCAGAAATATATAGATTGGAGAGGCAATTGAAAGAGCAACAGCGCAAAGCTTTAATTGTGAGATTCATTTTGTTACTTTCTGTCCTTTTGCATTTATCTACTGGAACTTCTATAATAAACTTATTGATTCTGCAGATTAGCAAGAAAATAGAGAGATCGACAGAGGAACTAGCAAAGTTAGATGCTGCATGGACTCCTGCAGAGAAGGATGCAGACGTAGAAATCATGACTGATGAGGAGAGACAATGTTTCCAAAAGATAGGATTGAAGATGAGTGGTTTATTAGTGCTTGGTAACGAAATTCCATCTGCATCTGTCTCTTTTTGCCGAAAAGCTTGTATTTTTTCGCTAAGAAAAAATTTATGCTAAACAAATACAGGTAGGCGTGGAATCTTTGATGGTGTATTGGAAGGCCTACACCAGCACTGGAAACACAGAGAAGTTGTAAAGGTCATCACAAAGCAGAGACTAATCAGTCGGGTCATATACACTGCGAAAATGCTGGAGACTGAGAGTGGTGGAATCTTGGTTTCAGTTGACAAACTCAAAGAGGGGCATGCAATCATTATCTACCGTGGTAAAAACTATAAAAGGCCTTCAGAAAAGGTAGCAAAAAATCTCCTAACCAAAAGAAAAGCATTGCAAAGATCTCTTGAAATGCAGAGACTCGGAGTAAGATTTCTTTCTTTAGCATGTCATTAGTCTCCTAGTTTTCATTGGGAAATTCACATCCAAATCCTTTATATGTTTTCCTTTCCCATTGTTTGGATTCCCTCTTTCATTTAGAGTGGTCTGCTTTCTATTGTTTCAGTCACTGAAGTTTTTTGCTCATCAGAAACAGCAGACTATCTCCGATTTGAAGCTAAAATTGGTAAATCCGAGTAATTATTCTTGAATTTTGCATTCATGCATGGAAGCTATGAAGCACGGACACTTAGCTGAGTTATCGGACACGACACTCACCGACACTCGTCCGACACGCGTGTCTGCTGTGTCCAACCGTGTCTTAATAAAAAATAAAAATTCTTCTCCGGACACGCCTGGACACACCTAAATACCATCCCGTGTCAACATGTCCAATCTTATTCTTAACATATATTCTTAAAATAAATTTAGATATAGTATATATTATTATTTATTAAAATAAAAAATATTTTAAATACTTGATATAATTAAAATAAGACTTTAAAAATAATTAAAAATTTTAATTTATATATTAATATCAATAAAATATCAAAATATCATTATGATTTATCTAAAAAATACTTTATATTTTATATATATGCATGTTCCCGTGTCATGTAGGATTTTAAAATTCGCGTTTCGGCGTGTCCCGTGTCGTATCGTGTCCCGTGTCCGTGTCAATGTCGGTGCATCATAATATGGAAGTATTAACAGTTAAAATTTCATGTTGGTGTCTTTTCCATTTAACTGACTGTACAATGACATTTGTAGGGTGAACTGCAGCAGAAAAAGGAAGCCAAGCAGCGCAAAACTGACAATTAATGCGTGCGTATCTATGCTGCCACAGTTTACATTGATAACTGGTGTAGAATGTATTTCATTGTTTTAAACTTATTCTTTTATTTTCTGCATATGTCTAGGCTGTTAAGATATTGAGGACTAATTATAAGCCCTCGGATTTGAATATCCTCTATGCTGATTGCTGAATGATCCTCAAATCATATAGCTCTCTTAGTTGAAGTTTCGCTGCATGAAAAATAGATCATGGAAAAAGGAAGCAAAGACTTTCTTTACAACAAAGGTTGCAAGGCTACTAATTTTTGCTGAAAAGTCCAAATGTTGTCTAGAAATTAGATTAGTTTTTTTCTAATATAAAATTGTAACTTTTTTAAATGTTTATTTTGGAAGTTGAATTTATTTTTTTTAGATATTTGATTCATATTTTATTATGTACATAATTCATATAAATCAATGGAAGATTAATTTTAGTATTCTATTTTATCTTAAAGATTAATTTATTAATATTTTTATTTTATTTTTTATTTTTTTTATTTGAAAAGGATTAGGTCACGTTTTGAGAGTGTAACGATAACTTTTCAGTTTTTGCTACGCTTTAAAAACATGGTTGTATGTTTAGTTTTTGGCACGTTTTAAAAGCGTGACTGTATGTCCACTTTTCAGCACGCTTTAAAAGCGTGGCTATAGGTTATACATATAACATACAATCATGATTTTAAGCATACCAATAGATGAAAGCGTGACAAAAAATGGTTCTAATAAATCGATAAAAGCATGGCAATAAAACAACCAGAACACTTGCAATATTTTCTTGTACTGAACATAACAAATTTTGTTTTTAAAAGAAAAAATAAGATAACAAATAAAAATAAAGTTAATTGGGGGAGAAGGTAATTGCCTCTACGGCCAGGGGTGTTGGAGCTTGGTTTCTTACGGCCAAGACTTTAAGGTCCTTTTTCACTGCTGATTTTGACTTTTCTAGCGCATCTTTTCCGGTGATGATATTCACGACTATGGTGGAGTCGGAGTTAGGACTTTTTTATGATGTTTGTCGTAATGTCCTTGGGTTGCGGCCTTCGCGGTCTGGTGATCTTTCCCTTTTCGTTCTTCTAGATTTCCGGATGATCTTGGCGAACTCGGGGAGTTTGCCATCTCGGATGACTTGTTCAAGGGTGTCTTTCAGATCGAAACAGTCTTGGATTTTGTGCCCATATCCTCGGTGATAATCGCAATACAGGCTTTTGTTGCCGCATGTCTGCTCTTTCAGTTATCGTGCTTTCGGGAGGATGTCTTATTCTGCTATTTGGTGGTAAATTTCTGTGATGGAAGCGAGCAGGGGGTGTAGTTTGAGAACTTTCCCACCTTGGGAAATCGGTTAGGGTTTGCCGGTTTGGAGTATTTTTTCTGGCTTTCTTTTGGTGGCGGGTTATTGCGAGGTGTCGTGTTGCCGTGTTGCCATTTATTAGCGGCCACAACTTGATTCAACTCTTCGTCGTTGATGTATTTCCTTGTGACACTTTGAATTTCGTGCATAGTCCAAACCGGCTTGGTGGTGAGGTATTTTCGGAAGTCTTCGTTCATGAGGCCATTTGTCATGCAGAGACTGTTGACCGAGTCCGTGAGCCCGTCGACTGTGAGGCACTTGTCGTTGAACCTATCGAGGTATTTTCTCGTGGATTCCTCTTGTCTCTGGGTGATTACGAGTAAGCTGATGGGGTGCTTGGCTTTGGTGATTCTGGTGGTGAACCGTTTGGGAGGGCTGTTGAATAGTTTGGGAGCAGGGCCAGCTAGGGTTACCGGGAAGGCCATACACCAGACCGTGTTAGCGGCTCCTTCTAGGTTCATCCTGACTTCGAAGGCCGTTAGGTGTTCTTGGGGATATTTGGTCCCGTCGTATTTCATGTTTGTGGGCTTGTCAAATCCCTTTGGAAGCTTGGCTCTTAAAATTCTGTCGGTGAATGGGGCGGCTCCCATTATCACATGTTCGCTTCTTGCTCGCTTGGCTTCCCGGTGGTGCCATCAGTCGTCTTCTTTACGTCAGTGTTTCGGATCCCGAAAAATACTGCGGTCGTGTCTCTTGCTGTGTCGCCATTCAGGTGACCTGTTGTGCCTAGTTTCACGGTGAGATCGGGTTCTGGAAGTCGCATGACTTCCATGTTCCGCGTGATACTGTTCTTTATTCGTAACCCGCCCCTCGAGGTCTTGTACCCGAAGGCACAATTATTAAATTATTTGGACTTCATTTTCTCCTAGGCCGTCGAGACCCGGGTTTCAAGGGGTGGATGGTTGTCCTCTTTTGGTTGTTGTTGGGGTGGAATTGGTTGGCGAATAGCGCTTATTATCTTCCCATGGGTGGGAGGGGCGGTCTCCTGGTGTTCGAGAGTTGGGCTTCGTGTGTGTGAGTTGCGGTGGTGGCTTGGGGATTGCTCCTCGGGGTTATCCGCCATGCCGCCACGGCGTTGCAGTTCCCCACAAACGGTGCTAATGTATTGGGGGTTTTTGGTATGGGTTGTGAGATGGATCAGGGACTTGCAGGTCGAGGCGGTCGCCGGATTATCTGACCGGAGCAATGTGGGTGGTATCTGCAAAAACACTCCAACGCCCAAATCAGAATGAATTTGAGAGATATAAGGTGTGAGGGATAAATGACGTACGTGAGGGATCCTTTGCCTCTCCTTTATATAATTTCGTGATAGTTATATCATCTTATTTGGCTACGATAAGAAATGTATTTAAATTTGAATATTGGTTAGGGAATGTGGGCTGTTTTGGACCTTCTAGAAGAATAGGGGGCCAACCTCGGGTATCCGGGTTTTGAAACCGTCTAAATACGAAACTCGAGGGTCGGGTCCATAACCGTTTCAAAATTATTTTTAACACGAGTTATTCTATGTAAATCATTTTTTTTCTTTTCTTATTTAAGATAATATAACATAAAAACAAAAAAGCCATGGAGTTTAGTCCAACATCGATTGCAGCTTTGTAATACCATAGTGAAGACATTATCAAAAGAAAAAGAAAAGGAAAAGTAGCTTTTTTACTTGTCAAAGGATTTGAAGGACCACTATATCTCTAACTGTATATGTCTCATGTCATGTCTCAGCCGATGTTCTTTTAATTTTCCTCTTGAAGAAAGTTAGTTTAGGTATTTAAAATTCAAAAGCACATTTTTATTTCCTCGTAGTTGAAAGTTACAATAATTTCTAGAAAAACAAGAACAAACAAAAGTCCAAAAGACACTACTAACAAGATAACTTGCCATTCGAGGCAATAAACACACAACCAAATACTAAAATGCTACTCCTCCATATATGAATACTTATTTTTTAAGGTTTTCACATGCATGCATGCCAAAAAGTTATTAAAATTACGCACAAAAAATTGTATTTTTTTAATTGAAATGTCTTATCTAATAAGTTGTAAATATATAATTTGATATGAATCATTAAAGTAATGATAAAATTAGAAGAAATAATTAATTAATATTATATTAATAAACTTATAATTAACACACATTATATATATAGGTCAGTTTTCTGGTGGCACCAGAAATGGTACCTAGTGGACCCACCAATAAATATGTGATACCTAGCAAAAAAATTATAAAAGGAAGCTTGCTTAGTTAGTGCTAAAAATGATAAAATTTGTTTAATTGGGTTCTCTTGCTCTTTTTTTATTTTGTTCTTTAGACGTGGAGAGTAGATTACCAAATTTACATTTTATAATACATGACTTGAAGAAAGAAAAAAAAAAGGAAATCCAATTTACAAGGGAGAGGAAAAAAATAAAAAAGAAAAAGAAGAGAAAAACACCCTCTCATGATGCCTCTTCTCTGTCTTCTCTGTCTGAAACTCTCTTCTTTCTTTAATGATTTTCTTTTTTTACAAAATTTTATTATTTTTATTAGTATTCATGAACACTAATATATCTTATAAATTACAGATGTTTAATTTAAATATTTGTAACATTAATTTAAAATTATATAAAAATTTTAAATTTTAAAATTATAAATTTTAATTAGTAATATATTTTTGAATAATTATCCAAAAATGTCTTCAAAATTTTTAATATTAAAGATTTGAGTCTATTAAGTTTTAAAATACACAAAACAATCTATAATATTTACTTTTATGTTAGATAATCCAGTTTCCTTTTAATTTGATTCTTCTAAACAAAATGACTATTAAAATTTTAAATATTACTTTTAAATTTTTAGAGACAATTTTATACTTAACTTTTCGAATCAAATTGGAGAGAGACCGGATCGTTTAACGAAAATAAATGTTGGAGACGGTTTTATCTATTTTAAAATCTAAGAGACTAAAATCTCTCATTTTAAAATGCCCAATGATTAATTTTAATAATTATTCTACATTTTTATTTATATAAACAGATTTTTTTAAATTATTCATGTTAATTAAATTTAATTATTTTTATTTTTAAAATCAAATTAATTTTATAAAAGAATTTTTATTTTTTTATTTATTTCTTGTATGGGTTTAAAATTCTAGTGTTTGTGGATTTTTAGTGTTTATAAATATAAACAAAAATTTATTTTAATTTTTAATTATAATTTAATTTTTGTTTGCTATGATGATCGGTCTTCTAAAACCTAAAAAACCTAACTCATGTATATTTCAGTATTTATAGAGGATGTGCTAACATTTATCTTTTCTTTATTTTTCTAGCATAAAAAATTATTTTTTTCAAAATTCCGTTTAAAATGTTTACCTTAACTATTAGTTCAAAGTTTCTTTAGAAAAATCAGGTTTAGCAACTAATATTAAGTTGGTCAAAACTCAACAAAAATCAATTTCATTAATTAAAACTTAAATATATGCTTCAACTATGTGAACATTTTCACGTTCCTCTCTTCTTCCTTCTCCTCCTCCTCTTATGCGTATTTTCTCCTTTTTTTTTGTCTTTTTTTTTTTTCTTCACGTGTTTCCTTCTCATCGTCGTTTTTTTTATTGTTGTTGTTGCGTTTTTTTTTTCTTCTTCTCCTCTTCTTTCTAGTGATTTTACAATATTATATATTTTTTTATTTAATTTTTTTTATTTTGATTCTTGTTAAGAGAGAAAAACCAAAAAAAATAATGAGAGAATAAAACATGAAAAAGATATATATATATATACAAGTTGCTCTGATCGCTATTATTTGGTTTAAGATTGTAGCATAGCTAAATTGGTTGGATGAAACAAAATAAACAGCATTATTGTACATTCAGATGAAGAATGAAACTAATAATTATATGGAACATGTATTGTCTGATAAAGATCGAAGTACTAATTGAAACTTACATGTATATATAGATAATATTCTCTAGCCAGGTTCCTTCAATTTATCAAAACAAGACCGGTCTTGTGTTTGCTAAGTCGTTATTGATACGACAATAAACTTTGCTTAAATCAAGGAAACAATGAAGCTTAAAATGCATCAAAATTGGGTACATAGGTAGACATATCTGTGGCATAATTATTGATTTAGAGAAATAATACATATCTAAATTTTTGTATGAACAAAGTCTAATTAAGTTAAATAAAAATAAATAGACTTCAAATAATATTAGTGGTAACTGATTTTTCTTATGTTAGACTAATTTAGTTGAATTTAATTAATAAAAAAACTTAAATATATAGCATTATTTATTAATTTATTACAAAGTTTTGAAAATACAATTAAATACTTGATACGTACGTGTTCTAAAAATTTTATAATCACGCATTTATATTTTAATGGTTATAAATTAAACATAAGATAAAAAAATTTAGCTATATATAGAAATTTTTAATTGTGTATTAAATATACTTTAAAAGCATCCCTCAAAGTTTCAGAATTTCATAAAAAAATATGTAAAAGAAGTCAAATAACACACACATACACACATATATAATGAGCAATACGATAATTGATTTTTTGGATACATATAATATTTTTAATATTTTATAAATATTTTTCTGCAAAAATACTGTAATGATGGTTAATTTTAATTTGGTATCTCCAAGAGATATATAGAGTTTGAATTGAATTAGATATGAACAAAATCGCGAACTAATCTTCACTAAAAATATCGATTTTGATATTTATATTTTTTAGGTTTTTAGGATCGAATCCAATCCGATTCATAATTTTGTGGATCAGATAGGATATCGTATATTACTAGTAAAAAAAATTTGTACACTCTTTTATTTTTATTTATTTCTAAAATATTATTAAATAATATTTTTTTAAATAATAAAAATGAAACAACCAAATATATATGAATAATAATAAAAATTAAACAATCGAATTTATTTTTTTATTTTTATTCTTATTTGCGAATTAAATTTGTAATTACATATCTGAAATTCATAATAGTATTTTATTTATCTGAAATCGGATCAAGATTATATCTATAATTTTCGAATCAAATATAAATAAATACTGCCAAGTGCCAATCCTACACATCAGATCTGGATTTGTACACTCCTAATGTCTCCTAGACTAACTTTAATAACATTGTAGAATAATTAATGGGGTACACACATATGATGCTGGAAGTTCTTCACGATGGGGATAGCAATTCTTTCTGTGGACCCTAACCAGTATATAAATGTTTGGCAGGTCTTGTGATTATTCATAGTGAAAATGAGTTAGCTTAAGCTAGGGGACACATACACACACAAAAGGGTGAGTTTTAGCATGAGACTCCTTGAACCAGGTGTTCCATGATCTTGGTACTTTATAGTGTACGGTGGCTTCCACAATATGCCATCTGGTGTATATGTTATTTTTAGGGATGACAATAACACCCGAATTCGCGAGTATTCACCCCGTCTCTATCCGCTCGGGGCGGATAATTACCCGTCCCGTATCGAGATGAATTTTGAGCGGGACAAGTTTTTAGGAGGGACGGGATGGGGTCGGGTTTAGGTGATACCCGACCCTACCCGCCCCGACATATATATATAATATATATAATTTTAATATATAATATATAAAATATATGAAATAATTAGTAAATGATTAATAATATTGTATCATATTTAAATTTTCATTTTAATTTATGTTATGTATGTGATGATAGTTATATAAATTTTGAAATTTAATTTTATTTATTGGATTTTAGTAATTATAGGGGCGGGTAGGAGCAGACGGGTACCCGTAGAAGCGGGTTATGGTTCAACGTTTTACTACCCGCGAATAGAAGTGAGACGGATTCTATGCGAGTTGTTGTATAGCGGGGGGTCGGATAGAACAAAAACTGATACAGTCACTACTCCAAGACCATCTCAGCAGCTGAATCCAACAAGGGAAGAAGAAGAGAGTAGTGACACTGGCCCAATTGTTAACAAAAGAGAGCGAAAGATGCCATATTGGGCTAGGGACTATGTAATGGGTAAATGAATGAGAGAGCATGGTAATAATAGACAAAGTTGTTAGGATCTGATAGAGATTTAAGGAAAAGAAAAGGAGAGAGAAAGGTAGGAACAATCTAGACAGTTAGTGAGTGGAGTCATCCCTGACTCGAAGAGGGGAGAGTGAATTTCTGTTATTGTTTTTGGTTCATCAATTCCATTTTCATTTTATTCTAATTCTGTTGATGTTCACTGACTTAGTTGATAATTGTGAAATTGCATTGTGCTCTAACATTTGGGGCTCTCGTTGAGAGGGTTTTATCATGGAATCAGGAACTCCCCTCTTCCGTTTGGAGGATGTATGCTAGCAGAACCGCTCGGAGATTGCAGCACTGCAACGGGGCCAGATTGAGACCATGGCTCAGCTCAATGGTACCCAAGAGCGTATCGGTTCCGTCGAGACGTCAGTGAAGAACATTGAGAAAATGCTTCGGGATTCCTTGAAGCTGAAGCAGGTTGTTACCGATCGTGGTGGTCCCGACGATTTATCGGAATACATAGCGGAATCGCGACTTCCGAACTGGCTGAAGGGAATGAAAACAGAGCTACCCATGTTTGATGGTGAAAAGGTAGAGGAGTGGACGTTTCGTACACGAGAATATTTTGAGCTCTATTCGGTGCTGGAGACATGGAGAGTTCGTATGCTCTCCTTCCACATGACGGGACCAGCTTATGTAACACCCTAACTTTTAGCACGTCATGATCGTGCGAAAAGTAAGGCATTACTAACCCGTTTTCCTTATTAACTATTTAATATTGAGCCTTTAGTTCGATATCGCGTTTCAGTTTTTAAGAAAATTTCAGAAAATTGATTTTAGTAATTAAAATAACATAACAAAAGATCTTCAAATAATAATAAACACATAATTATTAATAATAATAATAGATTATATACAATTAAATTCAATATAAACCTCAAATACAATACCTATCCCTCTAGATAAAATAAAATCTTAAATAACAAGGGCGAGGGAATTCTATAAAAACAACTCAACTATTAACTTAACTCAAATAAAACTAATAACCGTCTGCAACTTCTTACTGAATATCCGAACCTGTGTCACTGAAAGGGTAGAAGATTTTAGGGTGAGAACAAACCACACGTTCTCACTAGGGAATGGGAATGCCGTAAAAGTAATGAATTTAATGCAAATAATTAACTTATTTAGTAAAACTATTTTGTTAACCCTTTGGAAATACTTTTATTTTTACTTTAGATAAATAATTACTTTTCTTTAAATTTCTAAACTCAAAACAAATTTTAAATATAAAACTAGTCACATTTTCTGTCTCTCAGCCACATAGTTAATCCTCAGTCAAATGTCAACTCGTAATCACTTTAATACACTCACAAACAAATAGTGCAAGCAAGAGATTCAATTCAATGTACAAGCAAGTCACAACAAGACAAACAATACAATCACAAAGTAATAAAACAAGCAAGCGCAATCAAATGCAAATGTGCAAACAAAATGATGCATGTCTATCCCTAACGCAGGCCATGAGCTCATGTGTCGGTTGCCTACCCGCTCCCGACATTACCCGGACACAAGTCTCAGATATGGCTTTCCAGATGTATCAGTGTGCTTATAAGTCGTACGGCTAGGCCGCATCAGTGTGACTTTCCAAATCAATAAGCGTACATCTGGAAAACAGTTCTCAGTGTGTGGGCGTCCCCACTTTACATTTGGCACTAAGGCCCAAACAATGTCACATCTGCTCTTCTGTGGCAGACGCTTCATTAATTAATATATTCCTTTAATCTTTGTTCTCTGCTCTCCTGTGGCAGAGATTTCTTTTCTTAAAAAACCAAACTCAAAACAACACTTAGAACAAAATCTCTCCTTACAAAATTGGATTTAAAACATTATGTTTTTCTTAATAAATCTAGTTTAAAAAATAGAATACACCTTTTCTCAACTAAATAAATCTCAAATAATTTAATTTTTCGAAACCAAATCTTTTAAAATAACTTTTCAAATAAAACCTCAGATTTTTATAAAATTTTGGCAGCACTTCCCCTAAAACTCGGGGTTAGCCACCCTTTTTCGGGTCCCAACTGAACCATTTTCAACCTCTTTTCAATCGAGAAATTAAATACATATTCATCAAATTCAGTCACAAACACAACTCAAACTCATCATTCAGTCATTTCAAACAATCATAAATTATTTACAAATACCCACTAGACTTCCATGGCATTCATAGTTTAAAAAAATAGTTAATTTCAAAACAAAATCCCCTACCTCCGTATGAAATCGTCTATGCCCCCTAAAACTCTAGTTAGCTGAATTCAAGGGGAAGAGGAGCTACGTCACCGTCAACTTCCACCAATCAAAAGTAACGCTAATACATAGAAGAGGAGAATACGTACACTTTTACCGAATTAAATTTTTGACTGAAATTACAAATCACAAAAAATTGGACTCAAAAGAGTTGAGGTTACAAGGTTTTCGTTCTTCTCACTCACGGCTTACTCTCTCTTTTTCTTTTTAGTTCAATTGGTGATTAATGAAGGGAAAAGAAAGATGAGTATGGATTGATAATATTAACTGAAGCTTTGTGGTTATCAAAGCTTCATTAGGTGTCATTTGTATTATATACATATACATGCATACATGCCACGTTTCAGTTTCAATTTCATATATATATATATTAAAATGTATATATAAGTTATGCTTTAGTTTTATTTCTTTTTAGTTCCTTTAAGGCTTCGGCCAAAAGGAAAATAAATAATATAATATAATAATGATAATATTAGAGTGAAATTAAGTGATAGTAATAATAATAATAATAATAAAAATTCTTATATATATATATATTTTTTTTTAAATATTTTATTATAATAATAAAAATAACTTAAAACTTTTAAAAAATTTTAAATTTAAAGTATTATAAAATTTATTTAATTATTGTAAAAAAATAATTTTCTTTAAATACAATAATAAATTATGAATAATTAATTATTTAATTTTTCAAAAATTCGGGGTGTTGTAGCTTATACTTGGTATCGATGGTGCATCAACAACTCTATCAACCATACTTAGGAGAGTTTTTTGGAAGCACTCTGTATTCGTTTCGGCCACATCATTTTTCACGATCTCAAGGCGGCTTTGAAGGAACTCAAGCATGTGACTACCATTTCGGCTTACCAACATCAATTTGAGGAACTCTCCAACCAGGTAACGGGACTAAGTGAAGAGTGGTTGACATCCTTGTTTGTAGCTGGGCTCACAGAGATGCTGAAATGTGAGTTGATGCTGGCTAAACCGCGGTAATATGTTGAGGTCGTGGCTCTTGCAAAGCTGCATGAGCAGAAGAATCAAGTGGGTGCATTGAATTTGAGACCGCACGGTGGTCGAGCAGCGACAGGAGTCTCACTATCTCAATTTGGCACTACAAGAAACCCTCCTACCCACGTGACATCTCCGGGAAAGGCCAGCAATACGGCCACTGCTGCAGCGACCACCAACCATCGTCGCTTATCGGCGGCCGAGATCAAACAAAGAAGGGATAAAGGGTTGTGTTACTATTGCGACGAGAAATACTCTACAGGCCATAAATGCAAGTCTTCTTACTTGCTGCTCGTTGGTGGTGAGGAGCTAGAGGAGCTAACAAGAGACAAACCAAGTGACTTTCCACTCTCGGACCATGAACCACTCCATTCATCCCCTGAACTCTCTGATGATGAGGTAGTGGAGAATAGTTTCAATGCTATGGTTGGAGCTTACCACCCAGAGACTATCCGAGTGGCAGGAACGTGTGAAGGGTTGTCGATTATGGTGCTCGTTGATGGCGGTAGCACACATAACTTCATGAAGGAGTCCACTGCCAAGAGATTGAAGTTACCATTGACTCCGGTGCATCAGCTGAATGTCTATGTGGGCAATGGTGAGTGCATCGAGTGTGCTTCCAAGTGCAATGATGTCCCATTGCGCATGCAAGGGTATAGATTTCATTTGGAAACCTTTATATTGGATATTAAAGGAGCAGACGTGGTGCTGGGTGCACAATGGTTGATGCAATTGGGTGATGTGACAATGAACTATATGCACTTGACCATGGAATTTAAGGTGGGTGATCTCACGGTTAAGCTGCAGGGTGAGAGGCTATTCCAACCTGGGGCAGTGGGCAATCAGGCTTTGAATAAAATGGTATCGGCTGACGTCATTGCTTCCTTCTTGCACTAGCGAGTCATTGATCCCTCAATTACAAGGCCACAAACTGAACAGGATGAAGCTGTCCAGTTGTTGTTATCTGAATATCAAGAAGTTTTCAAAAAACCAGAAACCTTGCCACCTCTAAGAGAAATTGAGCATCAGATTCACTTACAACCGGGGGCTGACCCAGTCAATGTGCGACCGTATCGCTACCCACATTATCAGAAAGAAGAGATTGAAAGGCTGGTAGAGGAAATGCTGCAGTCCGGGGTAATCCGCGAAAGTCACAGCGCCTTCTCTAGTCCTGTGCTGCTTGTACGCAAGAAAGATGGCAGTTGGCGGTTTTGTGTTGACTACCGAGCCCTTAATGTCATTACCATTAAAGATAAGTTTCCCATTCCCACTATTGATGAAATTCTTGATGAACTATTTGGTGCTGCTTATTTCTCCAAAATTGACTTGCGTTCAGGTTACCACCAGATTCGAGTTCGGGACGAGGACATTCCAAAGACCGCCTTCCATACGCACCTTGGCCATTACGAATTTGTGGTGATGCATTTTGGTCTTACCAATGCCCCTTCAACATTTCAGGCAACCATGAATAAGGTGTTTCGGCCGTATCTCTGGAAATTTATTGCGGTGTTTTTCGATGATATACTTATTTACAACAAATCCAAGGAAGAACACATTGCACATTTAAGAACAGCACTGTCAGTTCTACAACAACATCAATTTGTGGCCAAGCTATCTAAATGTACATTTTGCCAACAAGAAGTTGAATACCTAGGTCATGCGGTGGGCAAGGAAGGAGTGCAGGTTGACAACTCTAAAATTAAGGCAATTGTTGAATGGCCCAAGCCAGTGAACTTGAAATAGCTGCGGGGCTTTCTCGGCCTCACTGGGTACTATCGGAGGTTTGTCGCAAGATATGCGCAACTGGCGGCTCCACTCACTGAACTTCTCAAACGTAATAATTTTCATTGGGAGCAGGCAGCGGAGATTGCATTTGAGGAGTTAAAGTCATCCCTTACTCGTACTCCGGTATTAGCCTTACCCGATTTCAATCTGCCATTTATAGTCGAAACTGATGCGTCAGCCCAAGGGATTGGTGCAGTGTTGTCCCAACAAGGGCATCCCCTTGCTTATTTTAGTAAGAAACTTAGTAGCAAATTAAAGGTGGCATCAACTTATGTTAGGGAATTGTACGCTATTACCCAAGCGGTGGCAAAGTGGCGGCATTACTTACTAGGGCGCCGGTTCTGTATCAAGACAGATCACCAAGGCTTACGTGAATTAATGTCACAGGTGGTGTTGACCCCTGAGCAGCAATTCTATCTGACCAAGCTTTTGGGATATGATTTTGAGGTCATATATCGTTCTGGCAAGACTAATAAGGCTGCTGATGCCTTATCCAGACAGGGTGATGGGAATCCAGAGGTGCAATTTCAGGCATTCTCAACGGTGCAATCCAAATTATGGCCCTTGCTCTTGCGCGCCACTTCAGAAGATCAAGAAACCCAATCAATGATAGCACAATATAACCAAGGGTCCCTCAACCCTGAATTCCTACTCCAAGAAGGGTTGCTAACTTACCGGGGTAGAATTTGGGTGCCAAAATTTGAAGGTCTGCGCAATCAGTTACTCAAGGAGTTCCATTCTACACCCATGGCGAGACATCAAGAGGAACTCAAGACTTTTAAGGCCCTTGGTAGTGTCTTCTTTTGGCCTGGACTCCGTAGAGACATTCACAAAATGATTCAGGAATGTGAAGTTTGTCAAACCACAAAATATGTGCCTACAAAGCAAGCTGGCCTCCTCAACCCCTTGCCGGTTCCTAAAGGCCCCTGGATGGAGCTCTCCATGGATTTCATAGTGCAATTGCCAAAATCAGCTGGGTACTCTGCGATAATGGTGGTGGTGGACCGCTTTAGTAAAACAGCTCACTTTGAGCCGCTACGGGCAGGGTTCACTGCTTCTTCAGTGGCCAAAATTTTCATTGCAGCTGTTATTAAACTTCATGGGTTTCCTTCGGTGATTGTCTTGGACAGGGATCCTATTTTCCTCAGCAAATTCTGGCGCAACCTGTTCGAGCACAGCGGAACACGCTTGCACTATAGCACTGCCTACCACCCACAGAGCGACGGTCAAACGGAAGTGACAAATCGTTCCCTGGAGCAGTACCTTCGAGCATTTACCCATTCTCGGCCACAATTATGGACGTCCTATTTGCCTTGGGCTGAATTTTGCTACAATGGATCGTTCCACTCTGCCATCCAGATGACCCCACATGAGGCACTCCACGGCTTTCCTATGAACCTGCCCCCTGGTTACGTTCCTGGAACTTCCCCCGTGGTGGAAGTCGACTCCTTCTTGAGGATCCGTGAAATCCTCAATGATGAATTGGGCTTCTATTTGCACCAGGCTCGAAGCCGCATGAAGAAACAGGCAGATAACCACCGCCGCGATCAAGAATTTCAAGAAGGAGAGTGGGTTTTGTTGAAATTGAAGCCCTATCGGCAGATATCCCTCTTCCACAAGGAGCATCCAAAGCTGGGGAGATGATTCTTTGGGCCGTATCGAGTGCAGTGGCGTGTGGGAAAGCTGGCGTACCGATTAGAGCTCCCTACCGGCAGCACCATTCACCCCGTCTTCCATGTTTCTATGTTGAAGAAGTTCCGTGGAGAGCCACCAGCAGAGGTACCCGTCCTGGCGGGTGCACCTGCCGCTTTTCAGCCTCTCCCATCTGCGATCATTGCACGCCGCACGGTGATCAAAGATGGACAACCAGTTGAACAAGTATTAGTAGATTGGGAGGGGACATCGAGGGATGAAACCACTTGGGTGAATAAAGAGGAGTTACAGAGGATGTTTTCTTATCTTGACCTTGAGGACAAGGTCATTGTTGGGGAGGGGATAGTTGATACAGTCACTACTCCAAGACCATCTCAGCAGCTGAATCCAACAAAGGAAGAAGAAGAGAGTAGTGACACTGGCCCAATTGTTAACAAAAGAGAGCGAAAGATGCCATATTGGGCTAGGGACTATGTAATGGGTAAATGAATGAGAGAGCATGGTAATAATAGACAAAGTTGTTAGGATCTGATAGGGATTTAAGGAAAAGAAAAGGAGAGAGAAAGGTAAGAATAATCTAGACAGTTAGTGAGTGGAGTCATCCCTGACTCGAAGAGGGGAGAGTGAATTTCTGATATTGTTTTTGGTTCATCAATTCCATTTCCAGTTTATTCTAATTCTGTTGATATTCACTAACTTAGTTGATAATTGTGAAATTGCACTGTGCTCTAACAAAAACGCGCTCTTACCCGCCCGTTGCCACCTCCTAGTTACCTTCCTTGGCAAATGTATATGGAGTTTATTATGACTTGTCAATGGGTTACCAGGTGTTATAGGTACTTATAAATTCACCCCACTATTGGGTCAATTTCAAAATACTAGGATTTAACGGGTGAAAAATAAAATTTGCAAGTAATTTTCTTTTTCAAGTTTTGGATCTGTATTGTATTTTTTTTTCATTTTTTATAAATTATTTTAATAAAAGTTTTCAAAATTCAAAAAGTTTAACTCATGATGATTCTATTATATAGATATTTTGTATGATGAAAAATGTTATATATACACAAAAAATTAGCCATCATGATATATAAAAAATATATTGTTTAATGTATTTTTAAAATATATTTTTTATTTTAACATATATTTTTTATAAATAACTAATATTTTATATACATTTAATATGATTGATGTATGATTTATTTTAGAAGGCATCATAAATATTTTTGAAGAATTAATATATATTTTTTTAGTTCTACTTAAGTTTTATAAGATGTGATACGATATTTTTTAAAATCAATTGAAAGAAAAAATTAATAGAATATATTTTCTTGATTCCAACATTTTTTTTCTTTAGTAATAGTGTGTTTGTTTTTTAAAAATGGCCTTAGAATCCCTAACAATCTTGTATTTTCCAGGAATCACCAACAACAAATTTTAAATTTTTTTAAATTAATGAGGTAAGTAACATAAAAAATAATAATTTAATCATAATTAAAAGAATAAGATTCATACAAGATAAAAATTATAAATTTAATAATAATTAATCTCTTATTATATTTTATTTTTAATTTTTTTACTTTAAAAGATAAAAAAAAAGAACAATAGAATTAACAATTGGGGCCATTAAAAATATAATCTAAATCGATCTTATTAAAGGTCATAACATAATATGATGTATTTCTTGGGAAGAAACCAAAAAGCGACAAAAGACCTACAAACCAGGTCAAAAAGTACAAGGGTCATAGGACACCTAATTTAAAAAGTCTGATATTTAATGAATCTTAATTTAAATGACATATATATAATTTTTATTAGCATTAAATCAATTTTTTTTGTCTCATATATTTCTTAATCTAGTATATTATTGATTAATTTATCGTCAATTTGAGTTTTATTTAAAAATTTATTATTAATCAATAAATTATTATATACATAAAACAAAATTTAAATTCTTAATATATATTTAACTAAATAAATAAATTGATTATTCAATCAATCTAAATTGATTTGGATCGAACCAACTAATAATATATAATAAAAAAAATGTGAATTAAGAGTTTGGGGCTTAAGGAAAAAAAAAAAAAAGAATCAAAGTTACCGGGCACAAGAGTAGTTGCCACATAGCCCACTTTATAGTGACCTAGTACAGGGACCATAATTATATGGTCTATTAATATGGGGACCAAGATGGAACTTTCTCTTTTTAAGGGAAAAAAAATATTGGGAGTGAAGACTGCGGTCAATGTTCAACATAAAAAAATTTAAAAATTTTAAAAAATAGAACATCTGAAATCTAATTAGAATAACCATTCAAAATTTAAACTTAACAAAACTATTTTTAATGAGTTTCGTAATAAATTTGTCCAGATATAGTATTAGCTGAAATTTACTGTTATATTATTAGTTCTGTAGCATTACTAATAAAAAATATAAATGTTATTATTATTTTTATTATTTTTTATAATTATATTTTTTATTATTATATATATATTTTAAATTTTTTTGTAAAAAAATAAAAATAAATTAAACTTTTAAATATTATTCTCAATATATTATTTTATCTTATTTTTAAAATCAAATACAATCTAAGTGATTAAATTAAACAACATACATATATCCAACTTTATAGAGAAAAATAAAAACATGCAGAAAGTTGAGCATCATAAAATTTTAATTTATTTATTAATCATTTTAATTTATTATTATGTTAGGCATATATACCGTTTTCTTGGATTCTTAAGTTAGTGTCTGGTCTAAAATATGTTAATTTAAGTTTAATTAATTTTATATAAAATTAATAATTAAAAATTATTAAATAATAATTTAATTAAATTTTATTAAATTATTTAACAATTCTCACCATTCAACTTTACATAAAATTAATTTTATCTGAATTTCTAAAAGTTTAAAAATCGTGTAATAGGTATATTGGACCTATAGCAGACCTAACTATGTATTCAATCCATAAATAGCACGATTCCACCTATATAAAAAAATACAAAAAAAGTACTTTTCCAAAAATGTCTTAACATTGATATAAAAAATTTTATAACTATGATATAGAGAATTTTTTTAATCATAATATAACCAATTAAAAATTATCAAAAATAAAATACCACAGAATTTTTTTAACGATTACATAAAATATAGAAAGTAAATCTCTATATTATCTTATCATATCCTCTTTCAATGAGACACAAAAATAAATCTAAAAGAAAACATTTGATAATAAAAGATTACTACTTGATATTATAAGTTGAAAAAGACATTTGAGTTTTTTAGCTCATTTTTGTTAAAAAAAATACATATTCCTTGAATTGAATGAATGCTTATCATCAAATAGATAAAATAACACAAATTTCTGATCTCAATATATAGAATAACATAAAATACAAAAAGTAAATCTCTAGAGGTCAAAATTCATCATAAACAGCATAAAAATCTCTTTACAATGGGTCATTATCTATGACAAAATATATATGCTATTTTCTCTTAGTTTATATATGTATACATATCTTTTATTCTATTGAATTTTTATTGAATTGTTAGTGAATACTTTGACTGTGATAAACACTTAAATATTGCTAATTTGTTTCTTCTCTTCTTGTTATTATTCTTTTTTCAGAGAGAAATAGAGAGAGAAAAAAATATAAACAATCTAAAAAAATAAAGAAAAAAATACAACTAAATTGGACTTAGTTTAAAAAATATCCAATCGCTTAACATTTCTGTTTTATAATAGATACTATTTTGATATTAGTATTTTTTTCTAACTAATAAGTGTTTTTTATTTTGTTAAATAATAACTTGAGTTTTATATAAATATCAAGAATATTTTATGTAAAAATAGTGTTATTAGTTAATTTATATATGTATACTAAACAATTTAAACTATTAGAAAGAAAAGATAATTTATAACATCCATATAAATTATTATGCAGGGGATCTTTTGTATACTCCTATATATGCCAAGATTTTCGAATGATTGTAGCTGCAATTCTACATAGTACTCCAATAATGAGTGCAGAACCACAAAATTAATATGAATAACATATAAAAAAGATTATAGCCTAACAAATAATATAGTGACTATTCGTGAAGATGGACCAAGTCATGAAATACGGAATTTAAACATAATTAATGGCAACACCCATAGTGGTAAACTACATAATATTTGAGAAGTTTATATTATTGAAAAAAATTAAATAAAATATAAATAAATTTTTTAAAAAATTTAAAATATAATAAAATAATTAAATATTAAATATATATTTTTAAAAAATCTTTAGCGATAAGATTTTATGTGATTTTTTTTAAGTATTATCAAAAAAATAAGATTTTTATTTTTTAAAATTTTGTCATTTTACATCAAACAATTTTTTGAATTTTTTTGTGAATAACTAACATTTTAAATCGTGATATCGAATCCTGATTCAATTTTCTGATTTCATTTTCTAAATAATTATTTAAATAATGCTCCAAAAAAAATTAGATCAAATAAACAAATCGGTTGCTAAATACAAAAATTATTTATTAGTTATAAATAATATAATATATTTTAGTTAATTTATCATGTTTTTAAATTATTTGAATATTTATTTGTTATTTATATATATTTTAAAATTATCTTTTTTCAATAATATAAACTTTCCACATCTTAATATTTTACTTTTGTGTAATATTGTAGATTAAAAATCATTGTTAATAATTACTACACTCATTAGAATTTTGTTGTTGACACATACTTTAATTTTATTTCTCTTTAGAGTTTAGTTATCATGAACTCTAATAATGATACATTAAAAAAAATATATTTTATGTTTTTATAAAAAAAATTAATTAATAACCTTAACATATATTTTTGGTTAAATATATATATATATATATATATATATAAAATAAAATAAAACTTAATTCTCAAATAACATGGAAGTAAATTGTTATATCAAAATAACTAGGACTCTCTAAACTTATGTCTTATATATATTCTTATCAGAAAATACTAAACTAACTTGGCAAATTTATACATACATACTAAAACTTAAATACATTACAGACATACCAAAGAAAAAGCATCATATCTATAGTCATGATTCTTCTTCCAACCTCATAAAAGATGTCTTGAATAGACAAAATTGCATCTGCATAGAATCTTTAATCAACAAAGACAGAGTGGTGGTACCCAAAAAGATACCATCGATTATGAGTAGTTATTTCTATAAAAATATTTTTAAAATTTTTTTAAAATATATTGTCATATCAGTATTTTAATAATTTTAACTGTTAATCTTAATTATATATATTATATATATTTTATAATTAAGATTAACGATTAAAAATTAATAAAACACCGATATAATGATATACTTAAAAATGTTTTAATATTTTTATATAAAAATAATATTATAAATTATTAAATAATTTAATTAATTATATTTAATTAAATATATTAAATTATTTAATAATTCACGATATTATAAAATTAACCATGTGGGTTATTTCGCTTGGGAGAAACAGCCATAGAGTTATAGCTCCTTTGTTGTAACTTGCAACAATTGTTTTACATGGTACCGACAACTAGTGGGAAATAGATTCTTTCCATTTTTTTTGTCACTAGAGAGAATAAAGTGTAATCTCTCACCTTTAATTTTACAAGTGGGACCAGCAATAAATGAGAGAGAGAATATATTGAATGGTGAGATCTTTCACTAAATACCTTCCAATTTTTTTTCTACTGAAGAAAGGATCCACTCCCACAACTAGTGACCTCTTAAAGCTGCTTACGTGGCATGTCTCATCAAACCAGTTGTCCTTCTTCACGCCATGAATCATGTTTCCTTAGACATTATTTTGGATTAAAAATTTATGTGAGTTAACTTCACATAAAATCGATTATACATGAGCTTCTATTTTATTTTGATTTATTATTATCTCTTATCTTCTAATCTTATAATTTATATTCTGTCTAAATAATAAATGGAAGATGTAAGCTAAGACTTTGATTTTGTCTATTTTGTTAACTATTTTAGTAGCATAAAAAAAATATAAAAATATTAAAACAGTAAAAACAACAGAATGTTTAAATCTTTATTGAGATAATACCATAATAAAAAAAAATTAGGTAAAAAGTGAAAATTATACTCTTTATTATAATAGAAAAAAATAAAAAATTAAAGCCATCATATACAATGCACATTTCTTTCCATATATAACTATAATCTTTACTCTTTACCCAAAAAAAAGTTTTTATTTTTTCATCTAGGTATATTTTGCTTTTTTTTTTAAATATTATATCTTTAATTTCTATTTTAAAATTGTTTTAAATACAACCTAACACAGTTCCACATGAGGCACTTCTCTTGTGCTGTGTTAATAATTGCATGATGTATTCATAATATATGATGATCTAGTACAATTTATTTATGTATCTTCTCTTATCAATTTAATTTTTTTTAAATAAATAATATTATGATATAATATCAGAATTTTATAACTAAAAATTTAGAGTTTGATTTTCGTTGACTTTAAAAAAAAATTTAGCATAAGATAAATAATTAAAAAAAATCCACTCAAATAGAAAAAACACTTTTACACGAGATGACGTGTTAGTGAGAAAATGATATCATAACACTCTCTTTAAAATTTTCAAAATTATGCTTATTCATATTCATTTTCTATGATGAATTTAGGAGACCAGTATAGCTAATATTTTTCTTTTGATTTATGACGTTCTACAACTCCGATTGCTACAAAATTTTTCGTGTTATATGACAATCATATAATTTGAATCCAAATTTTAACCATGTCATACCATTAATTTTTTTTATACTAAGCACTTCCTGTATTCCATTTTTTAAAGCCCTCATATACGAGCTTAATTTATTCAATTAGGGGTTATGGTATTTAATTGCGAGAGTGCAAGCTAAGAGTTTTTGTGCACATTCTCAATCTCCCATAATGCTTATTATATGACCACATTAATTATCGTTTGGATTTAGAAATTAACCTTATATGGAGTGACTTCCAAACTAGCTATAAAATGGAAGATATTAGTGACAGTATGTTAAATCTACTTGGGTTTAGCTAGTATGTTAAAGTTGCTTATTAAAAAAAGATATATATAAAAAAATATAAAATTTAAAAATATTTATTGTATATTTATTTAAATAAAAAATTTAAAAATATTTTTTAATAGTAATTTTATCATGTATCTTTAAAATACACATTAGTTAAACCTTATTTACTTTTAAGGAGCTTGAAACTATATTTACTCTAAATTTATTATGAAATTATTTATTTTAAAATTTTAAATTAATGAATAATTATATATTTAACCACATGAAAAGTGTAAAACAATTAAGTGACATATTCCCTAGAAAAGAAAACAAAATAGGTGTTCAAATTAAAGTGTAATCCATATCATACAGCTGGCTATTATTAGTACTGACAGTAGGTACATATATATATAGAGGCATATATAAGAATTAACACACAATTACATTAATAATAATGGTAGTCAAAGAAAGAAGTTGAATATCATAATTTTTCATTGCTTTCAAGAATAGCATAGGACACATAGATGAGGGCTCTTCTGATGATCTTGCATGAAAAATTTAATTAATTTGGGATCAAATTCTGATTCTAATGGTCTTCCATCCATGCCAAGGACAGTCAAACTAGTTAACTAGCTACTGAGAATTAAAAAAAATAAAAATAAAAAAATAATCAAAACAAGAGTAAACAAATCTGAAATTTCAGAACCATACACAAAAGATAACACCCAGAACATGAAAAAGATAGAAGTTATTTACTTCTTCTATATATAGGTTTATTTTCTCAGAATACTTTAGGATGGATTGCATTTAATTTCTTGTTATTATTTTGGTGAAAACTAAGGTGCAGTCAACTTTACGTAAAGTTGATAGTTAAGAATAATTAGATGAAAATTTAATCAAATCAGTTAAATCACCTGACGGCTCTCACTTATCAACTTCACGTTAAGTTAAGTCGGACTGTATCTGAGTTTTCGCTTATTATTTTTATCGACCTAATTATGAATCATGCCATGTTGTTTTGTTAATCAAATTTATCAAATTTCAAAAAAATTGTTTTATTTTTGTGATAATAATGAAAAGAAAAAGTTAAAAAGTACATTAAATTCAGTCTCAAAGAAAACTAAAACACTACATGGTGAAATATTATAATTAATTCATCAATTCCATTGATAAAATTCCATAATCCATAAGAAAATTTTCACCGAACAAACAGAAATTAAATTCACTTTGAACCTGAAAAACCCTAATAAGTATGAACTAATTAAGAACCATCAGATGCTAGAATGAGTACTTTACTTGCAAACTCAGATTAAATTATTAACAACAAAAAAATAATAATGGAATTAACACTTCTCATCCTCTCATTACTAATTAATTAAGACACTGATGATGAACAACAAAAGAAGTTAAATAAAAATAATCAATATATAATTACCTTCCGTATGCTGAAATGAAATCATGATGAAGAATTGATTCTGATTTCTTGGATCCAGAGAGTTGGCAAATGAAAGTGATGCAATGAATTAATTAATTAATCATTTATTGCTGATGCAGCATCATCAAGATTCTCATAACTAATCTCTACCATCTCCATGGAGCTAGTTAGATTTGTATATATGTGAATCTTGAAGGTGCTGCACCTGCAATCAACGACTGTGGTTATCTCCAGAAATTGGATCTTCTTCGGAACCCCAATTTGCTTTATTAGTGAAAGAACAAGGAATAATTATAATTAATTATAATTAATCACACACACACAAAGATAAACCCTTCAATTCCCCAATGGTGTTTTGTTTTGCCATATATATACATAATAATTTATTAGATTAATTAATTAATTATTATGCCGCGCTAATTAACCTTAAGGGAACCCTAACAGAATATACGGTTTTAACGCGCTTCTCATTTAATTATTAATTAACAATATTATAAAGAGGTAAGTAAAAAAAAAATAATATAGAAAAAGCAAGCACAAATTAAGTACGGAAAACTTATAACCTTAACAAACCCTTATTTGGTTGATGATTCATGTTTTTTGTGTGTTGGTGGGCGTAATGAAAAAAATCTATGTTTAATTTGGTGGTGATTAGGTATTACATTTTATAATATATTGAATGCATGTTCAATATAATTTGTACATATATAAATAAATAATAATAAATATCAAATATTGATGACCGTACATGTGAACTTATTAACAAGAAATTAAGGACAAACTAAGAAGGAAGGATGAAACCGATTAATTAAAGTGAAAAAATTGGAAGGAAAAAAAAAATTCATGATCTTATTGTGTAAAAGAATAATGAAAATATTAAGTAATATATAGTAGAAGAAGATGAAGAAGAAGGTAAGCATAGTTGGAATAATTGAATATATCCTCCTTCTATATAGAAGCATATATATAGAGAAGAAGTTTGAGGGTTTAGTTTAGTTTAGTTTTTTTGAGGCTGCTATATACACAACATGACGTCATGCTATTTGCCCAACAACTTCACTATCTCGGATTTTTTTCGTATATAAAATAAAATAATCAATTATTTTTTTAAAAATTTTTTTTTCAGCTTTATTTTTAAGGATACGATTTTTTTTTAAAATAAGAGTAAGTTCGTCACACTCCGAAAATTTTATAATTTATATAGAGTTTGTTGGAGTGCGACGAACTTGTTCTTATTCCCAAAAGAAATCGTATCCTTAAAAATAAAGTTAAAAAATCTTTTCTAAAAAAATAAATATTTATTTTATTCTATATACGAAAAAAATCTTCACTATCTCATATCATATGGCTCATTATTCATTATTTTTTTTTCTTATTTCTTATTTTTTATTTTTTGTGACACTAAGAAAGAAAGAAATGAATCTGAGTCTGACTACTCTTCTTTTTCAAATATCTGGCCACGTGAATGGTGTACGGAAAATGTTTTTTTAAAAATTAGAGAAACCATAACAAAAGGAAAACAAAATTGAACGGGCCAAACATAGCATAGGTATAACATTCAAATAAAATAAAAAGTAACCCCCTCCATGTGAAATGGTAAGATATATTTATTGTTTAAATTAGATTCACTCTTGGTATTTGGCTATTTAATATTGGATTACGATATAGGAAGTTGAAATATTCACCTAAAAATAATTAGAATAATTTGTATATAAAAATAATAATTGAAATATATGTTACGTGAAATAATTTAATCAAATATATTAAATTATTTATACTAACCATCTTAATTCATATGATTAGTTTAATCTAATTATTTATAATATTAATATTTAATATTACTCATATAAAAAAAATTAATTATCAAATCAGTCATTTATATAAAAGATACATTATTAAAAATATAAAATAATACTTATAAATATATATAAATACACTAAAACTAATTTGATAGCTTGATTTTTATTATATATAACATTTTTTATTTACTAAACAATATTCAATATTCATCATTATCAAACTCCTTTAATCATCTGATAGTAACAGACAACATCTACCAGTAACTAATTCCTCCAAGAACAACCACTTTAATTAGTACCTGCAAAGACACTTATTTAACGAGTTTTTTAGTAGCGTAAAGTGTCCGTATGCATGTGGTTGGCCACCTTTTTTTGTTTCCCCTAAGTTTGTCATATATGATCTATAAGGATATATTTGGGAGAATGAAATAGGTGGGAAACGAGAAATTGGAATAACAATTCTAAAGAAGAGGTGTTTAAGAGTGGATTATGGTAATGAGAGGCTTGGTCAAGATCAGAAGCTAGTGCAAATAGTAATTTTTTTGTGACCTCCACCGTCCAATTTAAGAGTCAAGAAAGATTAGATGCTTTTAATTGGTTGTTTAATTTTATTATTAAGTCCTTTATGGTTATTACAAAAATATATTTTTTATACTAAAAATCAACTATCAAAATTAATTATTATATATTTATGTATAAATATATATTATTTAATTTATTTTCATTGCATATTTTATATTTTTAATATATATTTTATATTAATAATTTATTTTAGGAACTAATTTTAATATACACATATTATAATTATAGATATTATCCTATTATACATGAAAAAGATAAAAAAAATTCAAACAATAAAAAAATAAAAGTAGAAAACAAAATTTTTATACACACATTTATATATGTTCTACTCATTTATAATATATGACTTATTTTAACTACACTTGTATATAATTACCATAATCACCATATTATATATAGTCAAACTAGAACGATGGACTTTTATTTACAAATTAAAACTTGCTATAAAATTTCAAACACAGCGTGATTGTTACAAGTAAGAAGTTCAAGATAACTAAAGCTGATAAATTATTTTTGGCTACGTTAGATAGCTCGAAAGCATTATGGGAAAACAACCGTCACCAAGTTAGTTTTGATAATGCTAAGGTAGTGTTTGGTATGAAATATATTGGGACTGAGATTGAAAAATTAAAATTTATATGGTGTTTAGTGGTGAGAGATTAAAATTAAAAATTCAGTATTAATATATAAAATTTTAGTCTTTTTAATATCTTCACAAAATAAAATTATAAAGACTAAAATTTTAGAAATATGAGAATGAAACTTTAATAAATAAATTTTTTTTCAAAATATCCTCATTCTAAATTAATAATTTTAAGTTTATCTTTTATACAAATCTAATTAGGATTCATTCAGTTCTTCTACCAGCACCTCTCACTTCTCAATTTCACTCCATCTTTCATTTCTACCACCATATTTCTGCCATTATTTCTCTTTGTAATCCATCACTATTAACAACAATAATACCAAAAATAACAACAATATCATGAACATATCTCAAAATCAAAATAGAGGGAGAAGAGAAGAGAAAAAAGGAGAAGAAGGAGGAAACAACATCGCAAAATGAGAAGCCGTTGACGCCTAAAATGTGATGACACGGACTGTTATATTTACAATGTGAGTGCTGGGAGACGGCGTCGAAGATAGTGGATGCTACTTGTAACTACATCTGGACTCAAGAGGAGTTGTCAATGGTGGGACTTAAAAGCGACGGGCTTCTAGACCCATCGAAAAGTTGTGCGATGGCAACAGAGAGGAAGAGACAACACTCTGAGTAAAGAGGGTGGCGACCTCCAACAACGTGGAAAGAAGCGTATACATCTACTGTGATGCGCTTTACTGGAGGGGATCGTGTTCTACGCCGACCTTCACGGTACTGCCGGTGGCGGGGTTGAATAGAAATGGTCTTCACTGCTCAGCTGCAATTCCAGCACAGGATAAAGGAAAAACGGGTAGAGAAAAATTGAATTACAAGGTAGGATTTTATTTTAACGTTGAAGTATAAATAGAAGTATGTTA
The DNA here is from genome assembly GCF_014773155.1 of Arachis stenosperma. Lineage (NCBI taxonomy): Eukaryota > Viridiplantae > Streptophyta > Magnoliopsida > Fabales > Fabaceae > Arachis > Arachis stenosperma. The sequence goes on from NC_080385.1 coordinate 163,697,246, forward strand.
TTAACTTCAATAATTTTAATTTCTACTGTTATTTTAAACCAAATAAGATATTGAGATATAATCTAATCATGTGCACTTTACACCAAATACAATACTTAAACTTTATTCAGTCTTTATCTTTTAGTCTATATCTCATAGTCTCAATTTCTGTTCCAAAACCTAGTCTTAGTGAACAAGTCTTTATTGATAACGAAGTCAAACAAAATTGACCTAATATAACTTATTGTAACTTAACAAAAACCTTTACACAATATGCCCAAATCATTTACTTTAAAAAAAGTATAGAGGAACAATGCTTTTTTTTTTAACAACGTAAACAATAAGTTAAAACAAGAAAGTTAATTTTAATTTTAAAAATTAAATTTTAAATTAATTAGGTTTAATCATAATTTTGAATAATTCTTTTTATTTATGTCGCAACTGCTCTTTTGTAATCCTCTGCTACTGCCGCCGCTACTGTATCGTGACCCGGTGCCCCCGCAGCTGCTATTTTTTTACTTTTTTTTATCAACTAAGTCGGATGTTCATTTTACTATATATGTGGATGGTTCTTTTTATTCTAAGGTAGATATTTATTCGGATATTCCATTAGTATTTTACTTGATTTGCTTGATTTTGCATGCACATGCTCCACATGATGTTCATTTTACTATGTATGTGGATGGTTCTTTTCACTAAGATGTGAATGTTTATTTGGGTTATACCATTTGGATGAATAAAAAGGAGAACGAAGTAGAGACGCGTCGCGTCATCGCAGTGCAACTGTAGGACGGGCAGCCTTCTTCCTCGACAGGAATGTGCGTCGCAAGAGAGCATGCAATAGGGCGGTCCGGTTGTGCGTAACGTAGTAGGACGATAGGCGACCTTCTCACTCGTCGGAATCACGCGGCTGTTGTGAACAGAGGCACGGTGCCGCTGTGGGGAGCAGGAGCAGGAGCAGAGGTAGCGACGGTACTTCGCGGGTTTCAGGGGAGATGGAGATGCGACGGTGCGGCATGAAGGAGAGGCAGCGGTGCGGTGTGAAGGAGAGGCAGCAGTGCAGTATGGAGCAGCGACGGAAGAGTGTCTCCGTTCTGAGCGAAGTGGCGACAGCAGCACACCGCAACTTTTTGACTAGCGATGGTAGACCGCCTTTCAGAGGAGGCGACTGTGGGATGTCGTGGAGAAAATAGAATTTAGGGTTTGATGTGGGTGAAAATAGATAATAAAAAAGACAAATTAGAGTGTTTTTTCATAATTATGGAGTCTGAAAATACCACTAATCACGTTGTTCACACCTTCTATTATTTACCTAACAGAATTATTTACTTTAATGATACACTTCTTCCTTTTTTTTTTCTACTCATACCATGTTTATTTATTTTTCTTTTACTATTTTGTATTTTTTCTATATTCTTACATATTCTCTTTTTTAGAGAGAAACAAAAGAAACTAAAAAGTAGAACAAAAATAAATAAATAATAGGGAAAAAAAAAAGCAAAAGTGGGGATCAAAAGAATAGAAAAAACTGCAGATTTTATATGCTTTTGTTTATAAATTTTTATATTTTTTTTAAAATTTGATATATTTATTGTCAAATAAAAGATAAAAAACAAAAAATATAACTTTGTTTTCTTCCACAAATTTTGGCATTTTTATTAAAATTTTTTGTGATTTTTCCTAAACGCTCATTATAAAAAAGAAGAAAGGAAAATAAGAGAAATAGAAAAAAAACACCGAAATAAAAAAGAAGGGGATGAGAAGGAGAAGAAAAAAACACCAAATTTCTATGATTTTGTTTACAAATTTCTGTATTTTTTTTAATTTATCTGTTTATCATCAAAAAAAGAGAAAAATGAAAGAAAATACGTAGAATTTCTATGTTTTCTTCCACAAATTTAGGAGTTTAATTTTTCATTATTTTTTTTGTATTTTTCCTACTAAATGTTATGTTTGTTACATAAAAAGTTGTCGTAAAATTAAAAAAATCAAAAAACAAAAATTTCAATAATAAAAAATAAAAATTTATGAAGTTGATAACACAAACGTTATTCCTACTAAAGCTAAACACAAAATTATGTTTTAATAAATACAAAAAGTTTAAATTTTGTTGTTTTTTCTTGTGTTTCTCCAAAAATTTTGTATTTACTGTAAAAAAAAATTCTATGTGTAAAGTAAAATTAAAGAGGAGAAAGAAACCAAAAATGCAAAATATTTGGGTTCTCATCCATGAATTTTGGCGTTTTTCTTTAAAAAGATTGTTTTTTAAAAATATTTATTAAGAATTTTTGCCTCTAAAATAAAAAAAGTAAAAACACAGTCATTTCATTAATAAAAATTACAAAAATTTGTAAACATGAACACAAATTTCTGTGAAGCTAAATATTAGTTACAAAGACAAAATAAAAAATACACAATTTCTTAACTACGAAACATATGAGTTTTATTATATAAACACCAAAATTTCTTCTTATTACACATAAAAGAATATAGAGACAAAATATACTCGAAAATTTTTAAAATGGTTGGCAAGACAGAGTTAAATGGCGACAAAATACTGCGTTTTATTAAAAGTAAAAAAAAAAATTCACCATTTATTATACCGATAGTTAAGCAGTCAGTAAATCACAATGTTAACTTCATTTATTTTCTTCAACTTACTAATGCCTTAACCATCAGTAAATAATAAATATATTAAATTTAATATTATTTTATTAAATTGAACTTACCTACGGTCCAATAATTGCTATATATAATATTTCTTTTACGCCACAAATATATTTACCGATTGTTATACCGTTGATAATCCTAACTGTCAGTAGATCGTATGTATTTTTATTATTTATTCTTTTATATATATATAATTTGGTTTTAATTAACTATTATTCATTTTTAAATTTTGTCCAGTACAAACATAAATTTGAGTTTGAAAACGCATAAAATCACCAAGAAGGTTAAGGATGGTTTTATAGTTGTCAGAACCGAACCGATAATCGAACTGGTCAAGTCACTGGGTCACTGGATTATTGGTTCAACTGGTGGATCACTAGTTGAACCGATTGACTCGGTACTATGCAAATAAAAAATAAAAATAGTCAAAAACCTAAAATTAAATTTTGAAAAATACATATTTTTACTAATATTTTAAGAACAATTAAGTCGAATTCTATAAATAACTAATACAAAAATAGACATATAATTAGTTTATACTACTATATAGTATCTTAATTAGACACAATAAGAATAAAAATTTATGAATTATATCCAAAGAATAATTTCAAGATCTAAATATTTTTATATAATTAAATAGTTATATAAATTATTTTTTTCTTAGAATAAATAATTTTTTTATTTTTATATTCATTATTATTTTTTATTTTAAAATTAATTAATTTGTACTTCAATTAAAAAATATTGAGTTAAGTATTTGTATATATATATATATATATATATATATATATATGTATGTATGTATTAGTTATAAAAAATTAAAATATATATTATAAAAAGCATTAGCAATACTAAAAAAACGGTTTAATGCAGTAATTGAAGACCCAAGTTCGACTTCTACTCCCTGCAATGCATTTTTCCAAATTTCTCAACCCACATGCTGATGTCAGCATGACGTCATCAGCACGTAGGTTGACCGTTGACTGCATCGGTTCGGTTTTGATCCATGTCGGTTTTGACCGGTTTGATCGGTTTGTACCGATTTTGACCGGTTTATTTTCTTAAGCAGTCAATATATCAAACCGAATCGGTACTAGATTCGGTTCATCGATTTTCCGGTCGAACCAAAGAAAAAGATGCATCTTAGGAAGTTAGTTGGAATATATAATACATGTTATTTGTTTTAATTTGAAGCATATGATGAAGCGGCGAAAAAGATGCACCTTGACAATAATAGAACATACATTAATTACTCTAAATATATTAATTATACACTCTTTTTCAATAAACATCTTTATATTATACACTCTACCGGCTACCACACCTGTCTCATTATTAGTATTAGGGTTCTTTTTTATTGATTTATTTTATTTAGAAAAAGGATGTGCAATAATGGAATAATGCACTATTACTATGAAACTTAAATTGAATTGAACATTAGATTCCAATGTTCCTAACTATGTAATTTGGTTTATTCCTATGACTCGAGCATTTTGGGGGCTCAGGTGATAATTAATTAATTATAAAATAAATATATCTTTGTCGTGTAGCCAACTCATTTTAGTATCCGATTCTAATCAAATATGACAAATAAAAGGGTTGAGAAAGGAGAAAAATGCCTCACTCATGGCCAACAACCTAGTACTACTTTATTTAAGAGTGAGGTGGCTCTCATGTTCATGTCTTACTTTAAATTTTAAATTGTAAATGTTTACCTCAAGGATAAGATATCAAATCCCCAAAAAAATTTGGATGAAAGTGATTTTATCGGGTCTATTTTGATTTAATTTTAAATTCGTCTAAAATAAATTGGATTAAACCACATCCATTTATTATAAAATTAGTATATACAAATATTATATTATATTTAAATTAAAATAAATTATTTTAAAATAAAAATAATACTATATAATATAAAAATACTAATTAAAATATAAAAATATAATATTTTATTATTAATTTAATCTACAACATATATTTTTATGATAAAATACAACTTCAGATCGGATAACTCAAAGTATGATCTGAATCGATTAAAAAATAACATCAGATAAAAATTACAAACTTGAATCTAATAAAAATATGTCTTGATTTGGATCGAATTTTGGAACAAATAAAATCTTAAATACCCTACTAAAAAGTGACATTATTAATTATAAGTGTGAAAGGAAGTAATTTTTTTATTGTTGAACTTTATGTAACTGTTGTTAAAATTATAAAATTGGTTTTTATTAATATGTGTTTTAAGGACACATTTGAACATATTATAAAAGACAATATTTTATAAAAAAAATTTATTATACACTTTTAAAATATATTTTTAAGACACAAAATAGCTAAATTTTTATAAAATAACTTTTTATTCTAAGAATATTTATATGAAACTTTAAGTTATAATAATATACTGTAATAGTTTAATTATTTTAATTTGTGGGTACATGAATTATTTTTTGTTTCATTACCAAAATGTTTGAATATGTGAAATAGTTATATGATTAGGATTAGTCCCCATAAAAAGGGTTGAGAATCTTTTAATTTGGATATGTTTACCACGGAAAGTACCTTGTTTATAAAAAATCCGATAAAAAGATAAAAATGGGCCATGTTTGTGTCTCTCACTGATTACTCCATTATTATTAAAACCTAGCAATAATCTTGCTACTGATTTAATTTGTATAAATTAAATATGCATAACTATAAATATGTGGTTAGTCAAAATAATAAATATCTAATATTTTAATTTAACCAATTAATGTTTTGGGGGTTTGAGTTTTCAAAAGATCAAAAGTCTATTCCTTTATAGGGTGTATATAATGATAGATATTTAAAAAAAAAAATACACCAACTCTTTCTTATATTTTATTTATATATTTTAGGTATATAGTAGCCCAAAAATGTATTAACAACCTTCTTAACTTTTTTTTTATCTCTTTCTGGGGAAAAAAATTGGACTGCGAACCAATAGATAATAATTAATAAACAAATAAATAAAAAAAGGTTGACAATCTATCTCCTTTGCATATGTTGACAGAAAAAGCAACAAGAATATCCAATACAGATTAGGTTCAACCATCGATTTCACATGGCATGCACAACAATGACTATGATGATTGATTAATATATAGTATATCTTTTTAATTTACTGATTTTTTGGACATGGAATTAAAAATAATGATATACTTTAATATTATAATTTTTGGTATTTTTAAAAAATATAAAAAGTATATAAATTCGAGGATTTGATTTCTGTATTTTAAATTTTTTAATTTTATTAATACAAATTGGACGGTCTGATTTCGGTATTTTTTACAAATCAGATGGTCTAATTTGTGTATACCTCTCACAAATTGGACAATCTTATTTCGGTATCTTTCACAAATCGGACGGTCTGATTTGTGTATTTCTACAAATCAGACTGTCTGATTTCTGTACTTCTACAAATCGAACGATTTAATTTCTGTATCTCTAACAAATTGAACGGTTCAATTTTTACCTCTCTAATTAAACGATTCTACATTTAAGAATAATACCCCCACAATTCACATTAAAAAAAAAAAACACTATTACTATTCCAATGTCAAAAATAAAAAGTTCGCTAAATTGTGTTATTCATCACTTATTAGTTATTATTAAATTATGCAATCATGTCATCCATATTAGTTAACATTAAATAGGGAATACTGATCTCAAACAAATTAATTGTTTAAGAAAAGTATGAATTAATATTACATATTTTAATGCTTCAACCTTCTTTTAATCGATGACTTGAGGATAATTAATCCAACATTTTAGGGTGAAATGTCCCCTAAAACCGTGGTTTTGGCTTGAAACAGTGGGCGGTTTCTGGTTTAAACCTTTAAAAATTGTGCTTGATTTGAGCAATTAATATATTCAAACTCATGCCAGTCCAAAAAAGTGTGTTCATACACAATACACAAAAAAAAAAATTAATGGTTGAGAGATGCTCATCACATTCCCATATTATTATTATTCGTAAATTCGTTTAAAATACATAAATAAATTAAAAAGACAATTTTTTTTGTGTATTTAATATTAGTAAAAATATTAAATAATTTTTTATTTATTTTATATTTCTTAATAAATATCCTTAGACTATTTGACACGAAAAAACTCTTATTAAGTTATTATTATTATTAGTCCTAGGAGGTCTTAATTAATTGACTACTTTATTGACTTTGTCCTTTGTACAGGAACGAGTTTAATCATTAAAAATAAATAACGACAAAAAATATAATGTTGCAACAGTTTTTCTTTTTAAATTTTTGGGAGGTCAATATTATTGTTTTATTCTTTTATTTAAAAGATTGGCCAAGTACGTGTTCAATAATTAGGCCCGACTGATTAATAGTTAAAAGTGATTAGGTTACTTATTCGATTAAGTAGGTATTAAAAATGAAATTTTTTTATACGTGATAATTTATTGACTAATGATAAAAAAAATGTTAATCTACGATGTATTAGTGTTTGTTGGCAAGGGATTAAAAAAATGTTTCAGCAACCCAACTTGGAACCGAATTAAATCCAAGTGGGAATGGTTTTCTAACTCATTCCTTCTAGGCTGGCCATAAAAAAAAATTAGAAAAATAAAAAGAAAATAAAAAAAAAAGTTCGGCAACCCATTAATCCATTATCATAGACAGATAGAATCATTGTGGCTAATCAATTTTATCAATTAAAGTTTTTTGTGTTTATTCGGTCTTGGGCTTTATTCTTCAAAATGGCAAATCAAGAAAGCCGTTAAATAATTTGGGCCTCGCAACATTGGATCAAGAACCTAAATAAAGTGGCACTTACTTCATGAACTGTTATATACTAAAACAAAAAAATTATGCAAGACAACCTTAACTTTATTATTAGAAAGCCAAAGAAATATATTTGTGACCGTAAAAAAAAGCAACAAAAAAAATCTTAAAATTTAAATTTTTTAAGATGAAAAAATTGATAAAATAATAAGTAAAAGGTTAATTATTATTAATTTTATAACATTCATGAAATATATATTTTACTATCTTAATTTAAAAATAATTAATTTTTTACTTTATCATTTTATCAACTTTCTCACTTTAGATAATTTTAATCCAAAAATCTTAATAAGTGTCCAAAGTATATTTAAATTATTATTATTAGTCAGCGACTTTAACTTTGGTAGAGAAAAATCTAAAAATTAGCATAATTTATTTTGTTGTCAGTAATTTTAATTATTAATATAATTTTTTAATTTAACAATTTAACGATATTATTTTAATTTATATTTTTAAAAATTATTAACTAAGATAAAAATAATAAATATATAATAAAAATATAATAGATAGTTCTTTGATTAATAAGTGATGAGATGAGTGTTTGACAAGTGTATATTCCTGTTAAATAACACGTGGAAGGCAAGACAATGCAATAATACCATGTGAACTTTAATTCACTTTTCGTACAACAATTTTTTCTTTGCTTGACAAATGAAATTTATTTAAAATTTGAATTTGGTTCAGCAAAAAATTTTTATAAAAGAAAAGTTTTTAAATAAGATTTAATCTTTTTTCATTTTAAATTTATAATTTAAATCTCTCTCTCTCTCAACTTTCATTTCTCATTTTCTTCCTCTTTCAAATAAATCATTCTCTGCATCTCTGTAGAAATAGCTTTGGACTTTTAAGAATCATTGGTTATTTTATAGTCCGATTTTATCTTCTCTGACTTTTATCTTTGTAACCGTCCAAATTACTTGCTAACACGATATTATTTGCTTTAGCATATAAGTCTTCACGTAGGAATGGATCTAGAAATATTATTATAGAGATCAATAACACATATAATATTAAAAATTATGTAAACAATTATATAATATAAGATATATTACAAAAATATACCAATAGAAAATATATTTTAAAGTACAAAAAATATGTGTACTTTTTACTAATGAAGTAGTTGATTTTTTGTATTATAAAATTTATCAATAATAGAATTTGTGTCAAAATTTTCAACAATTTTCTTTTCAGTATAATTAAAAGATAATTAAAAAAAATTCATTTTTTATTTTTTTAAGTTATTTTTCACAATATTCACAATTGAAAAAGATCTCTTAGTTACAGTAATTGAAACAGAAAAAATTAATACCAAATAAATAAAAAAAACAGTCACAAGAAGAAAAGGAATTATTTTATGAGATTTGAAAATTTTTATTTAATTAAAAAATATTAATAATAATATATTTTTCAGATTTTTTTAATATTATTACTTACTTTTTAGATATTAGAAGTCATTAATATTTAAATTAGACTCAACTTTTATTTATACTAGACTGAATACTAAATATTTTTTTAAATTAAATTATACATAATAATTTATTACTATTATTTTTTTAAAAAAGTTGGGGGGCTGAGACCTCCACTCGTCCCCCTTGTGTTTGTTCCTGACCTCACGGTTTTACCTTTGACAATAGAGACGATAGCCGAAACCTCCATACTCACTCGTCAAAACGCGTCATGTTAGGGAGAAGTATCCACACCGGTTGGAGAGAAGAATAAAACATGCCTTATAAAGGTGTGGATAAAATTTATAGATAAAAAATAACAAATTAGATATTTATTGTAAAATGATAAAAAAGAGAATTAGATTTCAATAAAATATAATTCTTTCTTATAAAGGTAATATGTCATCACTTCATATTTATTTTATGTTTGTTTTGTTGTTTTATAACTTTGATCTATACCAAACTAATGATCATAAACCTAGAAATAATATAATTAACCTCATCTTTTTGGCGAGTTTTTGAATCTTTGAAACTATGATAATTCTATAATTTGACTATTAATTTTATTCATGAGTTTTGAACCTTGTTTTACTATTTTTCTAACATTTTTCAATGATAAATTCTGATACTTCTTAATATACTATTGTATCTAGATTTGAATTTTGACTAACGTTAAATAATGAATAAAAACCTTTAAATATTATATATAGAAAGGGTAATATGTATAAGTTTGTGACGTTATAATACTTTAAAATTTAAAACGGTCCAACGAAAAAAAAAAAAAGAAGAAAACTATTATCAGTCACTCATCTTATTTAAGAAAGTCGGGCGTCTCAGGTTGGTGAGTTCGAAGATCCTGAAGATAAAGGTGGATTGCAACATGCTCCGAAGAGTACACGTGTCAGAAAGATAAGTAGTCAGGTTAATTATTTGAGTTTGAGCACACAAGTAAGCTACTACATGCACACGTGTCCCAATAACATGCTTGCTCGTGGAAACATGATCTTATTCAGAGTCAACTATACTGGTCTTCTATCTAAGGATTTTCTATTACTTTGGTTTTCCTATGATTTTTCTTTACCTTTCTTTTATATGATTTAAGTATTTGTTTTTTAGTTTCTAACATTTGTCTCAATTTTAATTTTATTTTTTAATATTTATTTTTTTATGTAAATTTATAATTCTTTTATATATTTTTTGGTTATTTTTTGAAATATGTTTTCAATATTATATATATTCCTTTTTTTTATCATTTTTATTATTAAATTAGTATAATTACTATCATATCTACCACAATTACAATTGTTGCAGTTATTTAGAAGAAGATGATAATACAAAAAATATATATTTTTAGAATAAATAAAATATTTTAATTTTGAATAAAAAATAAAATAAAATAAAATATTTAGAACAAAACTAAGACATTTTAAATTTAAATATAAAATTAAAATTTAACCAAAATATTACGAATATTTAATCACTTCATGCATTTATCCATGAAGCACAAATATTTCGTTGAATTATTGAAAAAATTTTGTCAATAATTTTGCTAATATTATTTTCATAGCATCTTTATAAGCACAAAAATGAAGGAATGGTTTTGATTTATAGAGGGCGTAATACAATTATCATTGAAGTATACATATGGTCCATTAATTAATATATTATACATCTTGTAAATTCTTGAATCTAATTGTTAGAGAAGGATATATAAATTAAAGTTTCTTTTAATAACAATGAGAATATACTTGGATATATATATATAGTACTAACGTAGAAGTAGTCAAAGCTAATCTTAAAGAAGATATGTAAGAGTTATGAGAGGCACGAGAATAAGTATCATGACTTAGCTTCCCATGGTTGAAAGAAATTAAAAAGTGAACTACCAAAGTCACATTTTTGCATTGTGAGTCAGCAAAAGTAATGCCTTGCTAGCAATGAGTTGGCATCATGAATCTACTTCATGACCCTATTTAAGACCCTTTTCCCTCACAATAATACACATACATTATTACTAACTATAGCATATAGTAATAATAATAATAGTAATAATATCATATTATTATTCAAACATTATGTCTACTACCAATTTTATCATTATTATCCTTCTCCTAGTACTAGTATTGAATAATAATAATAATAATAGTCCCACTATATCAACACCCTTTGTTATTAGTGTGGGTGCTACAAGACCCTTGTTGGGACAAAATAATCATAATAATGATAATGGTGATTCTTCCAACAACGACAACTACATGAAGTTGAAGCCTATTACTGAAGAGGAGAAGAAGAAGAAGGGGCATGAATTTACTAATACAATTGAAGCATGCTTGCCAAAAGGGGTTAAACGCACTTCTGCTCCAAGCAGGTATATTAATTATCAGCCTCTTGGATCCTCATCATGTTCTAATAATAATAATAATAATAATAAGGTTATGGTGGTGAATAAGGGTCCTTGACCACTACTAGTTACTTCAGCATGCGAGGAAATCCATGTGAAGAAACAATGGCAAGGCTTAATCATGAATGTGTATGTATGTATGTATGTATGTGTGTTGAAGTATATGTATTTGAGAATGAAGCAAATCTATATGTGTCAATTATTTATTTTCTGTGTTTGTAAGAACGAAGTTGTACTGATGATGAATGTGATTCAATTCAATATAGCATTAAACTCGTACTCATTGAGCGAGGATCAAGTTTATCAAAGTATAGTCAAACTCATTGTGTTAGAGCTATAATATCTATGTGTTTTTTATTTTTTTATTATTAGGTTACGTTTTTGGGATAATTAATTTTACGGTTTTACTAAGAAATTAATTAGGATATAGCCAAGTAGTCAACTAATTTTAGAAAAATAGATCTGTTATAAAAAAATAGAAGAGTGCTAGGGGCCAACAGATTTTATGAGTTATAGCCATCAATTAGTTATTAATAATGTATTTAATGGTGTGAAATTTCATTTAATGGTAAATAATCACTCATTTTTGTTTTGCTGGCTAAGTGCTGACCAAATTTTAATAAATCTGTTGATCCTTAGACTTTTCCTTCTTTTATTTTCTCTTTCAGCCACTTATGTGACTCTTGTTTGTGCACATAACTATTTCAATTTTAATTTAATTAGCTAAGGTTGTTTTGTTTTGAAACTGAGAATAATAGAATTGTAATTTTAATTTAATTAGCTAAGGTCTGATATAATAATGTAAATTTTTTCCTTCTGGTATTGCATCTTTTGTTGTTTAAAAATAAATTTAGATTTTTTTATTGGATTTAATCTTTGATTTCAGCTAAATCAAGTGCTATATATTGTTCTCGTACAAAAGTATTTATTAGTTGGATTCACGTCTAAGCCACTTTTACCTATTTTCTTGGTGCCGGATCTTTTTTACCTGATTTTTTGTGAAACATGTGATAACCAAGCAAATTGAAGGTGAATTTAAATTGGTCATCATCACGCTAGTTAAAGAGAATTTTTCAGCTTTTCACATCTCTTTTGGACTTTATTATGGTATCAATTTGTATGTTAAATATTGTTTCCAAGTATAACTAATAAGGTTGATTAAAATTGGTTATTATTCGACTAATTAATTAATTTTTTTCCGCTTTCACATCTCAATATGACTTTCGTGTATGGACGTATGGTAAATATTCACTTTTCTCTTACATTATTACACTATTACCTATATATCAGTATGAATATTGAGTAATGCAGCTTATTTGATACAGAACACTACTTAAACAACTCACGAAAGATATTCGTGACCTGATTAATCTAATTTTAAAATTGGCAGAATGAATTTAAGAATGTTATGAAAAAAATTATGTAAAAAGTGTAAGAAAAAGGAAGTAGTACACCAAATAAAATAGATGTGTGGTGTAAAATAGCTGGAGCTAAAAGAAGAAAAATTTATGGATTTAGAATAGAATTTATTGTAATGGAGAAAAAGTCTAATTATCGTGGTTTTAAGTCATCTGATTGATTGAGAAGATTAAAATATAAAAAAATAATTAAAAAAATGCAAGAGAAAAATGATGATTTGAAAATTAGATTGGAAAAGACAGGAAAAGGATTTGAACTTAATAATTGTTTACTTTAACCAATAATAAAAAAAGTTAATTTTAAAATTTTGAGTTCATAACCACAAAGTGAAAAAATAAACACAAGAAAGGACAAAGACGGTGAATATACCTCTAAAAAATGATTATGCCATTGTAATTATAATTTTAGTTAGTGATTAAAGACTTTAAGGTAGCGCTTGGAAGAGAAATAGAGATTGAGAGACTGAAATTGAGAGACAGATATTGAAATAAGTCTCAGTATTATGTTCGGCATAAGTGGGAGACAGAGATTGAAATAAGAATAAAATTTTAATTTAATTTGTACAAAAGATAAAGTTAGAATTAATTAATTGAAATGGACTTATTTTAGGTATAAAATATTATTAAAATTTCAATTTTTAGAAATATTAAAATACTGAAATTTTAGAGATAGAGACTGAAATTTTAATACCAATCTCTAAGTCAACAAACATAATACTGAGTTCTAGTCTCCCAATCTCTGTCCCAATATCTCAAAACAAATGTTACCTAAACGAGGTGATTAGTAATTAGAGACATTAAAATGATGTAATTAGTTTTAAAAGCAATACTTTTATAAATCTATGTTCGGTGATTTTTATATTTTGTTAAATTATAATTGTATATAAAAATCAGAGTTTAAAAATAATAGATGTAAAATTTAGTAAAAAAAAAAAAGTAAATAGAAAATTAGGATCAGCGATCGATTTAGCTACCATAAAGTCTGGTCGTTATCAGCAATAGAAAATTTAGTTACTAATGGTTGGTCACTAATTAGCGACCGATTACCTCTGGCGACCGATTTTGCGACAGAAAATTCAGTCACCATTTAACGACCAATTTGGTTAGCGATTGATTGTGTTTGATGAGGATTTAGTAGTTTTAATTGAAAATTGGTCACTGTTTCAAATTTAGCGACCAAGATTTTGGCAACTGCGAAAATCGGTCAGTAGTAACATTTTTTCTTCTCAATGTCCTTTTTGTCAAAAAATCGCAAATCTTTTTAAAGGAAAAGTTTTTATATTGGTAATCATTGTGGTGAATCAATTTTATTTATGTACTGAAATCAAATATTATTAGCTGTTAAATATGTTAATTGTTCATTTCAAATTTAAAAATAGGATAAAATTAAACTTATTTAAAATTTTTTATGATTGAAATAGGATGTTCGATACTTTTTAAGACAAAAACAAGACATTTAAAATATTAGAGACCGAATTAAAATTTGATCCAAACATTAAAGACGATTAAAATAATAATATATCCTAAGTAATATATCTTACTTATTTTTAGCGAATATTTTTTAATATGTTTTCCACTATTTTTTAGATTATATTTAAACTTTTATATACATAACAATAAGATATAATTATAATTAAATAATAACAATTATGCTAATTTGTTATATAAAATTAAAATATTTTAAACTTTTACATTATAAATTTTTTTATACCATATCATAAAATTAAAAAAAAAAGCATAGAGAGCCTAGAATTTAAATTATTTTATTAAATTCATAATTTGATTAATTGACATCAATGACATGTTTAAATAAAAATTACTCTAATTTATTTTCACTTTCACTCATCATTCACCATACAAAATCACAAATCCTGATCCCTCTTTCTAATACCCCACGCTGCTGTGGTTTTGTCCTTGCGCCGCTAGCTTCATCGTAGCACCATACTCGCACACCATCGCCGGTCATCCTTGCATCCTTCTTTGCCACCTCATCTGCCATTTGTGCAGGAAAGACAGCCACCATCGCGCTTCTACTTCACCCTCCTCGCGTCCCATCGCAACTCCCCATCGCTTGCCCGATGCACCCTTGCCGCTCGCGACTCCTCATTATTCGCCACTCGCACCCCACGACTCTCCATCCGTCGCGACGTAGCCACCACCAGGTCTCCATTCACGACGCGCGATCAACTACTCCGATCTATAGCGACTCCTCCACTCATCACAACACGCCACCGCGAGTCCCCACTGTCCACGCAACGCCATCCAAGACGTCGTCACCGGCCACCGTACGGCTCTTCTCCTCCTCCTCCTATTTTGTTTTGAATGATTTTTTTAACTAGTTTTTTATGTTTCTTTTTTCTACATTTTCAGATGATTCTTTTTATTAGTTTTAGATGATTCTTTTTCCTAATTTTGTATGCTTTTTTTAGGATTTGGATGATTTTTTATTTTATGTTTTGGTGCTTTTTATTTTTTGGAGTTTTGAAATTTTTTTTGAAAAGAGGAATTAATATTTATGTAATAAATAGTAAAAGGTGAATTAAAGTAAGAAGAGGCAATTAATAATCATTAATTTTGTATCTTTTAAAAAAAATTAAATAACCATTAGTTAATAACAATTAATATTATTAATTAATATAAAATATAATTCAAAAATATTTGTTGACTTATTGTTAACTAGACCTTCTTAATTTTTTTGTGGGATTGATTCTTTCCTCCTGGCATTGCATCTTGTGTTGATTAAGCATGAAAACAAATATTTGTTTAAAAAATAAATTTAGATTTTTTTTATTGGATTTAATCTTTGATTTCAGCTAAATCAAGTGCTATATATTATTCTCTTACAAAAGTATTTATTAGTTGGATTCATGTCTAAGCCATTTTTACCTATTTTCTTGGTGCCGGATCTTTTTTACCTGCATTTTTTGTGAAACATGTGATAACCAAGCAAATTGAAGGTGAATTTAAATTGGTCATCATTACACTAGTTAAAGAGAATTTTTCAGCTTTTCACATCTCTCTTGGACTTTATTATGGTATCAATTTGTATGTCAAATATTGTTTCCAAGTATAACTTGATTGAGAAGATCAAAACATGAAAAAATAATTAAAAAAATGCAAGAGGAAAATGATGATTTAAAAATTAGATTGGAAAAGACAGGAAAAGGATTTGAACTTAATAACTGTTTATTTTAACAATAATAAAAAAAATTAATTTTAAAATTTTGAGTTCATAACTACAAAGTGAAAAAATAAATACAAGAAAGGACAAAGATGGTGAACATACCTCAAAAAAATGATTATGTCATTGTAATTATAATTTTAGTTAGTGTTTAAAGACTTTAAGGTAGCGTTTGAAAGAGAGATAGAGATTGAGAGATAGAAATTGAAATAAATCTTAGTATTATGTTCGGTGTAAATGAGAGACAGAAATTGAAACAAAAATAAAACTCTAATTTAATTTGTACAAAAGATAAAGTTGGAATTAATTAATTGAAATAGGGTATTTTAGTTATAAAATGTTATTAAAGTTTCAGTTTTTGGAGGTAGTGAAATACTAAAATTTTAGAGATAGAGACTGAAATTTTAATACCAGTCTCTGAGCCAATAAACATAATATTGAATTATAGTCTTTTAATCTCTATCCCAATATCTCAAAACAAATACTACCTAAATGATGTGATTAATAATTAGAGACATTAAAATGATGTAATTAGTTTTAAAAGCACAATACTTTTATAAATCTATGTTCAATGATTTTTATATTTTGTTAAATTATAATTGCATACAAAAATCAGAGTTTAAGAATAATAGATGTAAAATTTAGTAAAAAAAAATAGGTAAATAGAAAATTAGGATCAAAATTTTGAATATAATTAGGGTAAGTTTTGATTTAAAAATGTCATTTATGTCAATTAATCAAATTTTGAATTTAAAAAATAATTTAAAATTAATCATTATTAATTGAGTTGTTCAATTCTTGACTAGTGAACACTTGACTCTCTGTACTTTTCTTTAATTTTATGATATGGCATAAAAAAATTTATAATGTAAAAGTTTAAAAATTTTGATTTTTATATAACAAATTAGCATAATTGTTATTATTGAATTATAATTATATCTTATTCTTATGTATATAAAAATTAAAATATAATCTAAAAAATAGTGAAAAACAGATTAAGAAATATTCGCTAAAAATAAGCAAGATATATTATCTAGGATATACTATTATTTTAGTTTTTAATGTTTGGATTAAATTCTAATTCGGTCTCTAATATTTTAAATATTGTATTTTTGTTTTAAAAAGTATCGAACATCCTATTTTAATCTTAAAAAATTTTAAATAAGTTTAATGCTATCCTATTTTTTAAATTTGAAACGAACAATTAGCATATTTAACAGCTAATAATATTTGATTTCAATACATAAATAAAATTGATCCACCACAATGATTACCAATATAAAAACTTTTCCTTTAATATATTAGAGTGTTGATGATTGATTAAAAAGATTTGTGATTTTTTAACAAAAAGGAGATTGAGAAAAAAAAGTGTCACTACTGACCGATTCTGGCAGTCGCCAAAATATTGGTCGCTAAATTTGAAACAACGACCGATGTTGGTCACTAATCATTAGCTACTGATTTAGTGACCAATTTTCAATCAAGACTACTAAATCCTCATCAAACAAAATCAATCGCTAACCAAATCAGTCACTAAATGGTGACTGAATTTTCTGTCACTAAATCGATCGTTGAGGTAATCGGTTGCTAATTAGCAACTAATATATTGGTCGCTAATTAGGGACCAACCATTAGTAACCAAATTTTCTATTGCTCATAACGACCAGGCTTTATGGCAGCTAAATCGATCGTCGATGGAGAAGAACGGAAGACTTGCGACGACTTTGAGCGACGATGGACGACTTTTTTGATGGTGGACGATGCTCTCTGGCTCTCTCAGCCTCTCATTCTCTTAGGCATGGCCGTATGGAGGAGGAAGAATGGAAGATGAAAGTGAGCTGTGGGTGAGTGGGTGTCTGGGTGAAGGTGACTGCGCGAGTGAAAGGGAAAGAGAGTTAAGGATTTTAGATTTAGGCTTTTTTACTAGGTTAAACTAAGGGTAAATCAATAAAAAAAACCAATATAAAACACCTTTTTCGATTCGGTTTGATTTGGTTTTTATTAAGCTAACCGAAAATCAAATTGAACTGATCAGTTTAATTAAAAAAAATTGATTTTTTCGATTTTTTATTCAATTATTATAAATTTTGGTTCAATTTTATAGTATTTTTTGATTCGGTTCGGTAGTACAGAGAATATAAATAAAACTAAATGAAGGCAAGTTTTGATATATTAAAATATTAAAAGTAGGAAAGAAAGTATAAGTTTTAATATATGTATAACAACAACCACCACAATAATAAAGAAGAAAAGAACAAGATGTCGGCAATAACAACAAGGGTTTTTTGGTTTCTTGAGCTTTTTGTGATAGAAAAATCCTACATGTGGCGTATATAGTCGTTTTATTCAAGACAAGATATGGTCATTATTGTAATTTTTGAACCAATCTAGATTTTCTTTGGTCGAGAAAAAATATACCTTTTTTAATAAGTAATATTTGAGTTATATATTCAAAAAGATTACTAAAGTTATAGTAGTTTAGTAGTATGTATTTAAATTTTCTGAAATTCTGTTATATTACAGTGATAGAAAAATTAATTACCACTAGACCTACTCTGTTCTACAAACAAAATTAACTTGATAAATAAACATTAAAATTCTGAAAATCGAATCGATGATTAAATCAATAGAGTTAGATGTTTAAATTTTAAAATTTAACAGATCAATTGAAATTTAATTAAAATTATATTGAATATAATAAAATTATACTTTTATATAAAAAATATATAATTTTTTTGAACAAATTTTTATTATATTAAATGATTAATAGCTATAACCAATATTTTGACAATTTTTTCTAATTTTTTTATTAGTTCATTGTCAACTAATTTTTTATTTTGGTTAATTTGATTAAATCGATAAATTCGATCTGATTTTCAGAACAATGATAATAAATATATAATTAATTTCATGTATGTATGTATACTAGTGAATATATAAGAGTGATGAAGTTGTTATCCATGAATTGGCTTATAGTAGCTTAAAACACATTAGAAGTTAAAATGAAACAGTTGTGTATGTCTCCGCAAATGGTTGAATTGAATTAAAAGGGTAAACCCTTTTTCACTTTTTTAGAAGGCTAATTGTTGGCTCCACAACAATGAATGAGGCTGTGTCTGCAAAATAAACAAAACCGAATACATACTACCAAGTGCCAATTTTTCATTTGGCTGGCAATGTGGTGGAAAGTTATGACATTCTCTATTCTTATTATTACCTGATTTTGACATGCACTTATATCATATATGAGCTAGTATGAGAAAAAATAGGGTAAAATGATAAATTGGTTTTCTATATTTGGGCATAATAAGAACAAGGTCGATAATCTAGAAAATAAGTACAAGCTCTAGAGGTACAAAATCAACCGTGAATGCATCAATACATTTATTTATTATTTTTCTTATAATTAAAATGAAATATTTTCTATAAAACTAAAAAAAATGTTAAATACATGTATTGATGCATTCACGGTTGATTTTGTGCCTTTGGAGCTTGTACTTATTCTCCAAATTATCGACCTTGTTTTTATACTACTGTCATTAGGACATTTTGTTAATTATTTATCTTTGACCTCACGATGGGACTAAATTGAAGCTAAATAAAATTTTTTTGGATTCAAATAGAATATTTTAAACTTTAAAAACCAAAACAGGATTACACCTAAATATAAGGGACTAATTTAGTACTTTACCCAAAAAAAATATATTCAACTTTTCATGTGGTTACACCTTTTATAAATTTAATTTAAAAAAAAAAATACCAGTTGGAGAGAAGAAAAGGAGGATGGAGATTTCTAAACTTTTCTCTCATTCATCCTCAACTAACCTTTTCTTCTTCTTCCCAACTATATAAATTAGATAATTTTTATGGTATCAGAACCTATTGGATCTAATATTATTGGATCATCAACATGAAAATGTTCACGCTCGACATTATCATTTTTAGATGTGAAGAAAAAATATTATAAGTTTTATAATTTTTACATTATAACAAAAAATATTTTTAGTAGCAAACTTTTAGCGACAATTATATAATCATTACTATATGTCTTATTTTATTTATATTTTTACGGTAATTATATATTTTTTTATTATTATTATATATTATATTAAAAATTATATATTTTTGTGACCATTAAACAAATTTTACTAACAATTGAATAATTGTAGCTAAAATTTTTTAACGATAAAGTATAAAACAACTAATTGCTAATAAATATATTTGCGGCTATTTTATTACTGCTAAAATAAAATAAATGACCACTAAAAAATTTTTTTTAATAATATAAAAATATAATCTCTAAATAATTTATAAATCTGAACTCTGAAGTAGCTCTCATCTTTTGAGTTAGTTTTTGGAATTGAATTAATTCTGTTCAATCTCAATTTTAATTAAATTCTAAATTTTAAAATTGTATTATTATTTTTTAAGTGATGGTCTTGAAACATTTTAAGTACATATTTACACATTATTATTATTATTATTATTTAAGAGAAATAGTTCGTGATAGAGAAGTTAAATTAAATCTTGGTATATATATTTATTATTACGGCATAGGTTGAAAGACAATAGTAAGTGTGACAAAATTTGTAAGAATGTGGTGCCACTTGAAACTAGCTAGTAGCTACTATATGATCATTATTCTCTATTTATTGAAATCAATAATATCAATGAGATAATAATTCAAAATTATTTTATTTAATTTAATATTTATAATTGTATATATTTATTTTAAAAATAATTAATAAATATAAAATAAAATTAATTTTTGTTATCATCCAAATATTTCGATATTAAAAGAATAGTTAAAAGATGAAAGGAGAAGAAAATAAGAACAGTTGAAGAGGCATGTATCAATAATTCTAGTTTAACGATATCGACAATACCGAACGTATGAATATCCGAGTGGCATGTCAATTCCCAATCATAAAGAGAGTTGTCCATATCCAATGCAATCAAGGAGCATATACACTGTGCAAGATATTTATTGTTTCAAATAACTCACTTTGTTTTTTTATTAATAAAATTATTTACATATTTTTTAGATTTGTATAAATTTTTTCATTTGCTTTATACTATTTTTTTTAGATAACAAAATTGAATTCTTAAACTTTTTATTAATTTAAAAAATTTAAATTAATAAACCGAAGTATATAAATGGTTATAAATTTTATATATGTATTAGCTTATAATAAAAAAATGAAATATTAAGTTTGCGTTTAACTATATATAATTTATATCTTGATTTTTTTTCCCAAAATCAATTTTATTATAATATAAGAGTAAAAGTATAAAAAAACAATCATCCTATTCTTTTCGCTTTTTACTGTAGAAAAGAGAAAAGTGCGCCTAAGGTAGTAAAGGTACACATTATTTTCATTAAAATATCTTTAAAAATATTTTCAAAAAGACAATGACTGCTAAATTTGGCACTTTCTTCTTATTATTCATAAATTTCGTTCATTCTTTATCTCTCTATTTCATCAATTATATATTTCTTTGTATAGCAAAATCATTGTATACTATCACATTTTAAATATTATTCATTTTTGGTAACAACTGGTCATCCCAAAAGCAACATAAATAAACCTCTTCTCTTAGAAAGTTAGAATTATAAAAGATAAGAACCGACCATATTTTGTTAAGACATGGTGGACTTTATCTTTTGTAGTCTTTCTTGTATCTCTAGTCTCTTGTTTGTAAGTGCATTTTCTTTAAAAATTTTAATTTCTCATTAGATTTTAAAGTCATATTTATACAAAAGATTATTCAATTTTAAAACAATGGAACATCCATGCATTTTGATAATAAAAAAATGATATTTCTATTATTTTATTTATTCATTGCAAAAGAAAGTGAAAAATTAAAAGGTGATGAATATTATAAATAAATAAATAAAATGGCAAATTCAATATCATAGTTCTTATTACATTATATTATAAGAGATAATATATGAGAATACTTGAGGTCTCAAATATATAGGCAAGGATGGACATGAATATAATGTACAGTTGTAAACCCTCACACTTATTGAGACACGTATATATCAAAGTTTATTTAGACACCAAATTTTAATTATTAATAATTTTATATTGTAAAATTTATAATTTCAATTTTTTAGTACAATTTAAATATATTAACATTATAAAGAATTTTACACAATCAGATTTATATATTTATATATTTTAAAATAATAAATTTAAAAATAAAATTTTTTATTAATACAATAATATATAACTAAATATTTATATAAAGTTCAAAATTTCTACAAAATGATGAATAATTAAAATTTAGTGTGTATATTTTGAGATGAGCAAAATAGATAGGATATATATATATATATATATATATATATATATGTCGACTTCAAGTGAAATTGATAGTTAAGAGCTGTTAAATGGTTTGATTTATTTGACTAAATTTTTATCTAACGATTCTCGACTATCAATTTTACGTAAAGTCGAATACACATGAATTTTCACGATTATATATTTGTGTGATATTATTAGAGTGGAAAAAGTGGACCAGCATGTCTTTTCCAGATAAAGTTATATCCTATTCATAAAAGCAACGTTTCAAGTGTCCCTTACATTCCATTCCATATATACTGTGCTTAACGAACCCCCATCTTCATTCACAAATTAAACTACAACACATTATCATATATCATATCATTTCGATCCCAAACTAGTTGGAATTGAAGCTTGTATTATATTATTATTCTTATTATTATTGTTATTGTTGTTCCATCCATATACACTTCAAGGAATAATAGTAACAATAATAATAATAATGAACCACTTCACAAGCAGCAAGAAAAGACTCATAAAAACAGAGATGAAGCAAGAAAGGAAGAAGATGAATTCATCATCATGCAAACAACAACACCTTTGTGATGAACCCTTGATGAGATCCTTCAGAAGGAGATGTAGCAGGATGGTGAAGGAGCATAGGACAAGGTTCTATATCCTCCGCCGCTGCGTCGCCATGCTTATTTGTTGGACAGATTAGTCTCTTCGTCGTTTTCGGCCGGCCGCCACCTAGTCAAGCTAGGTAGGTTTAAGCCTACCTAGCTTGACATACAAAAGTGTAAGGCCAAGCAAAACAAAACAAAAAAACAAAAAAAATTGCTATTTATAGAAACTAATTAATGAATTATATTCCCACAAATCATATATCAATAATGGTTATGGTTGGTGTTATTATTATATTCATTTCTTTTTATGTTATGATTATTACTTCTCATAGTGTTTTTATCATACTATAAGAGAATGAATCAACTCTATGTACGTAAAAAAGTGAATATAAAACATATATTAGTGTTTGTTTAGTGCAATAGTGTCTTGTTAAAAGTCTCTCTCTCTCTCTACTCATTAATATTCTTATATTCGTGATATTTTAATTTATAAATAATAAACATATATATCTCCACACAAATCTGTCGCAAACTTGCACATAATTTATGTTAATCCATTAATTTTGTTTATTTTTTTACTAAAATCGTAGACTAATAATGGCCCCTAATCGTTATGTCAACCTGTTATTGAAGCTAAGTTTGAGTGCAAAAACACCTGGGTGTGAAGTCTTTCCCAAAATAACTTTTATGATTTAAATATCTGGCCACATAACCAAGTTACCTACGTAATATTTTATTATATTTTGCTTGCAATTATGAATTTGAGATATTTCAACGTCGTCAAACATGATGATTAATCCATTAGACTGTATGCACCTTGGTAAATATAGAGAAAATAGCTTGGCATTTAAAATTAAACGATATATTTATACGTATATATTAAATTCAGTCACCAAAATTGATTATCAGTATAAAATATATGTTAAATTAAATTATATATATATTTATACACAAATAAATATATTAATAGTTGATCTTAGTAACTGATTTTAATATATAAAAAATATTTTTAATAATTAAATTATTTTCACTTTAATTAAGCATGTATAAAATTATTTTTCTTGTGTATTAAAAATATAATTATTAATATTATTTTTTTTATTAACTTAATTTTTTTAGATAAATAATTTTATGTACCTCTAACATTGTGGAAACACATTAGTACCGAATTTGTATGTTCATAATGAATAAAAAGGAAGCATGTATATAAAATGAACTATGGGTATGTTTGGATTATTAGAGTCTAGATAGTCACTACTTTTTAGATAATAATTAAATTTTAATTTTTTTATCATTTATAGGAGAAAGATCATAAATGATTAGTCTTATGTTAATTATAATATTGTTATATATGAAATCATTTGTGTCGAAAACAGTAATATTAAAAAAATAATCATTTAAAATGATTTTATTTAAAATATTTATAATTTTATATATATAATTTTTATAATTATATATTTATTATATTTAATATTTGTTAATTATTCTAATAATAATTATAAAATAATTAATAATTTAAATTTATAAAATAATATAATTTTTATTTTTTATTAATTTTTATTTTTTATTTTTTTAATTTAAATTAATAAAAAAGTATATGAATAATTGAATATTTATATAATTTGTCTCCTCACACAAAAAATTCTTTTCGAATTTGTATAAATTTAGTATAAACTTTATTTTTTAGTTTTGTGCTTATCAAGAATATTCAAAAAAATGAATATAATAAAGAATCAAGCAAAGAAGGTTCGCTAAAAAAACAGGAATCAGGAATAGAAACAAAAAAGTGATATTGATTGAATATATGGTTTGTATATGCTATTAATTAAGTGTGTTATATAAAGAGAATAATATATTTCTATTTTATAACTGAAGTTTGCTGATAGAAAGCTAAAATATAGAAAGCTATTAGATAGTAACTGAATTTGAATGAGTGAATTTTTATTTCTTAGATGCTGAGTTGTTATTATCTTTTATATTTATCCTTGTTCAAACTGAGAGAGGATTTTGAAGTTATTCTCAGTTTGGGGGCACGAATTTGGTACGCCACACATGTTTACATACCGAAATGTTAAAATACTATTTGGCACACCGAAACATCAAAGCGCATCAAAATAAAAATATTTATTTTTTTAGGGTTTTTTCTACAATTATATATAAAATAGAAGGATTATTTTTTATTTTAATTTTTTAAATAAATATATTTAATTTAATTATTAAAATTAATTAAACACTCAGTATTTAGTTAATTATTATCGTCCCTAACCTCCTCTTCCAAATTTTCTTCCTCCCCTTCCTCTGTCATAGCGCACCACCCCTTCCATTGTCTCCAGCGTCGATAACGACTGAAACCTCCTCACTATCTCTCCTACTCGCTTTTCTGTCGCACTGGCAATTCCTTTTCTTCCCCCACTCAGCTATGGTAGCTTCGGCAGCATCTTATTCGACACGCCCGAAATTCACTGCTGACACTCCACCTAAAATTTCAACGACTCCATCCCTTCAGAAGTGTCCACATCCTCATGCTCAACAGTGGGATCCACTTCCATAGTATAGAAATTGGTGAGGCTATTGACCAAAGTTGGAGTCTTTGCTGGGATTGTGAATTGGATCGGTGGAGATTATGAGAACAGAATTTCGAACACGAACAGTATTGTGCTACATGTGGTTTTGCCAACGCCACCTTTGCCACCAGAAAAGACTCATTTGAGAGTTTCTTGTTCTAAGATGTTCTGCACCGTTCTTTCTAGCACATTTCGTTGATCTGCCATGGTCACATGTTTCTCTCTTTTAGAATATTCTGTCAGAGCCTAAAATGAGATTGGCATTTTTGAACCATTTATATCTTTTGAACCATAAATTATCATTCACACAAATATAATTATATCTTTTCATAAATGAATTATTGAGCAATTTAATGAGATTAATTTTGAGTATTATTTTTAATTTTTATAATAACTAAAATAATTTAAAATTAAAAATTAAAAATTAAAATTTGTATTAGATACTATCTTTAAAATAATACTGATATCATATTAAAATATACGTAGACATAAATAACAAAATATTGTAAGCATATTTGAATATTCTAAAATTAGTCTCTTATCTAGTATTAATTTATGTATAAAGATATATTATATATATACAAATATCACTCTTATTTTTTTTTTGTCTTTGTTTAATTAGATTTTTTTAAAAAAACAAAATTTTTAGAAAATATTAAAAAAATTTTAATGGATAAGATTAAAAAATTATATAGATATTTATGAAAATTTTTAAATATTAATTTTATTATAATAAAATATATTTATTTTATTTTTTTAAAAAAAATTAGGGTTAAAATGAATAATTTTTTTTAAAACTATTTAAATTATATTACTAAAACCTATAAATTTATTCTAAAAAATTATTAATTTCACATAACATCTTATTATAATTAATAAAATTATTTTTCATATCATTTTTAAAATTAATATAATAAAATTACTAATTTTTAATATATATAATTAATTAAATTACTCTAAATATTACTAATTTATAGTCTAAGTTGTAAGGTTTATAGGTTTATGAGGTCTTTATTAATGTAATATGAGACTTTTTTTTATGTTATTTTTTTGTATTTTTTATATACTCTTTGTACTCATTTTTATAGTATCTTACTATAATTAATAATTTTTCACAACATATTACTATAGTTAATAAAATTAATTTAACATAATTATTAATTTCTCATATCATATTAATATAATTAATAAAATTACTTTAAAAATTAACTAATTTTTTGCATCATATTACTTTAATTAATAAAATTACTAAAAAATAACTAATTTCTTAAATTATATTATTATAGTCCATAAAATTACTCTAAAAAATACTAATTTCACATGACATCTTACTATAATTAATAAAATTATTCTCGTTATCATTTAACTATAATTAATAAAATTAACGTAACAAAATCACTAATTTTTAATATATATTACTATAATTAAGTTACTCAAAATATTATTAATTTTTCAGAACATCTTACTTTGAAAAAAAGATATGTTTTGTATATCTAAAAATTACTTTTATATTATATATACAAATATCACTCTTAATTTTTTTTGTCCTTTTTTTTATTAGATTTTGTAAAAAAAATTATTTTTAAAAAATATTAAAAATATTTTAATTTTATCAATTAAAATATTACATGAATATTTATAAAAAATTTTAAATATTAGTTTGAATATAACAAAATATATTTATCTTATTTTTTTAAAAATTAAAACACTTTAGGATTTAGCATTTAGAATTTGAGAACTAGAGATTAGGGGTTGAAATTGAAAGTTTGGTAGGGTTGAACACGTATCGCGGGTAACTGATTACCCGTCCAAATTCGAACCAAACCAGTTAAATTGGTTCTGAAATGAATGGGTAATCAGGTCCAACCCAAACTAAACCAATGACTCTCTCTAGTAGTTGGTTTGGGTAACGGTTCTAGGGTGCGGAATCCAAATCAACCCGTAGATTCGACCATATATTAATTAAATAAAAAATAAAAATTAAAAAAAAAACATATATATATATATATATATATATATATATATATATATATATATATATATGCCTTTTAATAGAAACCCTAAACTCTAAACCCTAAACCTTACACCCTAGACCCTAAGCCCCTAAGCCCCTAGACCCTAGACTCTAGACCCTAGGACCCTAGACCTTAGACCCTAGACCCTAGACCCTAACCCCTAGACCCTAACCCCTAGACACTAAATCCTAAACCATAAACCATAAACCCTAAACCCTAAACTCTAAACCCTAAACCCGACACCTTTGAGATAGGGAGGGGGCGGAATGTCGTGTGAGTTATGGCTCATTGGTGGCAATTTATGAATTTATATAGAACGACAACAAAAAAAAATACCGAACATATAAATCTGAGTTCACTATTGAAACCCTTCAGTAAAAGCCAACATGTCAAATGAAAAGCCCAACTATTTCAACAAAAACAAAAAAAATATGAAAAATTAAATCAAACAACACAAAAAGAGAAGTGAAAAAAGGAATAAACCAATGAATCAATCAAAATAGAATGCTCACCAGCCTGAGAAGGCAACTGAGTTTGCTGCTTCTGCTGCTGAGCCGCCGCAGCTGAACCCTGCGTCTCCGTCGGCGCCAGCCACTAGTTCGCCACCGTTCATCGATGGTGCGTTCGACTTCGCATTCTCCGCAAGTCTCGACGAGGCGCTGTTCCCGGCGAGATTCGCTAGAGAGATGGATTGCCGTGTCAGGTCTGGTGGCTTGTGTGTTTATTCGCTAGCAAGGCCTAAATGAAATAACTTATATCCCCCATTGGATGAAAATCTCTATGATTGGGTTGGGTCTGGGAGACACTTCACTCACAATCTTATTTCTTATTCATCTTTTCTTCTCCTCACGTGTGTTTTGTTTCTCTAATTCTTCCAATCAAATTTTAGTCTCAGGTGTCTTCTCCAATAATCCCAACGAACGAGTGTCAAGACTAGCCTCGCAGGTTAATCAATGGATAGAAAAAAGCACAGAATCATGATGGTCTCTGATTTTTCTATCCCAACTTTGGTGGCGTCGAGAACCACATCTATTATCTCTCTCAGTGCTTACTCAAGCCAGGCCACAAGGTCATAATCACATTCTCTATAATTCAATCAATTTGTTAGTTAATGATTTTCTGCTTATGCTGTTAATTTCTTTTTCGTAATTTCTATGAATTAAAAGAAAAATATATGATACAACTATTATCGAATTTAGGTAGTGGTTGTAACTCATGCATATGGAAACCGATCTGGGGTTAGATACATGACTGGTGGTTTGAAAGTTTACTATGTTTCGTGGAGGCCTTTTGTTATGCAGAATTCATTCCCAACCCTATTCCCTCACTCCCCATTATTAGAACCATTCTCATTCGAGAAAGAATCACTATTGTCCATGGACATCAAGCATTTTCCACTCTCTGTCATGAAGCTCTCATGCATTCTAGAACCATGGGGTACAGGGTTGTATTCACGGATCATTCTCTCTGTGGATTTTCGGATGCTGGAAGCATACATATGAACAAGGTCTTGCAGTTTACATTGGCTGATGTGAGTCAGGCCATATGTGTTTCGCATACGAGCAAGGAGAATACAGTGCTGCGGTCGGGACTGCCTCCGGAGAAGGTTTTTGTTATACCTAATGCTGTGGACACTGCAATGTTCAAGCCAGCGGTGGTGCAGCCGAGCCGCTCAGAGATTGTTATTGTTGTTATTAGCCGGTTGGTTTATCACAAGGGAGCAGATTTGCTTGTTGAAGTCATTCAAGATGTATTCCGTCTGCATCCCAATGTGAGTAGATGATTGAAAAAAAAAGGAAAAATATTTTTTGTTTTTCTTGCATGACATATTTTGAGTGTAATTCCATGCTAAGGTCCCTTGTGGGAATGGTTTGACCTTTCTCTGCCGTACTTCAAATTGCAATGTTTTTGTTTGGTTCAATTTCTCTATGGTTTTTGCCCTATTGCTCTGTATAAGTTATATTGCTTTTGTGTAAAAGTCTAAATGCTGCTTTTCAAAGCTGTAGTGGGATGTTAAATATATGAAGTACCTATAGAACCTCTTTGAGAGGCCACAACACTCCCAAGGAGTTTGCACATTGCTTTCTAATGATAATTGGAATTGTAGATTCTTTTCATTGTTGGAGGTGATGGACCTAAGTGTGTGTGGTTGGAGGAGATGAGAGAAAAACATTCTCTTTAAGATCGAGTTAAAATGTTGGGAGCTGTGCCACATGCACAAGTCTGATCTGTTCTAATATCAGGACAGATCTTCTTAAACAGGTTCAGCTTCGTTATATTTTCCTCCTTTTAAACCCCAAGCCCTAAGCCCTAAGCCCCAAGCCCCAAGCCCCAAGCCCGAAGCCCCAAGCCCCAAAGCCCCAAAGCCCCAAAGCCCCAACCCCTAACCCCTAACCCCTAACCCCAATCCCCTAGCCCCAAGCCCCAAGCCCCAAGCCCAAAGCCCCAAGCCTTAAGCCCATAAATCCTAAATCCTAAACTCTAAACCCCTAAACCCCTAATCCCAAACCACTAAACCCAAAAACCCTAAACCCCTAAAGCCATAAAACCCCTAAAACCCTAAAACCCCAAAAATCCTAAACCCTAACCCCCTAACCCCATAACCATAACCCCTAAAATTCTAACCCCCTAAACCCTAACCCCTAAACCCTAAACCCGAAACCCTAAACCCCTAAACCCTAAACCCTAAACCCTAAACCCCTAAGCTCCTAAGCCCCTAAGCCCCTAAGCCCCTACGCCCATAGACCCATAGACCCTAGACCCTAGACTCTAGACCCTAGAAACTAGACCCTAGACCCTAGACCCTAAACCCGAGACCTTTGAGATAGGGAGGGGGCGGAATGCCGTGCTAGCTATGGCTCATTGGCGGCAATTTATGAATTTATATAGAACGGCAACCAAAAAAAAAAACACTGAACATATAAATCTGAGTTCACTATTGAAACCCATCAATAAAAGCCAACATGTCAAATGAAAAGCCCAACAGTTTCAACAAAAACAAAAAAAATATGAAAAATTAAATCAAACAACACAAAAAGAGAAGTGAAAAAAGGAATAAATCAATGAATCAATCAAAATAGAATGCTCACCAGCCTGAGAAGGCAACTGAGTTTGCTGCTTCTACTGCTGAGCCGCCGCAGCGAACCCTTCTCAGGTGGAGACGCCGGTGCCGCCGCGGTGATTTTCTGTGAAGGGTCCTCGGCATCGTCATCTAACAAATGGAAAGTGTTCGCCGTCGCCATTTTTGGAAAGCCGGTGCGACGTGAAGTGCGACGAAGCATACCAGAGAGAAGTGTCAATGTCGTCGGTGCGATAGGGTGCTACGGCGAAGAAGGAATGCCGGCGCAGTTCGGAGTGCAACGGAGCAGATCAAAGAGAGAGTGAGAGGAAGCAGGCCAGAGAGAGAAAAGGAGCCTTGTGGTTTACCTTTTCTTTTCCTTTTTCTTTATTCCTAAAATTTGTGAGGCTGACACCTGGATGAAAGTTCCACAGCAAATATACAAGTAGGAGAGGAGATTAAGTTAAACACCCTCATTTTTCACCCTAGATCTCCGCAGCCTCACCTTCTTCCTCTGCCTCCAACCGCTGCTTCTCCTCTTTTCTAAGGTTCCCTGCTTCTCCGCCAGCGCCAGCCACTAGTTCGTCGCCGTTCATCGACGGTGCGTTCGACTTCGCGTTCTCCGCAAGTCTCGACGAGGCGCTGTTCCCGGCGAGATTCGCTAGAGAAATGGATCGCCGTGTCAGGTCTGGTGGCTCGTGTGTTTATTCGCTAGCAAGGCCCAAATGAAATAAATTATATCCCCCGTTGGATGAAAAACTCTATGATTGGATTGGGTCTGGGAGATACTTCACTCACAATCTTATATCTTATTCATCTTCTTTTCTCTTCACGTGTGTTTTGTTTCTCTAATTCTCCCAATCAAATTTTAGTCTCAGGAGTTGGTGCGCGAAATTGTGAACAATACTTTTTCACAACTCAAATAATCCCCGGTAATGGCTCCAAGAACTTGGTGCGCCTAATACCATGGCATTACACAACTTCGCACAACTAACCAGCAAGTGTACTGGGTCGTCCAAGTAATAAAACCTTACGTGAGTAAGGGTCGATCCCACGGAGATTGTTAGTATTGAAGCAAGCTATGGTCATCTTGTAAATCTTAGTCAGGCAGACTCAAATGTATATGATGATGATAAACGAAAATAACAGAAGAGGTAAAGATAGAGATACTTATGTATATCATTGGTGTATGAGCTTCAGACAAGTGTATGAAGATGCCTTCCCTTCCGTCTCTCTGCTTTCCTACAGTCTTCATCCAATCCTTCTTACTCCTTTCCATGGCAAACTTGTGTAGGGTCTCATGTTGTCAGCAGCTACCTCCCATCCGCGCAGTGAAAGCTAATGCAGAGCACTCTGTCACAGTGCCGCCAATCACCGGTTTGGTTCCCTCCCCTACCGGAATAGAATCACTCTTTTGCGTCTGTCACTAACGCCCAGTAGGTTACAGGTTTGAAGCACGTCACAGTCATTCAGTCATTGAATCCTACTCAGAACACCACAGACAAGGTTAGACCTTCGGATTCTCTTGAATGCCGCCATCAGTTCTTGCCTATACCACGAAGACTCTGATCTCATGGAATGGCTGGCTCGTTTGTCAGACGAGCACCGGTTGTCAGGCGATCAACCATGCATCATGCAATCAGAAATCCAAGAGATATTCACTAAAGCCTTGAATGCTTGTAGAACAAGAATGGTTGTCAGTCATCTTGTTCATAGGTTGAAGAACAAGTGATATCTTAGATAAAGAACAAGCGGAGTTGAATGGAAGAACAATAGTAATTGCATTAATACTCGAGGTACAGCAGAGCTCCACACCCTTAATCTATGGTGTGTAGAAACTCCACCGTTGAAAATACATAGAACAAAGGTTAGGCATGGCCGAATGGCCAGCCTCCCAAAGGTCTAAGATAGCATAAAACAAAGATAGCTACTTAGATGTCGTCTCTCCGACTCTCCGACTCTCTGACTCTCTGACTCCTGACTCTATAGTAGAAGGTCCTACTTATAGAAAACTATTACATAGATGAGTAAATGACATAAAAATCACTTCCGGGCCCACTTGGTGTGTGCTTGGGCTGAGCAATCAAGGAAATTCGTGTAGAGACCCTTTCTGGAGTTAAACGCCAGCTCCCATGCCAGTTTGGGCGTTTAACTCCAACTTTTATTCCTGTTCCGGCGTTTAACGCTGGAATTTCTGAGGCCGGATTGCTTCTCGGGTTTGGGCCATCAAATCTTGGATAAAGTATGGACTATTATATATTGCTGGAAAGCCCTGGATGTCTACTTTCCAACGCCGTTGAGAGCGCGCCAATTGGGCTTCTGTAGCTCCAGAAAATCCACTTCGAGTGCAGGGAGGTCAGAATCCAACAGCATCTGCAGTCCTTTTTGGTCTCTGAATCAGATTTTTGCTCAAGTCCCTCAATTTCAGCCAGAAATACCTGAAATCACAGAAAAACACACAAACTCATAGTAAAGTCCAGAAAAGTGAATTTTAAATAAAAACTAATAAAAATATACTAAAATCTAACTAAAAGATATCAAAAACATACTAAAAACAATGCCAAAAAGTATACAAATTATCCGCTCATCACAACACCAAACTTAAATTGTTGCTTGTCCTCAAGCAACTGAAAATCAAATAAGATAAAAAGAAGAGAATATGCAATGAATTCCAAAAACATCTGTGAAGATCAGTATTAATTAGATGAGCGGGGCTTTTAACTTTTTGCTTCTGAACAGTTTTGGCATCTCAATCTCTCTTTGAAATCCAGAATGGTTGGCTTCTTTAGGAACTCAGAGTCCAGATAGTGTTAATGATTCTCCTAGTGAAGTATGATGATTCTTGAACATAGCTATTTATTGAGTCTTGGCTGTGGCCCAAAGCACTCTGTCTTCCAGTATTACCACCGGATACATACATGCCACAGACACATAATTGGGTGAACCTTTTCAGATTGTGACTCAGCTTTGCTAAAGTCCCCAATTAGAGGTGTCCAGGGTTCTTAAGCACACTCTTATTACCTTGGATCACAACTCTTATTCTTCTTTCTTTTTTTTTTTTTTTTTTTTTTTTTTTCGATTTTTTTTTTTTTTTTTTTTTGAATAGCTTTTTCTTGCTTCAAGAATCATTTTATTGATTTTCAGATCCTCAGTAACATGTCTCCTTTTTCATCATTCTTTCAAGAGCCAACATTCATGAACCACAAATTCAAGATACATATGCACTGTTTAAGCATACATTCAGAGAACAAAAATATTGCCACCACATCAAAATAATTAAACTATTATAAAATTCAAAATTCATGCAATTCTTCCTTTTTCAATTAAGCACATTTTTATTCAAGAAAGGTGATGGATTCATAGGACATTCATAACTTTAAGGCATAGACACTAAGACACTAATGATCATAAGACACAAACATGGATAACATAAAGCATAGAATTCGAAAAACAGAGAGATAAAGAACAAGGAAATCAAGGAATGGGTCCACCTTAGTGATGGCGGCTCTTCCTTGCTTTTGAAGGTCCTATGGAGTGCTTGAGCTCCTCAATGTCTCTTCCTTGTCTTTGTTGTTCCTCCCTCATGATTCTTGATCTTCTCTAATCTCATGAAGGATGATGGAGTGTTCTTGGTGCTCCACCCTAGTTGTCCCATGTTGGAACTCAATTCTCCTAGGGAGGTGTTAAGTTGCTCCCAATAGTTGTATGGAGGAAAATGCATCCCTTGAGGTGTCTCAGGGATCTCATGATGAGAGGGCTCCCTGTGTACTCCATCCTTTGTTTAGTGATGGGCTTGTCCTCATCAATGGGGGTGTCTCCCTCTATGTCAACTCCAACTGAATAACAGAGGTGACAAATGAGGTGAGGAAAGGCTAATCTTGCCAAAGTGGAGGTCTTGTCCGCCACTTTATAGAGTTCTTGAGCTATAACCTCATGAACTTCTATTTCTTCTCATGATACTATGGATCATGATGGCCCGGTCTATGGTCACTTCGGACCGGTTGCTAGTGGGAATGATTGAGCGTTGTATGAACTCTAACCATCCTCTAGCTACGGGCTTGAGGTCATGCCTTCTTAATTGAACCGGCTTTCCTCTTGAGTCTTGCCTCCATTGTGCGCCCTCTTCACATATGACTGTGAGGACTTGGTCCAACCTTTGATCAAAGTTGACCCTTCTAGTAAGGATGCTCATCTCCTTGCATCATGGGCAAGTT
This sequence comes from Arachis stenosperma, assembly GCF_014773155.1. Taxonomy (NCBI): domain Eukaryota; kingdom Viridiplantae; phylum Streptophyta; class Magnoliopsida; order Fabales; family Fabaceae; genus Arachis; species Arachis stenosperma. The sequence goes on from NC_080385.1 coordinate 163,731,930, forward strand.
GAACGCCATCCTCACACTCTCCGGACTGAAATCCAAGTATTTCCCCCGAACCATAGTAAGATAATTTTTGGATTCGGGTTCACACTTTGGTCATGGTTCTTGGTGATCCATGCATTGGCATAGAACTCTTGAACCATCAAGATTCCGACTTGTTGAATGGGGTTGGTAAGTACTTCCCTCTCTTCGGATCTCATGGCGGATCTCCGGATATTCACCCTTTTGAGTGAAAAAGGGACTTCGGGGATCACCTTCTTCAAGGCCACAACTTCATAGAAGTGGTCTTGATGCACCTTTGAGAGGAATCTATCCATCTCCCATGACTCGGAGGTGGAAGCCTTTGCCTTCCCTTTCCTCTTTTTAGAGGTTTCTCCGGCCTTGGATGCCATAATGGTTATGGAAAAACGAAAAAGCAACGCTTTTACCACACCAAACTTAAAATGTTTGCTCGTCCTCGAGCAAAGAAGAAAGAAGGGAGTAGAAGAAGAAGAAATGAGGAAGAGGGAGATGGAGGTGTATTCGGCCAAAGGGGGAAAAAGTGGTGTTTAGGTTGTGTGGAAATGAAGGGTGTAAAGAGGGGTTTATATAGGAGAGAGGGGGATGAAAGTTCGGTCATTTGAGGGTGGGTTTGGGAGGAAAGTGGTTTGAATTTGAAGTGTGAGGTTGGTGGGGTTTTATGAAGGATGGTGAGTGGTGAAGAGAAAGATGGGATTTGATAGGTGAGGGGTTTTTGGGGAAGAGGTGTTGAGGTGATTGGTGAATGGGGGAAGAAGAGAGAGTGATTGTAGGGTCCTGTGGGGTCCACAGATCCTGTAGTAGGGTCCTGTGGGGTCCACAGATCCTGTAGTGTCAAGGAAAAGGCATCCCTGCACCAATTGGCACCAAAATCCACGTTTTGGGCCAATTCTGGCGTTAAACGCCGGGCTGGTGCCCATTCCTGGCGTTTAACGCCAGGTTTATACCTTTACTGGCGTTTAACGCCAGTTTGGTGCCCCTTTCTGGCGTTAAACGCTCAGAAAGGTGCCAGACTGGGCGTTAAACGCCCATCTGCTAGGCTGACTGGCGTTTGAACGCCAGCAGCATCTTCCTCCAGGGTGTGCTGTTTTTCTTCCTGTTTTTCATTCTGTTTTTGCTTTTTTCATTATTTTTATGACTTCTTATGATCATCAACCTACAAGAAAGATAAAATAACAAAAGAAAATAATTAATTATAAACCATTGGGTTGCCTCCCAACAAGCGCTTCTTTACTGTCACTAGCTTGACAGAGGTCTCTCATGGAGCCTCAGAAATGCTCAGAACCGTGTTGGACCTTCCCAACACCAAACTTAGAGTTTGAATGTGGGGGCTCTGCTTGGCTCTGTTTTGAGAGAAGCTCTTCATGCTTCTTCTCCATGATGATAGAGGGATATCCTTGGGCCTTAAACACCATGGATTCTTCATTCACTTGAATGATCAACTCTCCTCCATCAACATCAATCACAGCCTTTGCTGTGGCTAGGAATGGTCTGCCAAGGATGATGGATTCATCCATGCACTTCCCAGTCTTTAGGACTATGAAATCAGTAGGGATGTAATGGTCTTCAACCTTAACCAGAACATCCTCTACAAGTCCATAGGCTTGTTTTCTTGAGTTGTCTGCCATCTCTAGTGAGATTTTTGCAGCTTGCACCTCAAAGATCCCTAATTTCTCCATTACAGAGAGGGCATGAGGTTCACACTTGACCCTAAGTCACACAAGGCCTTCTTGAAGGTCATGGTGCCTATGGTACAAGGTATAGAAAACTTCCCAGGATCCTGCCTCTTTTGAGGCAGTTTCTGCCTAGACAAGTTATCCAGTTCTTGGTGAGCAAGGGAGGTTCATCTTCCCAAGTCTCATTTCCAAATAACTTGTCATTTAGCTCCATGATTGCTCCAAGGTATTTAGCAACTTGCTCTTCAGTGACATACTCATCCTCTTCAGAGGAAGAATACTCATCAGAGCTCATGAAAGGCAGTAGTAAGTCCAAGGGAATCTCTATGGTCTCAGTTTGAGCCTCAGATTCCCAAGGTTCCTCATTGGGGAACTCACTGGAGGCCAGTGCACGCCCATTGAGGTCTTCCTTAGTGGTGTTCACTGCCTCTTCTTCCTCCCAGAATTCGGCCATATTGATGGCTTTGCACTCTCCTTTTGGATTTTCTTCAGTGTTACTTGGGAGAGTGCTTGGAGGAAGTTCAGTAATTTTCTTGCTCAGCTGACCCACTTGTCCTTCCAAGTTTCTAATGGAGGATCTTGTTTCATTCATGAAACTTTGAGTGGTCTTTATTAGATCAGAGACCATGGTTGCTAAGTCAGAATTATTCTGCTTAGAACTCTCTGTCTGTTGCTGAGAAGATGATGGAAAAGGCTTGCTATTGCTAAGCCTGTTCTTCCACCATTATTATTGAAACCTTGTTGAGGTCTCTCTTGATTCTTCCATGAGAGGTTTGGGTGATTTCTCCATGAAGAATATAGGTATTACCATAGGGTTCTCCTAGGTAATTCACCTCTTCCATGGAAGGGTTCTCAGGATCATAGGCTTCTTCCTCAGATGAAGCATCCTTAGTACTGTTTGGTGCATTTTGCATTCCAGACAGACTTTGAGAAATCAAATGACTTGTTGAGTCAATATTTTGTTCTGAGCCAATATGGCATTCAGAGCATCAATCTCAAGAACTCCTTTCTTCTGACCAGTCCCATTGTTCACAGGATTCCTCTCAGAAGTGTACATGAATTGGTTATTTGCAACCATTTCAATCAGTTCTTGAGCTTCTGCAGGCGTCTTCTTCAAATGAAGAGATCCTCCTGCAGAGCTATCCAAAGACATCTTGGATAGTTCAGAGAGACCATCATAGAAAATACCTATGATGCTCCATTCAGAAAGCATGTCAGATGGACATCTTCTGATTAATTGTTTGTATCTTTCCCAAGCTTCATAGAGGGATTCTCCATCCTTCTGTCTGAAGGTTGGACTTCCACTCTAAGCTTACTCCATCTTTGTGGAGGAAAGAACTTTGCCAAGAGGCATTGACTAGCTTTTCCCAAGAGTCCAGGCTTTCTTTAGGTTGAGAGTCCAACCATATTCTAGCTCTGTCTCTCACAGCAAAAGGGAATAGCATCAGTCTATAGACCTCAGGGTTAACCCCATTAGTCTTGACTGTGTCACAGATTGCAAGAACTCAGCTAAAAACTGATGAGGATCTTCCATTGGAAGTCCATGAAACTTGCAATTCTGTTGCATTAGAGAAACTAATTGAGGCTTAAGCTCAAAGTTGTTTGCTCCAATGGCAGGGATTGAGATGCTTCTCCCATAGAAATCAGGAGTAGGTGCAGTAAAGTCACCAAGCACCTCCTTGCATTGTTGGCATTGTTGTTGTTTTCGGCTGCCATGTCTTCTCCCTTGAAGAATTCGGTCAAGCCCTCTAAAGAGAGTTGTGCTTTGGCTTCTCTTAGCTTTCTCTTCAAGTCCTTTCAGGTTCAGGATCAGCTTCAAACAAGAATGCCTTTGTCTCTGCTTCTGCTCAAAATAGAAAAAGAAGAGAATGTGGAATCCTCTATGTCACAGTATAGAGATTCCTGAATGTCAGAGGAAAAGAGAAATAGTAATAAGAAGGAGAAGGAGAATTCGAATTTAATAGATAAAATTCGAATTGTGCATTTAGAAGGAGTAGTACTCCATAAATAGAAGGATGTGGGAAGGAGGGAAGAGAATTTTCGAAATTCAATTAAAAAAATTTGAAAACATTTTGAAAAATGTTAATTGATTTTCGAAAAATCAAAGTGGAAAAGAGATAAAGTGATTTTTGAAAAAGATTTTGAAATTAGAAATTAAAAAGATTTGATTGAGAACTATTTTGAAAAAGATGTGTAAAAAGATTTAATTGAAAAGTTATGGGTTTAACAAAGATGTGATGAGAAGATATGATTTGAAAACATTTGAAAGATATGATTTGAAAATTGATGACTTGCCTAACAAGAAAGATATGATTGAAACATTTAACCCTCTCAACAAAAGGCAACAATCTTGTGATGTTCAATCAAATCATTAATTGTTGATAAGTATCTTTTAAAAGGAAAGAAATTGAATTTGAAAACATTTGATTGAAAAGATTTGATTTGAAAAAGATTTGATTTGAAAACTAAGAAAATTGATTTTGAAAACAAAATCTTCCCCCTGGCACCATCCTGGCGTTAAACGCCCAGAATGGTATACATTCTGGCGTTTAACGCCCAAAATGCACCCTTTTGGGCGTTAAACGCCCAACCAGGTGCCCTGGCTGGCGTTTAAACGCCAGTCTGCCTTCTTCACTGGGCATTTTTGAATGCTCAGCTTTTTCTGTATAATTCCTCTGCAGTTGGTTCTGAATCTTCAATTCCTTGTATCATTGACTTGAAAAGACTCAAATTAAAAATATTTTTTGGATTTTTCTTATTAATCAAAATGCAACAAGAATCAAATACAATGCATGCAAGACACCAAACTTAGCAGTTTGTGCACTACTGACACTAACAATATGAGAATGCATATGAGACACCAAATACTTCAAGTCAATAGAATTCAAAGATCAAAACAAGAAATATATGCATGAATTCGAAAATTATAACAAAAACATGCATTTGACACTAAACTTAAGATGAGACTCTAGACTCAAACAAGAAACATAAATCTTTTTGGTCTTTTTATGTTTTATAAATTTTTTTGTGTTTTTCGAAAATTAAGTGGAAAAAGGCATCAAATTCTTAATGAGAATTCCAATCAGTGCAATGCTAGTCTAAGACTCCGGTCCAGGAATTAGACATGCTTCACAGCCAGCCAAGCTTCCAAGGAAAGCTTCGGTCCAAAACACTAGACATGACCAAGGTCAGCCAAATCTTAGCAAATCACTGCTCCAAGAGCAAGATTGATACGAAATCAACAAGCTCTTGTGGTGATAAGTTGAAACCTCGGTCCAATCAGGTTAGACATGGCTTCTCAGCCAGCCAGATTTCAACAAATCATCATGAAACTCTAGAATTCACCTTCAAGAATTTCGAAAAAAAATACCTAATCTAAGCAACAAGATGAACCGTCAGTTGTCCAGCCTAAACAATCCCGGGCAATAACACCAAGAACTTGATGTTGCCGGATCTTGGCATCTGATGTTACCACAAGCTTGCTCAAAACATGAACAATCCCCGGCAACGGCGCCAAAAACTTGGTGCGCGAAATTGTGAACAATACTTTTTCACAACTCAAATAATCCCCGGTAATGGCTCCAAGAACTTGGTGCGCCTAATACCATGGCATTACACAACTTCGCACAACTAACCAGCAAGTGTACTGGGTCGTCCAAGTAATAAAACCTTACGTGAGTAAGGGTCGATCCCACGGAGATTGTTAGTATTGAAGCAAGCTATGGTCATCTTGTAAATCTTAGTCAGGCAGACTCAAATGTATATGATGATGATAAACGAAAATAACAGAAGAGTAAAGATAGAGATACTTATGTATATCATTGGTGTATGAGCTTCAGACAAGTGTATGAAGATGCCTTCCCTTCCGTCTCTCTGCTTTCCTACAGTCTTCATCCATCCTTCTTACTCCTTTCCATGGCAAACTTGTGTAGGGTCTCACTGTTGTCAGCAGCTACCTCCCATCCGCGCAGTGAAAGCTAATGCAGAGCACTCTGTCACAGTGCCGCCAATCACCGGTTTGGTTCCCTCCCCTACCGGAATAGAATCACTCTTTTGCGTCTGTCACTAACGCCCAGTAGGTTACAGGTTTGAAGCACGTCACAGTTCAGTCATTGAATCCTACTCAGAACACCACAGACAAGGTTAGACCTTCCGGATTCTCTTGAATGCCGCCATCAGTTCTTGCCTATACCACGAAGACTCTGATCTCATGGAATGGCTGGCTCGTTTGTCAGACGAGCACTCGGTTGTCAGGCGATCAACCATGCATCATGCAATCAGAAATCCAAGAGATATTCACTAAAGCCTTGAATGCTTGTAGAACAAGAATGGTTGTCAGTCATCTTGTTCATAGGTTGAAGAACAAGTGATATCTTAGATAAAGAACAAGCGGAGTTGAATGGAAGAACAATAGTAATTGCATTAATACTCGAGGTACAGCAGAGCTCCACACCCTTAATCTATGGTGTGTAGAAACTCCACCGTTGAAAATACATAAGAACAAAGGTTAGGCATGGCCGAATGGCCAGCCTCCCAAAGGTCTAAGATAGCATAAAACAAAGATAGCTACTTAGATGTCGTCTCTCCGACTCTCCGACTCTCTGACTCTCTGACTCCCTGACTCTCTATAGTAGAAGGTCCTACTTATAGAAAACTATTACATAGATGAGTAAATGACATAAAAATCTACTTCCGGGCCCACTTGGTGTGTGCTTGGGCTGAGCAATCAAGGAAATTCGTGTAGAGACCCTTTCTGGAGTTAAACGCCAGCTCCCATGCCAGTTTGGGCGTTTAACTCCAACTTTTATTCCTGTTCCGGCGTTTAACGCTGGAATTTCTGAGGCCGGATTGCTTCGCGGGTTTGGGCCATCAAATCTTGGATAAAGTATGGACTATTATATATTGCTGGAAAGCCCTGGATGTCTACTTTCCAACGCCGTTGAGAGCGCGCCAATTGGGCTTCTGTAGCTCCAGAAAATCCACTTCGAGTGCAGGGAGGTCAGAATCCAACAGCATCTGCAGTCCTTTTTGGTCTCTGAATCAGATTTTTGCTCAAGTCCCTCAATTTCAGCCAGAAAATACCTGAAATCACAGAAAAACACACAAACTCATAGTAAAGTCCAGAAAAGTGAATTTTAAATAAAAACTAATAAAAATATACTAAAATCTAACTAAAAGATATCAAAAACATACTAAAAACAATGCCAAAAAGTATACAAATTATCCGCTCATCAGGAGTCTTCTCCAATAATCCCAACGAACGAGTGTCAAGACTAGCCTCGGAGGTTAATCAATGGATAGAAAAAAGCACAGAATCATGATGGTCTCTGATTTTTTCTATCCCAACTTTGGTGGCGTCGAGAACCACATCTATTATCTCTCTTAGTGCTTACTCAAGCTAGGCCACAAGGTCATAATCACATTCTCTGTAATTCAATCAATTTGTTAGTAAATGATTTTCTGCTTATGCTGTTAATTTTTTTTAATTTCTATGAATTAAAAGAAAAATATATGATACGAGTATTATCGAATTCAGGTAGTGGTTGTAACTCATGCATATGGAAACCGATATGGGGTTAGATATATGACTGGTGGTTTGAAAGTTTACTATGTTCCGTGGAGGCCTTTTGTTATGCAGAATTCATTCCCAACCCAATTTCCCTCACTCCCCATTATTAGAACCATTCTCATTCGAGAAAGAATCACTATTTTTGATGGACATCAAGCATTTTCCACTCTCTGTCATGAAGCTCTCATGCATTCCAGAACCATGGGGTACAAGGTTGTATTCACAGATCATTCTCTCTATGGATTTTCGGATGCTGGAAGCATACATATGAACAAGGTCTTGGAGTTTACATTGGCTGATGTGAGTCAGGCCATATGTGTTTCGCCTACGAGCAAGGAGAATACAGTGCTGTGGTCAGGACTGCCCCCGGAGAAGGTTTTTGTTATACTTAATGCTGTGGACACTGCAATGTTCAAGCCAGCGGTGGTGCAGCTGAGCCGCTCGGAGATTGTTATTGTTGTTATTAGCCGGTTGGTTTATCGCAAGGGAGCATATTTACTTGTTGAAGTCATTCCAGATGTATGCCGTCTGCATCCCAATGTGAGTAGATGATTGAAAAAAAAAAGGAAAAATATTTTTGGTTTTTCTTGCATCACATATTTTGAGAGTAATTCCATGCTAAGGTCCCTTGTGAGAATGGTTTGACCTTTCTCTACCGTACTTCAAATTGCAATTTTTTTGTTTGGTTCACTTTCTCTATGGTTCTTGCCCTATTGCTCTGTATAAGTTATATTGCTTTTGTGTAAAAGTCTAAATGCTGCTTTTCAAAGTTGTAGTTGGATGTTAAATATGTGAAGTACCTATAGAACCTCTTTGAGAGGCCACAGCATTCCCAAGGAGTTTGCACATTGCTTTCTGATGATAATTGGAATTGTAGGTTCGTTTCATTGTTGGAGGTGATGGACCTAAGCGTGTGTGGTTGGAGGAGATGAGAGAAAAAATTCTCTTCAAGATCGAGTTGAAATTTTGGGAGCTGTGCCACATGCACAAGTCCGATCTGTTCTAATATCAGGACACATCTTCTTAAACAGGTTCAGCTTCCTTATATTTTCTTCCTTTTAAGCCCCAAGCCCCAAGCCCCAAGCCCCAAGCACCTAAACCCCTAAACCCTAAATCCTAAACCCCTAAACACCTAAACCCCTAACCCCAAACCCCTAAACCTTAAATCCTAACCCCCTAAACCCCTAAAACCCATAAACCCCTAAACCCCTAAACCCCTAAAACCCCTAAACCCCTAAACCCTAAACCCCTAACCCCTAACCCCCTAAACCCTAACCCCTAAAACCCAAACCCCTAAACCCCTAAACCCTAAACCCCTAAACACTAAACCCTAAACCTCTAAACCCCTAAGCCCCTAAACCCCTAAGCCCCTAAGCCCCTAAGGCCATAGACCCATAGACCCAAAGACCCTAGACCTTAGACCCTAGACCCTAAACCCTAAACCCGAGACCTTTGAGATAGGAAGGGAGCGGAATACCGTGTGAGCTATGGCTCATTGGTGGCAATTTATGAATTTATATAGAACGTCAACAAAAAAAGACACCGAACATGTAAATCTGAGTTCACTATTGAAACCCATCAATAAAAGCCAACATGTCAAATGAAAAGCCCAACAGTTTCAACAAAAACAAAAAAAAATATGAAAAATTAAATCAAACAACACAAAAAGAGAAGTGAAAAAAAGGAATAAACCAATGAATCAATCAAAATAGAATGCTCACCAGCCTGAGAAGGCAACTGAGTTTGCTGCTTCTGTTGCTGAGCCGCCGCAGCTGAACCCTTCTCGGGTGGAGTCGCCGGTGCCGCCGCGACGATTTTCTGTGAAGGGACCTCGGCGTCGTCATCTAACAAATGGAAAGTGTTCGCCGTCGCCATTTTTGAAAAGCCGGCGCGACATGAAGTGCGACGAAGCAGACCAGAGAGAGAAGTGTCAATGTCGTCGGTGCGGTAGGGTGCTACGGCGAAGAAGGAATGCCGGCGCAGCTCGGAGTGCAACGGAGCAGATCAAAGAGAGAGTGGGAGGAAGCAGGCCAGAGAGAGAAAAGGAGCCCTATGATTTACCTTTTCTTTTCCTTTTTCTTTATTCCTAAAATTTGTGAGGCTGACACCTGGATGAAAGTTCCACAGCAAATATACAAGTAGGAGAGAAGATTAAGTTAAACACCCTCATTTTTCACCCTAGATCTCCGCAGCCTCACCTTCTTACTCTACCTCCAACCGCTGCTTCTCCTCTCTTCTAAGGTTCCCTGCGTCTCCGCCGGCACCAGCCACTAGTTCGCCCCCCTTCATCGACGGTGCGTTCAACTTCGCGTTCTCCGCAAGTCTCGACGAGGCGCTGTTCCCGGCGAGATTCGCTAGAGAGATGGATCGACGTGTCAGGTCTCGTAGCTTGTGTGTTTATTCGCTAGCAAGGCCCAAATGAAATAAATTATATCCCCCGTTGGATGAAAAACTCTATGATTGGGTTGGGTCTGGGAGACACTTCACTCACAATCTTATTTCTTATTCATCTTCTCTTCTCTTCACGTGTGTTTTGTTTCTGTAATTCTCCCAATCAAATTTTAGTCTCAGGCGTCTTCTCCAATAATCCCAATGAACAAGTGTCAAGACTGGCCTCGCAGGTTAATTAATGGATAGAAAAAAGCACAGAATCATGATGATCTCTGATTTTCTCAATCCCAACTTTGGTGGCGTCGAGAACCACATCTATTATCTCTCTCAGTGCTTACTCAAGCTAGGCCACAAGGTCATAATCACATTCTCTGTAATTCAATCAATTTGTTAGTAAATAATTTTCTGCTTATGCTGTTAATTTCTTTTTCGTAATTTCTATGAATTAAAAGAAAAATATATGATACGAGTATTATCGAATTCAGGTAGTGGTTGTAACTCATGCATATGGAAACCGATCTGGGGTTAGATACATGACTGGTTGTTTGAAAGTTTACTATGTTCCGTGGAGGCCTTTTGTTATGCAGAATTTATTCCCAACCCTATTTCTCTCACTCCCCATTATTAGAACCATTCTCATTCGAGAAAGAATCACTATTGTCCATGAACATCAAGCATTTTCCACTCTCTGTCATGAAGCTCTCATGCATTCTAGAACCATGGGGTACAGGGTTGTATTCACGGATCATTCTCTGTATGGATTTTCGGATGCTGGAAGCATACATATGAACAAGGTCTTGCAGTTTACATTGGCTGATGTGAGTCAGGCCATATGTGTTTCGCCTACGAGCAAGGAGAATACAGTGCTGTGGTCGGGGCTGCCCCCGGAGAAGATTTTTGTTATACCTAATGATGTGGACACTGCAATGTTCAAGCCAGCGGTGGTGCAGCCGAGCCGCTCGGAGATTGTTATTGTTGTTATTAGACGGTTGGTTTATCGCAAGGGAGCAGATTTGCTTGTTGAAGTCATTCCAGATGTATGCCGTCTGCATCCCAATGTGAGTTGATGATTGAAAAAAAAAAGGAAAAATATTTTTGATTTTTCTTGCATGACATATTTTGAGTGTAATTCCATGCTAAGGTCCCTTGTGGGAATGGTTTGACCTTTCTATGTCGTACTTTAAATTGCAATGTTTTTGTTTGGTTCAATTTCTCTATGGTTCTTGCCTTATTGCTCTGTATAAGTTATATTGCTTTTGTGTAAAAGTCTAAATGCTACTTTTCAAAGCTGTAGTGGGATGTTAAATATGTGAAGTACCTATAGAACCTCTTTGAGAGGCCACAGCATTCCCAAGGAGTTTGCACATTGCTTTCTGATGAAAATTTAAATTGTAGGTTCATTTCATTGTTGGAGGTGATGGACCTAAGCGTGTGTGGTTGGAGGAGATGAGAGAAAAACATTCTCTTCAAGATCGAGTTGAAATGTTGGGAGCCGTGCCGAATGCACAAGTCCGATCTGTTCTAATATCATGACACATCTTCTTAAACAGGTTCAGCTTCCTTATATTTTCCTCCTTTTAAACCCCAAGCCCCAAGCCCTAACCCCCAACCCCTAACCCCCAACCCCCAAGCCCCATTCCCCATTCCCCAACCCCCAACCCCCAACCCCCAACCCCTAAATTTCTAAAGCCCTAAAGCCCTAAAGCCCTAAGTCCTAAGTCTTAAACCCTAAATCCTAAATCGATTTTTTACAGAGAGGTTTTGGAAATCAATCAAACAGGCTAGATGACCGGTTCCCAATTAATCCGATCAAATCGATCGGTCCAGTCCGATTTTCAGAACCTTGCTCAGTCGTCACCTACATGGAAGAAAGTTGAAACAGATCAACAAATAACAAATTAAACAATATAGTCAAACTCTTCAATATCATAAAAGAATGCTACGCTAACGAAGTACCATCATATATATCAGTTTAAACTTGTGATTATTATAATGGATATAGGTATAATATGGGATTAGAATTGTAAATCAATTAATATAATATCCCTAGCTTAACTGCATTCAGTTTTAGGGTATCTAGTTGGTTAGGAATTGCTATTATTAGAGAACTTGTTATCTACCTTTCCATACTTGTGATCAAGAATTATATTCATCTCAATCTTGGTTAAGAATCATCTTTATCTCAGCCTTACTTGCTTCAAGTCACATACTATTACAATTATGATTATAATTTAATAAAGAGTAATGTAGGGAATCAAAAGAGTATTAGTCAAAAATCAGCCAAATATCTTTAGGAAATTCAAAATCTCTACGAGTTAATATATATGGATGTTTCTTCTGCTAAGTATCAGAATGTTTCTTTTTTATACTAAATGGATGTTCTTTTATATATTTTTCGAATTTTTTTGTATTGCAAATGTGAATGTCTCTATTTCTTTAAAAATTTTAATTTTTTTTTAAATTTTATAGATATTTAATTATTTTTGCTAAAATATAATTAGATGTTTCTTTTGTTAAGTATTAGAATATTTTTTTCATATTAAATGAATGTTTTTTTTATAATTCTGTAATTGTGCAGTTTGCAGTCTCTTTAATCATTAAAACGGCACTTAATATCGCAAAATGCAGAGAGCAACATCTGCAACAAAAAAAACATGAAATAAAAATAAAAAATAAAATTTTATTATTTTCACTTTTTTTATAAAATTTAAAAATACAAAACACTAAAAACAAAATAAAAATAAAAAAGCAAAAGCGCATCCTTAGATTACTATCAATTGAACTCTACAAATCAAAGTCAACATTTTTCCTATACACTTGCTACTTGGATTGAACACAGAACACCTAATCAAGTGTTTAAAGATCAATGAAACTCAATTATTTCATCTTTCTTCAATCTTCTTTGATTCAATTGAAGCATGGCGGCAACTGTGTCGGAGAGTGGTGGCTCCTCCTCGGAATCGGTATTGATATTCATGGGGACAGGCTGCTCCAGCGCCATCCCCTATTCGAGGTGCCTCATCTCTCCCTCCCATCCTCCCTGTCACGTTTGCTTCCAATCGCTCTCTCTCCCTCCCAACCGAAACGTGGAGCGCGTCATCGACGCACTGGAGCTTACAGAGGCGCGTGATGAGGGAATCGAACGCGTTCTTGCGAGTGACGCTGCAGTTGAGGAAAGATAGGGTTTGAAGGAGGTGGTTGAGGAGGGAAGAGGATAAGGTTTTGTCAGTGACGAAGTCGAAGGTGGACTTCATGCTGAAGCAGTTGTCTTAGATGCGCTTATTGAGGGCGTCGCGAAGAGCATGGAAGTCGCCAGCGCTTCTAGTAGCATTGGTGAGAGAGAGAGGTCTGTGTGTGTGATTGTTGGAGGTGGGTAGGTTAATGTGAAAGAGAAGAAGAATGCTTTTATAGGTTTTAATTAGGTTTACTTAATTAATTTAAAATTTTTTAAATTGAATTTAAAAAATTTAAAATTAATTATTAATATAAATTAATGTGGTTTTGTTTAGTTTTTGACTAATAATCTCTTGATTCCTTCCATATACTTTTCCTTTAATAAATATAAAAGGCTTCTATAACAATAATTTCTGTTACTTCCGCATTGAAGTTCAATGCATAGTTATTTCAAATTTCCTTACACAAAATACTATTATTATAGAGAAAGAAGTTGAACTTTTCTTCCAAAAAAGCTTCACTTCTTTCATCTTCTTCTTCTTTCTTTCTTTTTTTTTTTTTTGAAATCAAGAAACAAAATCTTAAGCTACGCAAAGCAACGCTAGAGTCAAACTCATGTTTTGGTATCACAAAAGAGTAAAAGGCTTGAAGAGACCTAATTAATTCTTTATTTGGGAAGCAATTGAAGTGTTTGCATATGGAGTGTATATAGCTTTTATTATGTTTCAAGATCATTGTGTTTTATGCACATGCTTCTCTTTTAGTTGCTGCTAGAGCTCTAAAATTTGCCGCGTTTTAACTAAGAATTTAAAAGAAAAAAGTATGCATTTATATACAATGAAGGCACGTTTCTTTAATCTCCAAAGAAAAATTGATCAATTAGGAGAAGCAGCGTGTATAACACTTTTAAGTTTTAAGTTACATATTTGATTAAAGTATTGGGTAATACTAGGGAGATAAAAAAAAATAAATTCTCTACATACAAGTGTTTTTTTATACAAGTCTTTACAAGTGCACCTCCTTCTTCTTCTTCTTCCTGCACGTCTTCTTCCTCTTCATCTTCTTCTTCTTTTCTTTCGTTTCTTGCCTTCTCTTTCTCCTTCTTCAACCGTTACTGCACGTTTTCACTGCACATTCTTCTTCTTCTTGCTGCACATTCTTCTTCCTCTTCCTCCTCTTCTTCTTCTTTTCTTTCGTTTCTTGCCTTCTCTTTCTCCTTCTTCAACCGTTACTGCACCTTCTTCTTCTCTCTTCTTCTCTTTCTTCTTTTCTTTTCTTCTTCTTTTCTTTTGTTTCTTGCCTTCTCTTTTTCCTTCTTCATTTACGTACTTTTCTCTCTGTTTTCTTTCTTCGTTATTCTCGATTTCTATTATTTTTTGACATCAAGCTCTGAAATCGTTTTTCAAGAAGAAGAAGCAGCAGAAGATGAGAAGGAGAAAGAGAAAGAGTTCTGAATTATGCATAATTTGTACTTCAACGAATTTTGGGTATATTTCTTAAATCCTTTGGGTGTAGTTTTGTAATTCTTTGGGTGTATTTCTGTAATTCTTTGGGTGTATTCCTGTAATCGTTTGGGTGAATTCCTGTAACCGTTTAGGTATATTTCTGTAATCTTTTGAGTGTATTTCTGTAATCGTTTGAGTGTATTTCTGTAATCGTTTGGGTGTATTTCTAAAGTTCCATTATCTTCAAATTTGGCAAGAAACTCGTTTTCATGGAGGAAGAAGAAGAAGAGTCGTTTATAATGCATGGTGAGTAGTGCGCTTTGGAAACAGGAAGTGGTTGAATAACGTGCATTTATTTATTTACTCTTGAATGTGGGAGTGTAATGCGTGTTTTTTGTTGGGCTTGTGCCAACTTGTAAGACTTGTAAGCCAAAAAGACTTGTATGTGTAGCAGGCCTCATAAAAAAACCGCAAGAATTTATCTTATTTAGCATTCATTAATTGTCGCAACAATTAATGAATGCTAAATAAGGTAAGTTATGACTGTTTTTTGCTGATTTTTTTTTTACTACCAAACATTTCCGTTATTAAAAACAGTTTTAGGGTTCATGATCATCCGGAGATCTTACTTATTTATGAATTTTTTTTTTTTGGTTGGTGGATTAGACAACCTCCAATCCTAGGTACCCCAATCAATTGGACATCCCTAAATTTTTGGTACACAATATACACCCACACACTCCGCACATACTTACCAATTTTTTCTTCTCAGTTGCAGCTGGTAGAACTCGAACCCAAGACCTTTGAGATAGGGAAGGGGCGGAATGCCGTGTGAGCTATGTCTCATTGGCAGCAATTTATGAATTTATATAGAACGGCAACAAAAAAAAAAACACCGAACATATAAATCTGAGTTCACTATTGAAACCCATCAATAAAAGCCAACATGTCAAATGAAAAGCCCAACAGTTTCAACAAAAACAAAAAAAAATACGAAAAATTAAATCAAACAACACAAAAAGAGAAGTGAAAAAAGGAATAAACCAATGAATCAATCAAAATAGAATGCTCACCAACCTGAGAAGGCAACTGAGTTTGCTGCTTCTGCTGCTGAGCCGCCGCAGCTGAACCCTTCTCGGGTGGAGACGCCGGTGCCGCCGCAGCGATTTTCTGTAAAGGGTCCTCGGCGTCGTCATCTAACAAATGGAAAGTGTTCGCCGTCGCCATTTTGGAAAGCCAGCGTGACATGAAGTTCGACGAAGCAGACTAGAGAGAGAAGTGTCAATGTCGTCGGTGCGGTAGGGTGCTACGGCGAAGAAGGAATGCCGGCACAGCTCGGAGTGCAACGGAGCAGATCAAAGAGAGAGTGGGAGGAACCATGCCAGAGAGAGAAAAGGAGCCCTGTGGTTTACCTTTTCTTTTCCTTTTTCTTTATTCCTAAAATTTGTGAGGCTGACACCTGGATGAAAGTTCCACAACAAATATACAAGTAGGAGAGGAGATTAAGTTAAACACACTCATTTTTCACCCTAGAGCTCCACAGCCTCACCTTCTTCCCCTGCCTCCAACCGCTGCTTCTCTTCTCTTCTAAGGTTCCCTACGTCTCCACCGACGCCAGCCACTTGTTCACCGCCCTTCATCGACGGTGCGTTTGACTTTGCGTTCTCCGCAAGTCTCGACGAGGCGCTGTTCAAGACGAGATTCGCTAGAGAGATGGATCGCCATGTCAGGTCTGGTAGCTTGTGTGTTTATTCGCTAGCAAGGCCCAAATGAAATAAATTATATCCCCCGTTGGAAGAAAAACTCTATGATTGGGTTGGGTTTGGGAGACACTTCACTCACAATCTTATTTCTTATTCATTTTCTCTTCTCTTCACGTGTGTTTTGTTTCTCTAATTCTCCCAATCAAATTTTAGTCTCAGGCGTCTTCTCCAATAATCCCAACGAACGAGTGTCAAGACTGGCCTCGCAGGTTAATCAATGGATAGAAAAAAACACAGAATCATGATGGTCTCTGATTTTTTCTATCCCAACTTTGGTGGCGTCGAGAACCACATCTATTATCTCTCTTAGTGCTTACTCAAGCTAGGCCACAAGGTCATAATCACATTCTCTATAATTCAATCAATTTGTTAGTTAATGATTTTCTGCTTATGCTGTTAATTTTTTTTTCGTAATTTCTATTAATTAAAAGAAAAATATATGATACGAGTATTATCGAATTCAGGTAGTGGTTGTAACTCATGCATATGGAAACCGATCTGGGGTTAGATACATGACTGGTGGTTTGAAAGTTTACTATGTTCCGTGGAGGCCTTTTGTTATGCAGAATTCATTCCCAACCCTATTTCCTTCACTCCCCATTATTAGAACCATTCTCATTCGAGAAAGAATCACTACTATTCATGGCCATCAAGCATTTTCCACTCTCTGTCATGAAGCTCTCGTGCATTCTAGAACCATGGGGTACAGGGTTGTATTCACGGATCATTCTCTGTATGGATTTTCGGATGTTGGAAGCATACATATGAACAAGGTCTTGCAGTTTACATTGGCTAATTTGAGTCAGGCCATATGTGTTTCGCATACGAGCAAGGAAAATACAGTGCTGCGGTCGGGGCTGCCCCCGGAGAAGATTTTTGTTATAACTAATGCTGTGGACACTGCAATGTTCAAGCCAGCGGTGGTGCAGCCGAGCCGCTCGGAGATTGTTATTGTTGTTATTAGCCGGTTGGTTTATCGCAAGGGAGCAGATTTGCTTGTTGAAGTCATTCCAGATGTATGCCGTCTGCATCCCAATGTGAGTAGATGATTGAAAAAAAGGAAAAATATTTTTGGTTTTTCTTACATGGCATATTTTGAGTGTAATTCCATGCTAAGGTCCCTTGTGGGAATGGTTTGACCTTTCTCTGTCGTACTTCAAATTGCAATATTTTTGTTTGGTTCAATTTCTCTGGTTCTTGCCCTATTGCTCTGTATAAGTTATATTGCTTTTGTGTAAAAGTCTAAATGCTGTTTTTCAAAGCTGCAGTGGGATGTTAAATATGTGAAGTACCTATAGAACCTCTTTGAAAGGCCACATCATTCCTAAGGAGTTTGTACATTGCTTTCTGATGATAATTAGAATTGTAGGTTGGTTTCATTGTTGGAGGTGATGGACCTAAGCGTGTGTGGTTGGAGGAGATGAGAGAAAAACATTCTCTTCAAGATCGAGTTGAAATGTTGGGAGTCGTGCCACATGCCCAAGTCCGATCTGTTCTGATATCAGGACACATCTTCTTAAACAGGTTCAGCTTCCTTATATTTTCCTCCTTTTAAGCTTTCCAATGATGATATTAGAATTTGTACATGTCACCATGTTGTCTAATTTTGGAATTCAAGCAATGTTGGAAGCTTATGTTATTTTCATTTTGAGAGCTTCAACATTCAGGTCATTTTACAATCCATATCTATTGTCAATCATTAATAATGTTTGAATTATTTCAGTTCGTTAACTGAAGCTTTCTGTATAGCCATATTAGAGGCTGCTAGTTGTGGATTGTTAATAGTTAGCACACGTGTTGGAGGAGTTCCCGAGGTGGGTGCAACTTTCCTTCTTTTACCGGTTAAGTATGAGAATAAATGCTCTTTATTCTTTAATTAGTTTAATTTTTCTTACAAAAATCTGTTTCTTTCCAATTCCACAATTTTGGAATGCTGTCTCGCAAGGATTGATATGGATTCACTTCTTTGCTGTATAGGTTTTACCAGATGACATGATCATTTTGGCAGAACCTGATCCTGGTGATATGGTGCTTGCAATTGAAAGTGCAATATCAATGCTGCCAAAAGTTGATCCACAAGTCATGCACCACCGGGTGATTGTTGTTTGAGGGATACGTCCCTGATTCAATTGGTAAAAACTAGTTCTTTTTTAATTTTTTTTCTTTTTTCCTTTTTGTAGATGAGGGAACTCTATAACTGGCATGATGTTGCCAAAAGGACTGAAATTGTATATGATCGTGCTTTGAAGTGCCCCAATCAAAATCTACTTGAACGGGTCTCACGGTACATTCTTAACATTATATGTTGAATTTGATTGTAATGGTATTGTATACTTTTCACTTTAAAGTTGTAAAGGAAAATCTGGTTTTTATTCTTTTTATGTGATTTGTTGATTACTTGAGGATAAAATTACTTGTTCTGCTTCTAACATAGTTTAGTTGGGTTGGTAGCTGGCAAAGCAAGGAATCATTAGGTTTTTCATTTAGTATCTACACTATTATATTTATTCTTGCTATGCGGACAGTTTTTTGGATTACTAAATTAAGAAACAGAGCATGAAGCTGATTATTATTTCTGGATTTTTCTCTTCCATTCAAAGATTGAAGTCAATTGGATATCAAAGCCTACTTAAGGAATGAAGGGGCTAGTTCTAGTAGAAACTGATAGTCTGTGTTCTGTCAGATACCTTTATTGCGGAGTGTGGGCAGGCAAGCTGTTCTTCGTGGTTATGATAGTTGATTTTTTGTTTTGGCGGCTATTGGAACTGTGGCAGGTAAGCTAGTGGCCTTAGATATGCTTGCCATTTTTAGCTTATTTATGTTTTTAGCCTATAAGCATACTACTTGCATTTCTACTTTATTAGCCTGCAGACAACGTTGAGGAGATGCTAGATTTAACTCTTCCACACATCTCCAACAAAGAGACATTGCAAGAAACCGAATGAAATGCGTATTGTGATACTGAATTTTCATTACTGTCTAGTCTGCAATGCAGAATACAAAGAGGATATTTTATTGTTCAGTTGGCTTCGTTGCATTGCTGGACTAGGCAGCTTCTGCACCGAAAATCAGAGGCATGAAGCATTTGGATTGCCATTTAGATTTTAGTGAGACAAGGTAGAAGCTTTGTTAGTGACATAGTGTCAATGTGTTAGCATTTACTTTGTTTAGTAATCAAACATGTCAATTTGGTCTTTGGAATTGAAATCACGATTTATTTATTTTTTCTGAGGTGCTTAGAGTTTAGGACTTTAGGTTCTTTCTTCCACGAGAATTGCAACTTCCAGTTTTTGTTCCTCGGAAATAGTCCCACAAGAAAGATCCTCTCTTCCATGTAATGAAAATTATGTTTGAGATAGTTCTATTGACTATATATGTATGCTTATTGATTGGGCTAGTTTAATTGAATGTCTAAATTGCTTTATAAATTTGGCTTGGCCTGTTAACTTACACTTAATGGTTTTGTTTTTGGTCATAACACTGTTAGAGCTGGGCAAAAAGATCCAAATTTTGGATTTATACCCAATTTAGACCAGATCATTTGAAAAAAAACCAGTATCAAATAAAAAGAAGTCAACCAAATTATATCGATTTTGTAATTTAGTTTTTTAATCCAAACCATTTAAACAGTTTCAGATCTGGAACCAGAATCATATCCAAATTTAGATCCAAAAAAAATTCTAATCTGAATTTGACATTGAGTTTGGTTTTGCAGTTCACCATTAACACACACACCATCTTCTTCTTTCTCTTTGGATCGTCGCTGCACCGCCGCTCTGTTCTGCCATCGACCTTTCTCTTGGGGTACCAACGCTCTAGAAAAGTGTTGATAGCTTTGTGGCTTCGGAAAATGAGACTTGGAGGGAGAGAATGAGGTAGGTAATGATGTTTGGACTTATGTTTATTGAGATTGAAAGCTTCTACCCTAATAAATTACGTGGGAATTAGGGGTCTTTGCTTGTTTTGATTTTGGTTCTCCTAATTGCTAGTTGTAATGTGAAGGTTGTTGAGATGAAATTTTGAATAGAGCAGAAAAAAAAGATACCATATAAATTTGAACATCTTTTAAGTCTGAATTTCTTGTTGCATGTTTAAATCAACGCAGTATCATTTAAAAAGAAAAGAAGAGCTTTAAATTTATGTTTTCTGCTCTATTCATGATTCCATCTCAACAACCTTCACATTACAACTAGCAATTAGGGGAACGAAAATCAAAACAAGCAAAGACCCCTAGATCCCACGTAATTTATGAATTTCAAGACTAATCCTAATCATTAGGGTAGAAGCTTTCAATCTCAATAAACATAAGTCCAACATCATTACCTACTTCATTCTCTCCCTCCAAGTCTCATTTTCCGAAGCCACAAGGCTATCAACACTTTTCTAGAGCGTTGGTACCCCAAGAGAAAGGTGGATGGTGGAACGGCAGTGCAACGACGATCCAAAGACAAAGAAGGAGAAGCTGTGTGTGTTAATGGTGAACTGCAAAACCAAACTCAATGTCAAATTCAGATTAGAATTTTTTTTTTCATCTAAATTTGGATCTGATTCTGGTTCCAAATTTGAAACTGTTTAAATGGTTTGGATTAAAAAACTAAATTACAATATCGATGTAATTTGGTTGACTTCTTTTTATTTGATACTGGATTTTTTAAAATGATCTGGTCTGAATTGGGTATAAAATCCAAAATTCGGATCTTTTTGCCATAACAGTGTTATGACAAAAAATAAAACCATTAAGTGTAAGTTAACAGGTCAAGCCAAATTTGTAAAGCAATTTAGGCAGTCAATTAAACTAGCCCAATCAATAAGAACATATAGAGTCGATAGAACTATCTCAAACATAATTTTCATTACATGGAAGAGAGGATCTTTCTTGTGGGACTATTTCCAAGGAACAAAAATTGGAAGTCGCAAATTCTCGTGAAAGAAAGAACCTAAAGTCCTAAACTATAAGCACCTCAGAAAAAATAAATAAATCGTGATTTCAATTCCAAAGACCAAATTGACATGTTTGATTACTAAACAAAGTAAATGCTAACACATTGACACTGTGTCACTAACAAAGCTTCATGCCTCTGATTTCTGGTGCAGTAATGAAAATTCAATATCACAATACGTTTTTCATTCGGTTTCTTGCAATGTCTCTTTGTTGGAGATGTGTGGAAGAGTTAAATCTGGCATCTCCTCAATGTAGCTGCTATAGTATACTTATAGGCTAAAAACATAAATAAGCTAAAAATGGCAAGCATATCTAAGGCCACTAGCTTACCTGCCACAGTTCCAATAGCCGCCAAAACAAAAAATCAACTATCATAACCACGAAGAACAGCTTGCCTGCCCACACTCCGCAATAAAGGTATCTGACAGAACACAGACTATCAGTTTCTACTAGAACTAGCCCCTTCATTCCTTAAGTAGGCTTGATATCCAATTGACTTCAATCTTGAATGGAAGAGAAAAATCCAGAAATAAGAATCAGCTTCATGCTCTGTTTCTTAATTTAGTAATCCAAAAACTGTCCGCATAGCAAGAATAAATATAATAGTGTAGATACTAAATGAAAAACCTAATGATTCCTTGCTTTGCCAGCTACCAACCCAACTAAACTATGTTAGAAGCAGAACAAGTAATTTTATCCTAAGTAATCACAAATCACATAAAAAAAATAAAAACCAGATTTCCCTTTACAACTTTAAAGTGAAAAGTATACAATACCATTACAATCAAATTCAACATATAATGTTAAGAATGTACCGTGAGACCCGTTCAAGTAGATTTTGATTGGGGCACTTCAAAGCACGATCATATACAATTTCAGTCCTTTTGGCAACATCATGCCAGTTATAGAGTTCCCTCATCTACAAAAAGGAAAAAAGAAAAAAAATTAAAAAAGAACTAGTTTTTACCAATTGAATCAGGGACGTATCCCTCAAACAACAATCACCCGGTGGTGCATGACTTGTGGATCAACTTTTGGCAGCATTGATATTGCCCTTTCAATTGCAAGCACCATATCACCAGGATCAGGTTCTGCCAAAATGATCATGTCATCTGGTAAAACCTATACAGCAAAGAAGTGAATCCATATCAATCCTTGCAAGACAGCATTCCAAAATTGTGGAATTAGAAAGAAACAGATTTTTGTAAGAAAAATTAAACTAATTAAAGAATAAAGAGCATTTATTCTCATACTTAACCGGTAAAAGAAGGAAAGTTGCACCCACCTCGGGAACTCCTCCAACACGTGTGCTAACTGTTAACAATCCACAACTAGCAGCCTCTAATATGGCTATACAGAAAGCTTCAGTTAACGAACTGAAATAATTCAAACATTATTAATGATTGACAATAGATATGGATTGTAAAATGACCTGAATGTTGAAGCTCTCAAAATGAAAATAACATAAGCTTCCAACATTGCTTGAATTCCAAAATTAGACAACATGGTGACATGTACAAATTCTAATATCATCATTGGAAAGCTTAAAAGGAGGAAAATATAAGGAAGCTGAACCTGTTTAAGAAGATGTGTCCTGATATTAGAACAGATCAGACTTGTGCATGTGGCACGGCTCCCAACATTTCAACTCGATCTTGAAGAAAATGCTTTTCTCTCATCTCCTCCAACCACACACGCTTAGGTCCATCACCTCCAACAATGAAACGAACCTACAATTCCAATTATAATCAGAAAGCAATGTGCAAACTCCTTGGGAATACTGTGGCCTCTCAAAAAGGTTCTATAGGTACTTCACATATTTAACATCCCACTACAGCTTTGAAAAACAGCATTTAGACTTTTACACAAAAGCAATATAACTTATACAAAGCAACAGGGCAAGAACCATAGAGAAATTGAACCAAATAAAAACATTGCAATTTGAAGTACGGCAGAGAAAGGTCAAAACCATTCCCACAAGGGACCTTAGCATGGAATTACACTCAAAATATATCATGCGAGAAAAACCAAAAATATTTCTTTTTTTTTTCAATCATCTACTCACATTGGGATGCAGACGGCATACATCTGGAATGACTTCAACAAGCAAATCTGCTCCCTTGCGATAAACCAACCGGCTAATAACAACAAATAACAATCTCCGAGCGGCTCGGCTGCACCACCGCTGGCTTGAACATT
This sequence comes from Arachis stenosperma, assembly GCF_014773155.1. Classification (NCBI taxonomy): domain Eukaryota; kingdom Viridiplantae; phylum Streptophyta; class Magnoliopsida; order Fabales; family Fabaceae; genus Arachis; species Arachis stenosperma. Next base: position 163,755,101 of record NC_080385.1, read on the forward strand.
GCAGTGTCCACAGCATTAGGTATAACAAAAACCTTCTCCGGGGGCAGCCCCGACCGCAGCACTGTATTCTCCTTGCTCGTATGCGAAACACATATGGCCTGACTCACATCAGCCAATGTAAACTGCAAGACCTTGTTCATATGTATGCTTCCAGCATCCGAAAATCCATACAGAGAATGATCCGTGAATACAACCCTGTACCCCATGGTTCTAGAATGCATGAGAGCTTCATGACAGAGAGTGGAAAATGCTTGATGTCCATGGACAATAGTGATTCTTTCTCGAATGAGAATGGTTCTAATAATGGGGAGTGAGAGAAATAGGGTTGGGAATGAATTCTGCATAACAAAAGGCCTCCACGGAACATAGTAAACTTTCAAACCACCAGTCATGTATCTAACCCCAGATCGGTTTCCATATGCATGAGTTACAACCACTACCTGAATTTGATAATACTCGTATCATATATTTTTCTTTTAATTCATAGAAATTACGAAAACGAAATTAACAGCATAAGCAGAAAATCATTAACTAACAAATTGATTGAATTACAGAGAATTGTGATTATGACCTTGTGGCCTAGCTTGAGTAAGCACTGAGAGAGATAATAGATGTGGTTCTCGACGCCACCAAAGTTGGGATAGAAAAAATCAGAGACCATCATGATTCTGTACTTTTTTCTATCCATTGATTAACCTGCGAGGCCAGTCTTGACACTCGTTCGTTGGGATTATTGGAGAAGACGCCTGAGACTAAAATTTGATTGGGAGAATTAGAAAAACAAAACACACGTGAAGAGAAGAGAAGATGAATAAGAAATAAGATTGTGAGTGAAGTGTCTCCCAGACCCAACCCAATCATAGAGTTTTTCATCCAACGGGAGATATAATTTATTTCATTTGGGCCTTGCTAGCGATAAACACACAAGCCACTAGACCTGACACGGCGATCCATCTCTCTAGCGAATCTCGCCGGGAACAGCGCCTCGTCGAGACTTGCGGAGAACGCGAAGTCGAACGCACCGTCGATGAACGGCGGCGAACTAGTGGCTGGCGCCGGCGGAGACGCAGGGAACCTTAGAAGAGAGGAGAAGCAGCGGTTGGAGGCAGAGGAAGAAGGTGAGGCTGCGGAGATCTAGGGTGAAAAATGAGGGTGTTTAACTTAATCTCCTCTCCTACTCAAGGTTCTGAGAACCGGACCGGTCATCAAACCGCTCTAGTCACTGGTTCACTGGTTTATTGGTCCAACCGGTTCAACCGGTGGTTCAACCGAAAAAACCCATTTTAGAATAAAATAATAAATAAATTATAAATATGCAAGTATTAAGTTGGGGTATAGGGTAGTATGAAATTTTTCCAATGGAGTGGTAAGTTACTTTTTTAAGATTTCTTTTTTTAATAGTAAATACAAAATTGCTAGATGAAAGCATGATACCAAGCAAGTACAATTCCTCATCAGTACACAAAATGTTAAAAGAAATATCTCACAAGAATAGGAAGAATATCAAATGAATTATCATAAATCCAACTGAAAAAAATAAACATAGTACTTGGATAAACAAATTTGATAACATTATTAATAACAAAGTTGGCAGTGGACTACTGCTAGAAAGACTTCACCAAATGAAAGAGCATGCAGGCTTTAAGAGATAATAGACTTGGATTTGTGCGGCAGCATTTTGGATGAGTTGCTTTGAGGACCATTTGGCGAAACTATGCTTTCTTGGTGAAACTAAGTGCTCATAACAAACTAAGCTTTCTTGGTGAAACTAAGTGCTCATAACAAACAGAAACAGTTTCTCAAGATACATAAATAAGTGCTCATCCTTTGAAAATAATCATCTGAATTGGTACAAGGCAGGAAAAAATGACCATAAGTCTCTTTACCCAAGTCAAAATAAACAACTATATCTGAACTCAACAATCAGCCTTCAGCACCAAACATTACAAAACATTAACCAATAATCACACTAAACCTTCAACCAGCAATTACAAAACAACAACTACAAAACAACAACAAACATTGTACATTATAAAACATTCCAAATCAGTGATGACACTAAACCTGCACCCAGCAACCAGCAATTACAAAACAGCAACAAACATACAAAACATTACAAAATATTACAAGAAAATTTGAACAAAAATTTCAGAAATTAAAAGAAAGAAGAAGAACCGAGCATTCAGAATTAAACAAATAAGTAACTATTTCAACAAATCCGTAACTATTTCAACAACAAATTAAATACCAACAGCAGCAATGCAGCATAACAAATCACTTATCGCAAATTTTAAATTCAAAACACTGATCACAAATTAATTAATTTCGGATTCAAAAATCACAAATCACTCATCATACATTCAAAATCAAATTCATAACACTGAAACAGCTCATAATAAAAAACAAATTTCTTGATTTTAGCTAAGTAATTTTTGGTAGAAAGACTCGGTTTCTTCATACTTTTTAGCTTATTCTTGAATTGTCTCAATTTTGTTTTGTTTGAACTTTGAAGCAATGAAGTGCTGCTACAACTTGAATATTTGACTAAATGCTTAAAAGACTGAATAACAAAAGACTAATACACAAATTTTAAAAAAAAAATTGAAAAGCTGATTGAAACAGGGGAAAAAGAAATCCAAGGGTCACTTTCGCTCTCATCCAAGGCTGTGCTGGATTGGAAACAACCAAAAAAACTGAAGCAGCTTAGGGGTTTTTTGGGTTTGACCAAGGTTGCGAGAACCGGACCGGTCAAGTAACTGGTTCATTGGTTCAATGGTTCAACCGAGGTCGAACTGTGGTTGAACCGGTTTAGTTAAATATAACATAAAATTATTAAAAATTCAAAGTGGCATATATTGTGAGATAAGGTGCAGAGCAATTAAAGCATTGTATGAATTAAAATTGGTCGAAGCTTGGTTCTTTCATTTAAGTTTCTCAATCTTCATGTATATATAACACATTAGCAACTTCTAAGCTTGGTCAAACAATATCAGTTCCTGATATAACAGAAGATAATGATCCATTATAGGCTACCTAAATTTGAGGCCACAAATTTTAGTATGGTGCAGGGAGAAAAAGAAATCAGTATAGTCTTCAATTTGAACTAGAAGAAGCAATTCCACAGCACAGTAAGAAGCTCAGAATACACAAAAACTGAGCAATTAAATTAACTAAACAAAAAAAAAACAAAATATAAAAGCATGAATAACCTTTATAAATTAGGTTTCCATTCCTGAATTTTCCATTTTCATAAATTAGGTAATCTTTTTGTTCTTTACTTCTTAACTTCATTCTCTTTTTCTATGAATAAACTACTCCTTGTTTGAACTTCATCCAACCCTTATTTTAAAGCTATATAGTAAATCCAATGCAGAATTGTAGCAATGTTTCTCTTTTGAATCAATGACAGCAAAATAACAATTTACCAAAATAACAAGTAAAACAGATTGGATTTATAACCCAATCTGGCAATCTCAGTAGAATTAATTCAATATCAATCTCAGCAAATATAATCTCAGCATAATTAATAAATTAAACTTAAAAAAAGTAAATTTATAATTCAATCTTAGCAGAATTAATTCAACATCAACTGACTGAATTCAAATAAAACTTCAGAAAATGAATATCTCAAAACTCAGCGGAATCATCAATAATATATCATAAGTATATTCAGAACAAAATAAAGAAGAAAACAATGTAATACAATTACAACAAATTGAACATTATTGAAGAGGATAAAGGGGAGGTTTTACGTTATCTGGATTGCCAGCGAAGGAGAGGAAAAGACAGCATAGAGCCAGCGAGATAGAGAAATTCAAATTGGGAATTTTAGTAACGTGAAACAGAGAAGCGACGACAGTGAGACACGGTGCGGAGCAGAGAGGCAGCGACGACAAGACTGGCGGGGAGACGAGAAGGGGCCACAGCAAAAAACGACGAGGAGGTGAGAAGAAGAAACGACACGGCAAGGAGGGGAGAAGCAGTGACGACCCACGGCGAGGATTGGAGAAGCGGCAACGACCAACGATGAAGAGCAAAGAAGCAGCGACAAAGAGAGCTCGGACAGAAAAACGGCGATGCCAACAACAGCCCCGAACCGACCCTAGCTTCTGGCGACGCGAGGAGAAGAGCAGAATGAAAGGGGAGATGGTGATGGTGGCTCTGATAGGGTTTCGCCGTTTAGGAGAATCTAGGGTTGGTGAGGGTGCGTTTGTTAGAGAAAGAAAGGGGATAACTCAGCATTGGGTTTTTGTTTTTCTCTGGAATCAAAACGGCGTCGTTTTGATTGTTGGATCAGCAAACCGGGACTAGAAAAAACCCGGCTGGTTCACTCGGTTTGCCGGTTAACCACCGGTTCATCCGGTTTTTAAATCGATTTTTTGCATAACAGTTCTAAAGACTAATCGGACCGGTCAAATGACTGGTTCCCAATTAATTCGGTCGAACCGGCCAGTCCGGTCTGGTTTTCAAAACCTTGGGTTTGACAGCTCAAACTCAAAAACAAATTTACTAACCTTCCACCGACAGCAGGACGACGACGACGACTCGACGGCGCAGCAGCTGGAAGCCTTGAACACCGAAGTCACCGACGAAGACTGGACGACGTGCCGAGCTAGAAAGCCTATAAGAGAAGGTCTGACCGCATGGATTTGGGACAGGGAAAAAGAGGAGGATTGAGAAGTAGATAGCGGATGAAAGACTGCGGTGAGTAGGAGGATTGAGAAGTAGACAGCGGCGCAGCAGAAAAGTGGATGACGGCTTGACCGAGAGGAGGAGGAAACGGCGACACTTGTGATGATTCTTCCTCTATGTGAGCGCGACGGTGGCGAAAGAGAGCACCTTCGAAGCTAGAAGCCTTGAACATAACACAAAAGAAGGAGACACCGAGAGAAGGAGCACCTTCGAACGAGACAGTGGCTGCGGTGAAATAGAGCTAGCGCCGGCGGGACCGTGGCAGCGCGAAAGAGAGGGACTGAGCTCGCCGGCGTTGAGAGGAACGGCTAGCTCGAGGGTGATGGGAGGGACGAGGGAGCGTGTGCTGCTGCGCCGTTGGAGAATTGGAGTGGGTTAGGGTTGGTAACGCAAGAGTTGGGGAGGGGGTTACTGAAAGCTAAACGCGCGTTTTTAGTGTTTTTGGGCCAAGCAAAAAATCGGCCGGGTCTCGGTTCGGTTCGACTGACCGGTTACCGACCGGTTTAACGGTTCAACAACGGTTTTTATTTTTTTCGATTTTGGCATAAAACCGAACCGTAATTCTCACCGGTTCACGATTCGACCGGACGGTTCGAACCGTTTTTTAGAACATTGCTCCCACTTGTATATTTGTTGTGGAACTTTCATCCAGGTGTCAGCCTCACTAATTTTAGGAATAAAGAAAAAGGAAAAGAAAAGGTAAACCACAGGGCTCCTTTTCTCTATCTGGCCTGCTTCCTCCCACTCTCTCTTTGATCTGCTCCGTTGCTCTCCGAGCTGGGCCGGCATTCTTTCTTCGCCGTAGCACCCTACCGCACCGACGACATTGACACTTCTCTCTCTGGTCTGCTTCGTCGTACTTCATGTCACCCCGGCTTTCCAAAAATGGCGACGGCGAACACTTTCCATTTGTTAGATGACGACGCCGATGACCCTTCACAGAAAATCGCCGCGGCGGCACTGGCAACTCCACCCAAGAAGGGTTCAGCTGCGACGGCTCAGCAGCAGAAGCAGCAAACTCAGTTGCCTTCTCAGGCTGGTGAGCATTCTATTTTGATTGATTCATTAGTTTATTCCTTTTTTCACTTCTCTTTTTGTGTTGTTTGATTTAATTTTTCATATTTTTTTGTTTTTGTTGAAACTGTTGGGCTTTTCATTTGACATGTTGGCTTTTATTATGGGTTTCAATAGTGAACTCAGATTTATATGTTCGGTGTTTATTTTTTTGTTGCCGTTCTATATAAATTCATAAATTGCCGCCAATGAGCCATAGCTCACACGGCATTCCGCCCTCTCCCCATCTCAAAGGTCTCATGTTTAGGGTTTAAGGTTTAGGGTTTAGGATCTAGGGTCTAGGGTCTAGGGTCTAGGGTCTAGGGTCTAGTGTCTATGGGTCTATGGGCTTAGGGGTTTAGGTGTTTAGGTGCTTAGGAGCTTAGGGTTTAAGGTTTAGGGGTCTAGGGGTTTAGGGTTTAGGGGTTTAGGGGTTTGGGGTTTGGGTTTAGGGTTTAGGGTTTAAGGTTTAATAATTTAATTTAGTTTCAAAGTAAATATCTAAGTATTCAAATCTCGAATATAATACTCTACATAATCAATATTTTAGAAAATTAAAAAAAATTATTGCAAAGTAATTAAAAAATAACAAAATATTTATGAAATTTTCATTTAATCATTGATAGTCAAAGACATATAAAAAAACATAAAAACAGATATCAAATAAAAAGAAACGATTTTCTTTCTGCATCTAATTGATAAGACAAAAAAAATTATTTTTTTACATTAAATTGATAAAAACAAAAGGTGATATAATACTATTTTTATATGTCAAAAGTTGGGAAGAAATTAAAAAGGCAGAGAAATGACTTAAAATAAAGATTAGATATAAAAGTAATATTTAGATATACAAAACATATATTTTTTTCAAGGTAAGATGTTCTGAAAAATTAATGATATTTTGAGTAACTTAATTAATTATAGTAATATATATTAAAAATCTGTGATTTTGTTACGTTAATTTTATTAATTATAGTTAAATGATATCGAGAATAATTTTATTAATTATAGTAAGATGTCATATGAAATTAGTATTTTTTAGAGTAATTTTATGGACTATAATAATATAATTTAAGAAATTAGTTATTTTTTCGTAATTTTATTAATTAAAGTAATATGATCCGAAAAATTAGTAAATTTTTAAAGTAATTTTATTAATTATATTAATATGATATGAGAAATTAATAATTATGTTAAATTAATTTTATTAACTATAGTAATATGTTATGAAAAATTATTAATTATAGTAAGATACTATAAAAATGAGTACAAAGAATACATAAAAAAATACAAAAAAATAACATAAAAAAAGTCTCATATTACATTAATAAAGACTTCATAAACCTATAAATCTTACAACTTAGACTATAAATTAGTAATATTTAGAGTAATTTAATTAATTATATATATTAAAAATTAGTAATTTTATTACATTAATTTTAAAAATAATATGAAAAATAATTTTTTTAATTATAATAAGATGTTATGTGAAATTAATAATTTTTTAGAATAAATTTATAGGTTTTAGTAATATAATTTAAATAATATTAAAAAATTTATTCATTTTAACCGTAAATTTAAAAAAAATAAATATATTTTATTATAATAAAATTAATATTTAAAAATTTTCATAAATATCCTATAATTTTTTAATCTCATCCATTAAATTTTTTTTAATATTTTCTAAAAATTATTTTTTTTTTTTAACAAAATCTAATAAACCAAAGACAGGAAGAAAAAATAAGAGTGATATTCATATATATAAAATATATCTTTATACATAAATTAATACTAGATAAGAGACTAATTTTAGAATATTCAAATGTGCTTACAATATTTTGATATTTATGTCTACGTATATTTTAATATGATATCAGTATTATTTTAAAGATAGTATCTAATACAAATTTTAATTTTTAATTTTTAATTTAAAATTATTTTAGTTACTATAAAAGTTAAAAATAATACTCAAAATTAATCTCATTAAATTGCTCAATAATTCATTTATGAAAAGATATAATTATATTTGTGTGAATGATAATTCATGGTTCAAAAGATATAAATGGTTAAAAAATGTCGATCTCATCCTAGACTTTGACGGAATATTCCAAAAGAGAGAAACATGTGGCCATGGCAGATCAACAGAATTTGCTAGAAAGAACGGTGCAGAACATCCTAGAACAAGAAACTCTCAAATGAGTCTTTTTTGATGGCAAAGGTGGCGTTGGCAAAACCACATGTAGCACAATACTGTTCGTGTTCGGAACTCTGTTCTCATTATCTCCACCGATCCAATACCGATCCACGGAGACTCCAACTTTGGTCAATAGCCTCACCAATTTTTATGCTATGGAAATGGATCCTACTGTTGAGCATGAGGATGTGGGTACTTCTGAAGGGATAGAGTCGTTGAAATTTTCGGTGGAATGTCGGCAGTGGATCTCGGGCGTGTCGAATAAGATGTTGCCAAGCTACCATAGCTGAGTGGGGGAAGAAAAGGAGTTGCTAGTGCGACGTAAAAGCGAGTAGGAGAGGTGGTGGGGAGGTTTCGGTCGTTAGCACTGGAGACAATGGAAGAGGTGGTGCGCTATGGCAGAAGAAGGGGAGGGAGAAAATTTGAAAGAGGAGGTTAGGAGCGATAATAATTAACTACTGATTGTTTAATTAATTTTAATAATTAAATTAAATGTATTTATTTAAAAAATTTAAATAAAAAAATGACCCTTCTATTTTATATATAATTGTAGAAAAGGCCCTTAGAAAATAAATATTTTTATTTTGATGCTCTCTGGCGTTTCGGTGTGCCAAACAGTATTTTGACATTTCGGTAGCAAACATGTGTGGCGTACCAAATCCGTGCCCCTCAGTTTGTCACGAAACTTGAAAAGTAGAATGATAAAATCCACCAAATTTAATACAATATAAATCATAAAATTGTGGTTCATCGACTTTTCCATACTTAAACATTAGCATGTCCTCATGCTAAACTCTTGTGGTTTATTAACTAATATGCAAAATACGTCTATTTACTTGGTTAAAATGAATCAATCTCCAAGAACATATATGAACAAGTAGGGTAAGATAGTATGATGATTTATAAATTTCACTCATTCAAATCTCAAAATGAAGTATAAATATACTTGCAAGAAGAAAGTTTGTGAAAGTAAGAAACAAGGGATTGAGCATCGAACCCTCACCGGAATTCTCTCAATTCTCTACTAATCTTACTTTTTAAAGCTTGCTCTTTTTCTACCAATCAACATATATTCAATGCATGGATACACATATCAAAAGGTCATTTCAAGGGTTGTAATGGAGTTAGGGCTAAATTTAATTTATTTTTCTCCCATTCGATGCCTTGATATGTTTTTTTGAGTGATTTAAAGTTTTGAAGGCAAGAATGGCTTGAAAGAAATGAAAAAAAAGAATGCAGAGTGGAGAATCCACGAAGAAATGAGGATTTGTTGAATTCATAACGACGCGTACGCGTGACAAGCATTACGGGAGTTACGTCAGACTTTTCCGTTGGGTCTCTGCCCAAGTTTTGTGAAAGTCAGGGACTTAAAAGTATTTTTCAATGGTCAAAGACAAAAAAGTCCGTAAATCAAAAGGTTAGGGACCTATTTATTCTTTTCTTATAAATTTTTATGCGGTCAATGTAAGAGTTGTATATATATAATTAATTTTATATTATCATGTGACAATAAATTCACTAATTTTTAAATTTAATTATTATTTAAAAAATTATTTAAATTCATGATTTTTTTAGATAATTATTTAAAAAATTTGTTGATTTATTAAAATTAAACTCATTTTTTATCTCTAAACTTTTGAGTGAATGAAAATATACAAATATGAGAAGAATAATTTGCAAGTGTGAGAGCGTATGAAATTAATTCCACAAGTTATTTATGTTGCAAGTGTGAAGAGTATGAAGTTAGTCCTACATAAAAAAAATAAGGAAGAACGAAAAGTTTATAAGAGGAGAGATCCATTAACTTATTATCTTAAGGTTTTGAGTTGGATATGATGTCTTCTCATTTTATGTTATCTCACTTGATTTATCCCCTGTGGTTGAGAGCTCCTTACAAATATGAGCACAATATATTACCTTAAAGTTTTGAGTTAGATGTAGTATCTTCTCATTTTATGTTATTTCACTTGATTCGTCTCCGGTGGTTGAGAGCTCCTCACAAACATGAGCACAATATATTTCCATATTATTATTCTATTCTTCCAAAAATAAATATCTATAAACCTTGAATTAAAAGTACACATACCTTAAGGATAATTGATCCAAATTTTAGGATGAAATATAATGCTCTCTATACTTTGACTTTGACTAGAAACTATGGACGGTAATGGTTTATTATGGTAGAAAATTGGATTTGTGGCAAGGGAAAAAAAATAGCACAAATATTATCACAATTAAAGAGGGTTGGAGCTGTTGAATATTAAATTTTGAACTCGCTACGCTACTAATTATAAGAGATATGATTGAATCCATAGAATTATATATGTTTCTTCTTACAGTGCAAGATCATGCTATAAAATTAATTATGACCTACAATACAAGTATATAACCCTAACATATTGATTTATTTTGATAAACAACCCTAATTTTAATTAGTTAGAAAATGAAATGATTCTGAATTGCCACACTTGTTGAAGGTGACACCATTTGTGACACTTTATATAAATATCTTGAGACCTTTATAAACATTTCCAATGACTAATCAATTTCTTATTCAAAAGCTTACTCGAGTTTATTTATCGAAAAAGACAGGTATAGTTATAGGTATAGTTATAGCTATACAATGTAGGTTCTTCATAAATATATAGGAGTAGGAATAGGTTTTGACTGGTTGAAACTGGATTGTGATGGATTTTAAATGACATTGTCAAAGGGATGATGATTTAATCTTAGTGTGACTATATATGCGTGGAATATCAGCCAAATAATAAGGACTAAGTTTGGGTGAAATTAAACCCCAACTTAAAATTAGTTTATGAGGTTTTTTTTTTCACATGTAGATATTGGTTTTTTGTTTCAAAAAAAAAATTAACTCGGAAGAGCGGAATTGAACCAACCCTTTAAAGTTTTAAACTATTAGGATTTGTTTAAATTCTGATAATTTCATGATAACAGATGTCATTGATTGGTTGGCACCTTTTATCCTCTGATTAGCAATTAATTTTTGTTCAACATACATTTTTTTTTACCACAAATTCTATATATACCTTTAGTCTCTTAAGAGAAGTTACAAACACCAATTCCTCATTTTTTTTATGCTCTTTAGGTTCAGATGTGAATTTATTATTCTTTTGGGTTCATGATATGAATAAGAAAAAGATAAAAAAAATAAAACGAGCGAAAAAAAAGAGAAAAGGTTGTAAGAAATAGATTCAAATAAAAAAAATTTTAAAAATAAGAAGAGAATTAAAAAATTAAAATTAAAGAAAAAAGAAAAATCTTTAAGAACCAAACAAAAACCTAGCAGAACAATTTTCATACTCCTCGTACTCTATTTCGACATTTTTACTTTGAATTTTATTTTAGAATAAATCTCCAAAAATATGATATATAAAAATTTTAAAAAAAATGTTGCAAAAGAATAATTATAAAAGATTAAACGATAACAATCACATAAGATTATCTCTTAGCTAAAACCGAACAAATGTTAAGTTTGTCCTAATGCTAGAGTAAAAGATAACAAGGCACGTAGAGCGGCTAATAACTTTTGGTATTGAATCGAAATAATATTAGATGATTATTATGAAGTGAGTTTTATGTTATATGATTATTTTTATCAATATTTTTAAAAATATTTACTGGTTAATTTTGATACTTTAGCCTTTATTTTAAGTTTTTAATTTATACAGTTAGATGAGATTTTTTGGGTGTCTAGTTAGATGGAAATTGCCACCAAATTTTATGCACATTGTTTTTTCTTTGGACTGGTAATTTTTTTTTTATTGTCCATGATATTTCTCAGTTCGATAAATTAACGACTAATCTAAGTTTTATTTAAGGATCTGTTATCGGTCAATAAGTTGTTATATATACACGGGAAAATTAAAACTCCTGACATTTGTTTAAACAAAAAATTCAAACTCCTGATACTTATTTAAGCAAATAAGTGAGCTGACTCGACTAACTCAAATTGGTTCTTTGAATTGGTATTTTTTTGGAATACTTTTTTTTTTTGGGGGTCAGGCTGGTATATTTGAACTGGTAATTTTATTCCTACAAGGATACACTATTTTTGTTTTGGATGTCGAGATGAATGCCTATAAGGATTAGTGCTGTTTAGCACTTCTTTTTTGTTCAATATTGAAAGTAAAAAATATGTTTTTTTTGTGAGAAAACACTTAATTTGGACTACTTACTTTATAATGTTTGAAAGATAGATCCGTCTGTGGTGAGGCCTTGAGCCCAGTTTAAATTATATGGGTCACTATTTTTGGAACTCTGATTATATTATATGTGCTTCTAAAATTATATTCTGGGCCGTATAAAAAATCCATGGATCGTAACTTCATGAAAACCAAAAAGAGAACGAATAAAAAGTTAAAAAGAGAGTTGGAACAGCTTTCATGGCGGAACTCTGCGGTGTGAAGAAGGGATTAGAGATAACCTGGACAATGGGTTTTCAAAAAATTGTGGTAGAGATAGATGCTGGAGCAGTGATAAAGCTCCTCAACAAGGGAGAAAGTTTGGCCTCCCACCCTAATGCTGTGGTCAGAGAGATATATGAATTAAAAAGAAGAAATTGGAATATTCATTTTGTTCAAATATATAGAGAAGGTAATATGTGTGCAGATTACCTGGCAAAAAAGAGTTTAACAATGGAAGCTGATTTTATTTTTTGGGATATACCTCCTTCTGACCTTAGGAGGATTATTAGTGATGATAAAAGAGGGGTTACCTTACCCCGTTTAGTTTGTATCTAGGTTTTCTTTTGGGCTTTTCAGCTCCGTTTCATTACCAAAAAAAAAAAAGTTAAAAACACATAGTTCCTATTTAAATTGTAATCCTTTATTGTGGCCCATAACAATGACCAAAAAAGAAACAATACACCTTCACTGACCAGAAAAAAAAAAAAACACCTTCAGGAGGGAATACCGAATCGCCAACCACAAAGCAAAGAAGCAGCTCGACTCAGGCAGAGCTGATGACGGTCCTAAAGAGTGAAGCACCCCGAAAATTGCGAGCAGCAGAACAACGAAAGCTTGCACAGCGGTACCCAGTCAATATCATGAGAGAGTGAAGAGGATAGGTACCTTAGATACCACACCAATTGAAGGAAGGGAGATGGAGGAGACTGCAGCTGGAGGGAATATAATTTTAATTTGTTATGCATTAATCAAATTAGTTGAAACTTTCTAGCTAACTTTCTTAAAATTAAATAATTACCAAAATTAGTCTATGAGAATTTTAAAATTAAAGATTTTAGTCTTTCAGATTTTAAAATATATAAAATAATTTCCAATGTTTATTTCGATTAGCAATCTTTCTCTATAATTATTAATAGTAATTACTGACGTGAAATGTTAACTAACACAGGTAATCATTAAGTGTCTACATGTACGAACTAGCTAAACAAATCAGTCCTCACGGGCGAAAGATAAAATAGTCTCCAAAAAAATTTAAAAATTTCAAAATAGTTCTTGAAAAAATTTAAAAGAAAAAACAATCATTTATACCTATAAACTTTATGAATGCTTACCAAAACTTTAATTTTTTTTATTGACTTTTTAATAAAATTTTCAAATTACCCACGCTCTTTGTCTTCAACCTCACCTCTATTCTCTCTTATTTTCCAAATCCGTTATTTCTCAGCACCTCCTCCAACGCTTTCATCAAATCTTGCAGCCTAAACACCCCTTTCTCATTGTTCACCATCATAAGTCATCATTCCCCTTCCCTTCCCCATGGCCTTCCTCTGTTCAAATCCCCTCTCTTTGTCATCCCTACACCCGCCACCGGACCCTCTCCTTCCGGCGGCTTGTAATCGGTCATGCTCGCCACGTGACTGTCCACCATCAAATCCACATTGTTTATTATGCCCATCATCAACCCAAACTCATCGTTTCTCCACCGAACCTTTACGAACATAAACAGAAGCTCGATTTTGCTACTGAGGAGGTTGGATAGGCAGTTGGCAGTAGCCACGAATACTCCGAACTTCACATGTTTTGCCAAACCAGGAGCAATCATGCGAGAGGAGAGGCAGCAGCCGTATCGGGACCGTCGCCAAAATTAAAGGGGATTGCGCCGAGAGAACAATTCACAGTGGTGGAGTCGTGCGATACGCCTTTCGCATCGACTTCGAGAGCTTCAGAAAATGCGATGAGGTTCTCAGAAGGGGACAACGACTGCGGAAGCATGAGCGGCGCTGGTGAGGCGGGGCCTTCGACGACGACGTTCGATTTGACGATGATGTCATCTTCAGGAGGTTCGTGTAGCAGCGGGGAGCCACTTCGAAGGGTAGCAGTTGTGGATTGGAAACGAAAGGGGCGGGCAACGGTGTATTAGGTGTGTCAGAGGCAAAAGAAGGTAGAGTTCCAGAGGTGGTAGGGATGTTTGGGTGGCAACTGTTGTGAAAGTTTGGAATTTGAGAAAGAAGAAGTGGTGGTGAAGTTGAGGTTGAAGATAAAGATCGGGGGTAATTTAAAAATTTTATTAAAAAATCAATAAAAATTTATAGTTTGGTTACTTTGCCGGAACCCATTTTTGATGAGTACAACATTAGTTTCCTTTTTTGATGAGTATTTTTGTTAGTGTTTGTAATGTTTATGGATACAAATGGTTATTTTTTCATTTTAAAATAGTCCTTTCAAATATTTTTAATTTTTTTTCAAAAGTCAATATTTTATAATATTTTTATTAATCAGAGTAATAAAATATTATTAAACATATATAATAAATAAAGAATATAAAATATATACTAAAAGTTAATTTTATTTATTAACACTAAAATATTAACATTATTTAATTATTAGTTTATAATACTTACATTTAGGTAGTATAGAAACCATAATAATAATTACTAAATATAAGATGTCATTCTATTATGAAGATTATTATTTATATGCTTAAACTCTTAAGATATTGACACCAAATAAATTTAAAATATTCCTAATTTAAAAAAAATTATTTTTTTGACATAATTATAATTTTAGTAGCACAAACAACTTTAACTACAAGCCTATTTTGTGCAATATTAGTATTAGTGAATCACAAAACTTTCTAACAAATATGAACAAAACACTTAGATTTGTCAAGATATTTCTTCTTCAAGTATTGCAAAGTTTTAGGAGTTTCACATTGGGATTTTATAAAGGTTTAATTACTTCATCAGTCCTTATAATTTTACCGAATTTTCAATTAGGTCCCTATACTTTTTTTTCTTTTCAGTTGAGCCCTTATACCATATCAAATTCTGTAATTAATCTTCACCATGACAAAAACGTTAAAATTAACGGAATATACTAAAATATATTCTAATTAAAATTATTTTAAAAATATATTTATTTAATCAATTATACTATCATTATCTTTTAACAAGTTTACCCTTCATCTTCATTAGTAAAATAATTGGTTAAAAGAAAAAGAGAAAGAGGGCATGGGGTTGTGGGAGAAGGCGATAGTGGAAGAGGATGTAATCGCTACAGGGTGTAGCGGTTTCTAACTGCACGTAATCTGCTAGATGGAGGATATAATCCGCTATAAAATGACGTGAATTACGTGAAAAAATGTGCAAAGCAGAAATTGCTAGAGGATGTAGCAGTTTTTGAAGGAACACAACCAATCATAGACTATTATAGGATCCAACGGTTTATGAAGAGACAACAGCTATTCTAATCCGCTAGAGGGTGTCATAATTTACGTGAAGGTTGGTTATAAAACTGTGATAGCCAGCAGCGGATCCTTCATTTAGTGTGGAAAGGGAATTTGGTTAGAGGGAAGACATTCTTGAGAGAGGGAGAAGGAGGATGGGAGAGGATTTAAGTTTTTGGGAGAGGCCATATTTAAGTAAGACCATGGCAGACAAAAACCGCTTGTACCGACTCAACGGCATTATCCGCGTTGCCGGAGGCATCAATGACGAGGTTAATTTGTTTATTTTTAATATTAAAGTTTAGAATATAAAATCTAGTATTTAGGGTATAGGAATTAGAATATAATATTTAAGATTTAAAATTCAAAATTTAGACTTAAAATTTTAAAAATGACACATTTGTTACTTGTTCTAAAGTACATTAATATTTGTTCTATTTTTATATTTAGACCGTCATACTTATTTTTTAACTTTATTAAAATTAAACTCATAAAAAATTTAATATATAATTTTAAGAGAACTAAATTAAATATTTAATTAATGTATATTAATTAAAAATTAATAAAAAATAGATAAATTTCAGTATTTTGAATTTGATTTTCATTTTTTGAAAAGTATGATAACTTTTATTATACTATGAAAAAAATGTTAGATTTGTTTTTCCAAATCAAACAAAATTAATATTTTTTATCAGTAATTTATTGATTAGGTTTTAATATATTAGAATTTTTATGTTTTTTATTTTTACTTCTAAAAAATTGGGTAGATAACAGTTACGTTATTTTTGTACCGGAATAAGATATTTTTAATAATAATTTATGGTTTAGGTTTGTAAGTATCAGAATTTAATTATAGTGTAGTTATTTTTATATCACATGATACAGTTAAGTATGTGTATTTATAACGTTTGAAAACAACAAAATATGCCTATACATAAAAAGTTTATACCTTATTAATGATTGACTTGTATCACTTGACTAGGCTGAACGATTATTAGTTCTGATTAGGTAAGCTTATAATCAACACATTTATTAAGAGGTAGTGTCTTGAGACGCACACTTTTCACATGCCGCTACATTATGACACGAATTGAGCTACGCACTATTTTTTCATAAATCGCTATACCCAACAGCAATTTATGTAACCTATGTATTCTTCAAAAACTGCTACGACCTTTAGCAGTTTATGTTCAATTTGTTTTTTCACGTAATTCATAATATTTTGTAGTGAATTATGATTATTTTAAAAATGATTACATTTTATAACAGTTTACATATATAAATATAAAAAAATTGTAAATATATGTATTATTTTAAAAGATTGTGGTATATTTAGAATTCAATTAATTTATTTAAATAATTTGCCATATATATTTTTTATTATTAAATTTTTTAAATTCGTCACTGCATTATGTAATGTAGAAATTTAACCAATCGAAAATGTATTTTTGAAAAAATGTTAATTATTGAGAGACAACGATATAAATGAGCAATTAGCAAATCATATACTTCAAATGAGCTTTCTTGAGAGGACAAAATCACTTCAAAGTGCAAAACATATCAGATAAGGTCTAACTTTTATCCCATGATGACTTGTTTAATATCATAATCAATATATATTAATTATTTTCATTAAGATTATTTTAACTAAAGATGTCCGTTAGATAAGGATGAATTTGTATGAGCAATAATTATTTTACGTTTATTTCAGCACGATAATAAATTTATACGTATTGAACTATTGATACAATAAAAATATAGATAAATAAAAATATAAAACAAAAATTTTATTATTCATATTAGTATTTAGTTTTATTTTAAAAAATATATATTATATTATTATTTTTATTAAAATATTTTTATAATTTAATAAAATTAAAAATATCTTTTTATTTAATTTTATAAAAAAATTTAAATATTTTTTTATGTTAAACAAAATTATTCTTTTAATTTAATTAAATTTTAAATTTAACTAATTTTAATTTTTTATATTTTCAAATTTTAAATAATTTAAAAAATAAATTATTAATATAGATAATATAATCCATGCCTCATATTTTTATTTATTTATATTTTTATTTATTGTATTAATATGTATAATTTATTATTGTACCCAAACAAATACCTAATTATTTAGACTAGAAAAATAATAGGATGGACAAAATTATATACATAGTTATGATATTTCAATAATTCTCGCTCAAGATAAGGTAGTAGCTAGGAGTTTCCATAATAACTGAGGAATCAATATCTCATATCAATTCATGCAAATAAAAGCAATCAGTTTATTTGATTTATGGGCCATGCCATGCAATGTAATATCAAACTCACATTGCTTTATCATTAATTGTCATCATTTAAACTTTGAAAAGCGCACAAATATGCTACGGGTTATGTTCTTTGTATATCAATTATTTTCCATTATTACCTATGGAATTTAATTTTAATTTATTAATAATATAAAAAATTTAAAATTATACACAATTATTTAATTTTTATATATTTATGCTTTTTAAGTAATAAATTTAAAAATTAATTATTTTACTAATATAATAATACACAATTGACTGTTTGAATAATTTTTTTTATATTCATAGTGTATGAAAATTAAGTTGTTACATTAATAGGATGATTTTTTAATTTAACATTCAAGTTTTAGGTTCTAATATTGTTTTTCTATTTCATTTTCAATTTCATACGATTTTTTAGTTACAGTTTAAAAAAAATTAATAAATTCTAGAAAATTACTCTTTTAAGTTGGAATCATTCCAAGCTTTTAATAAATGTAGGGAGTTTATATAATTATATCCAACTACTTATGTATTTAAAGAGTGTTAAAAAAATATGAGTGGGACCCAAGTTAAATTTTAAAAGTGGTAAAATGAGCATTGACTCCGCTTGAAAATTAAACGAATATTACTCATAAAAAAAATTATGCACTCAAATCATCTATCAAAATTAGTTATTATATATTTTTATATAAATATATATAATTTATATTTTAAAATATATTACAAACTAATAATTAATTTTATTGTATATTTAATATAACTGTAAAAAATAAATTGTAATATTTGTATGCAAATTTTTTTAGTTTGTACTAGGATATTTATTAGGCTAAAAGTCTAATAATTAATCTCTCAAATACTACAGAAACAGAGTAAACGATCCTTTCAAACAAGCTAGCATCGAATTCAAAAGAAATAGTTAACGAACACAAACTCTCATTCATTGATGCCAACTTGCGATGATATTTGAACGCAAAATTTAAGTAATAAATTTGGAACACAATTTAAGAGAAAAAAAAACTAAAATAAAATAAAAATATTAAAATCTAACAATAATAGAGTAAGACAATGACTCTTGACACGATCTAGAAAATCTTTAAGCAAAAAGATATATATTTTCTTTAAATGCTCTTATATATATGCATTCCCTTTTGCATCATATACTTGCCTACATATATAGATAGATAAAAATTAAAGATCCCTTCATTCTATTTTCTCTCTTTTTCTTCTTCTATGCTCCTCTCTTCCTTCAACTAATTAACCTATCTCTCTGTCTTTTAATTTGCATACAACACATGCAAACAAAGTCAACATAAGAGAAATTCAACTCAAATCATCAAGAAGGAAACAACAAATTCAGAGTGGTCAATGAAAATGAAGCAATTAGAAGATAATGATGATAAGGGGTTGTGTAATAGGCATGTTTGTGAACCCTTGAGATCCTTTGGAAGAAGATGCAATAGGCTTGTTAAGGAGCAAAGAGCAAGGTTCTATATTTTCAGAAGGTGCATCACAATGCTTCTTTGCTGGCAAGATTAATAATATTTAAATTACTATAATCTTAGTTTTCTCTCTAAATATACATCCTCTTGTAATTGTATATACAAACTTATATTAGAGAATCAAAATTTTGTCACAAAATTATTTGGTGAAATGATATTATATATATATATATATATATATATATACTTCTTAAAATATAGAGTGATTTATAATTATATTGCTTTTATCTCACTATTTTAATTTAACCTACTTTAATTCTTGTTGATTGTATGTGTTAAGTTTCTGTGATTGGTTGATTTCTACTCTCTCTTTTTTTCTATTTAACCTACTTTAAATTCTATCACCCATGGAAACGAATTAAAGTGCTATCTAAAGCCTAATTCAATGGGAGAAATATTAGGAGATTAATATTTTTCTATTAGTATAACTAATATATTTGGTTAACATTTATTTTTATATTATTAAAATTTAAAATTTAAAATTTTTAATTTAAAATTTAGTATTTAATATTTAAAATTTTAATTAAATATTAATAAAAAATAATAAATTTTATTAATAATGTAACATTGTTCATTCAATTAATTTATTAATATTTTTTTTATAATTCTTTAAAATTATTAGAATCTTTTTTGTTGTTTTTCAAATTTCAAAACACACACGCATGTGCGTGCACACACATATATATAAAGAATTATTAAAATCTTTTTTGTTGTTCTTCAAATTTCAAAACACACACGTATGCGCGTGCACACACACACACACATATATATATATATATATATATATATATATATATATATATATTACTCGTTAGATAATTCAGTGTAGCTTCACAAGTTAAGGGACATAAAATTATATATTAAGTTGAAATTTATTGCCTAACTTTTTAGCTTAGTATTATGACTATGCAAAATTAAATTTTATTTAATTTGGGCACCCGTGAGAGGAAAAGACATAAATGGCCCCAAGCTACAGCAAGAGAGAACTAACGAACTTGATCAAACTTCTTATCATAACATTATGTGTGACACCAAAAATCATTTGATCTGAGTCACAAAGAATGACAAGCATCCATGAATTATTCCAATGTAGTGGGATCCATTTGGTCATTTTCATATCTTAGTGGATCATCCATTGCCAATATATTAATTTTTACCTTTCAATAATTGCATATAATATGTCCAATGATAATAAATAAATAAAATTTGAAATTATTAAATAAAAACATCGATGCCATATAGAATTGAAGTAGATCTACTTCATAATTGATGAGAGGATACTTGACCTCTAGACGATGGATACTAGTAATAAAAAATTTGGTTGTCATATTTCTGATCCTTGTTTGACAAGTTACGTTCTAAAAGAATGAAAGTCTTTCCATTGGAAACAAATTAAAATCCCTACCTTCTTTGGTAAGAGGCCACTCCGATAAAGATACTTCTTTTTAATATTTTTTATTAATAAAAATTTAATTAACATAATCGATTAAATTATGTTATTTTTGTCAAAATTAGATTAGACAAATTGATTTGGTTGAAAAGTCAATAAATCAAACCTTGAATCGATCTAAATTAATAATTTTTTATAAAAAATGACTACAATAATTCTATTATAAAAAATAATTAAAATATTTCTATTTTATATATATATATATGTATATATATATATATTAAAAATTCTAAATTTTAATACTATACAGCATAAAGAAAAAAAAGAATTAAAATTTAAGATTTTTAAAATATATATAATAATAATAATATTTTAATAATTTTTTGTAATAGATATATTATAATTATTTTTTATAAAAAATATTAATTTAAATCGGTTTAAAATATAATTTATTGATTTTTTGAACAAATTAATTTATCTAATCTAATTTTAATAAAAATAATATAATTTAATCAATTATATATTTATATATTAAATTTTAATTATTTAAAAATATTTAAAAAAAATATTTTAAACGTCTTTATCTAAATGATTTTTTTACTAAGATTTGCTTGTCCCATTTTATTTAATTAACTTTAGTTTGGGAAGGTCAACGTTTGACCCCACCAAAATTGAGTTCGTCAACTAAATCAATTAAACTCTACATGAATGAACTAATAAGTGAAGTGATAGGCATGTCTTGAGATAGCTGATTTTTCAAGTTAGGGCTTGCTTTTGTCTTCATTGTTTATTTTATTTTCTTTTTTTACTATCTTGATGATTGATTGATAATCACATCATATACATGTTTTTATAGCTCCGTATGAATTTGAGAAACTCTATCATATAGTTGATGAGGATAAACGACTAATATAAAACCATCCTCAATTGTTGATAAAAAGGATTTTTTTAATAACGATTAAAATATTATCTAAATATTATAAAATGGGACACACATAATGAAATAAAATATTATTTTTTTATAAGTGACAAATTAATTTTGTATTTAATAAATTATTTATGCATTTGATATAAAATTTTATAAGAATATTTAGATAATATTTAAAAAGTACATACAAAAAATCAAATAAAAATTTGAACTCTAAAATTTTTGTATTTAGTAAATCACTTGTACATTTGTTATAAAATTTTGTAGGAATATTTGGATAATATTTAAAAGATACATATAAAAAATCGAATAAAAATTTGATTTTTAGAATTTTTTTCAATTTTTAAAAATATTCTTGACCATTGATAAAAAAATCACAAAATACTTCTTAACTTAAAATCACTAAATTTTAAAAATAAAAATATCTTATTTTTTAATCATATTTATAAAAAAATTACATCAAAATTAAATGTCTAAAATACTTTTAAAAAATATATATTCAACTTGGATATTTTTTATTACATTTAAAAATATTTTGAGAACATTTTGTTATTAAAAAAATTAGATATTTTTTGTAAATACACTAACCAAAATAACACAATACAACACAAAACAAACCCACCCGCCCCCCACCCCAAACACAAAATAGGTACACTGCTAAAAAAATTTTAGATATCGACAAAAGTAACTTTAATTGATGAAAACAATAAAAAAAAAAATCCTTGCATAAAAGATATTGTTCATGTGATCACTCACCGATAGCAATCACAAACCAGAATCTGCTTATTATAATAGAAAAAAGGATAAAAATAGCTAGAATTTTACCAAAAGAAATATAGGTAAATTTTACCTAATTTTTTCTAAAATAAAAAATAAATTATTTTTTATAATATATATCTAATAACATATTAATTTATCATAATTAATTTTAATTATTAATTTAACTGAAATTTTGATAACCTAATAACCAATTAATCATACTATAACCTTTTTTTGCAAATTATAAAATTACTATAAGAATTTCATATTTTTTATTTTGTATTTTCATACTATACACCTATTAATTAGTTCCAACCACAAAATAAAAAATTTTAATATATATATATATAAGAAAATCCAAGAAATATACAAATTTAAAAAGTTCAAAACTCTTTTTGATGTTATCTCTCTTTCCACTGTTATTTTTTGTTAAGCCTCTCTAACTTTGATTAATTCATCATGTAATATAACAATGAGAAATTCACACTAATAGTAATTTAATTAATTTATAACCCACTTTAAAGAACACAACTTGAAAAGGATCTTTAATTATCCGTGTCAATCAAACGCTTTGCATTGTTGTATCTCCCAATATATTTACAACTATTTAATAACAATGACAATAATGTAGGACAAAACACAATGTTATATTCACTAATATTATTATCGTTCAATTTCTAGATGTAAAAAGTACCATTCACAATTATTTTTCTTGCCATTATAATAATCTTGATCATAATCACCATCAACATTAATATATAGATAAGGAGAATCATGATTAACCACCACAAAAAATAATTCATCTTTTATTTTAGAAAAAATTAAAATAAAATTTACCATATAATATTATATAAAACTATCTAATAAGCATTTATATTAGTCATGTCATAATTTTTTGTTAACAAAAAATGAAATTACTAAAAGTGGAATTACTTAATGATTAGTTATTTTGTCAACATTTTAAATATTTTAAGATTTTATTTTATTTTTTTAATTATTTTTTCAAACGCTTAAATCTTTTGAATTTTTCATCTTTTACATTATTTTCAACCCATCAAGAGAAAAAATGACACATATCTAAATTTTATTTAAAAATTTATTATTAATTAATAAATTATTATATATATAAAATGAGATTCAAAATTAACATTTACTTAGATAAATAACTGAACTCACGAATCCAAGTTTCTTTTTTTTTTTTGGATTTAGTTCAATACTTTGGTAGAATTGAACTCTCCGATTCTATTGGTTTAGCGGTGCAGTGGGCCTATGACAGGACAGCATGTGTAGGGGCCTCTGTCCCACTTTTGATTTCATATGGACCCATATTAATCATACTTAAAAAAAAAAAACATTGAAAAAAGATGATCCATATAATCACCCATCGGTGAATAAGAGTGTGTGTGTGTGTAAAATAAAAATAAAATAGTTAACCAAAAAAAAAATAAATAAATAAAATAATCATATTTATCATGTCCCAAACTAAAATTGATTTTACATATATTTTCTATCTTATAATTTATATAAATTGCTACAACTGGTAAATTTATCATATAGGGATTTCATTTCAATTATATAAGTGTGATAGACATATTTATAAAATTAACTAGGCAAAGCACAATATATATTTACAAATAAGCCTCATTTATTAGTATCTGAACAATTCAATTTAAAATTTATATCGTCATTTCATTTTATGCTATTATAAATTTATAAATTTTTTATAGGAATATTAAACATTACATATTTCTATGTTAGATATCTGGTTATTTTACATAAATTGTGATATAGGATATTGAATTTTTATTTCTTTGTAGATGAATCGTGTTATGCTAGTTGATTTTATACACAATTTAGTCTACTAGCTTAGTACAATTTATAATTTTATATCTATATATATTTATAAGTAAATTGTGACAAAATAGCACAATTCTTGAATAAATAGTAAACTTTACCATCCTATAACAATTGATATAAATTATAAAATAATATATAAAATTTGGTCTAGAAAAATTTAGTAAATAAGAATCTTATTTATTATATATATAATTGAACAATTAAATATTTCTTTTGATGAGGGCTATAAAAATTTAAAATAGTTAGTGGTTTGTTTCTTTTATCTACCTTGGCTAAAGTTGTCCTACTACAAATAATTAATCAGGCTTATTTTTGTCATTTCCAATATTTTGTCTTTTTAAAACAAAATCAGTCACTTGATTGTACGTATATGAAACATGAGGGATCCAATCAAAGTTTTGAGAACTGAATGGGTCAATAAATCAATCAAGTAATTGGTTTAATAGTTTAATGATTTAATTAAAATTAAATCATAGTTAGATCAATTTAATTAAATATAAAATAAAATTATTAAAAATAAATATATAATTTTAAATATTTAAAATTTTATAATTTTACATAATAATTTATTATTAAATTGTTCACAAATAAATTTAAACATCTTATAACTAAAAAAGTTTTAATCACTTATCCATCTTAAAAAATAAAACTTTTTTAATTAATTTTTAATCAACAACAACTAAATATATTACATTCAATTAGAGGATTTGATTTTAGACAGAACAATCCCTAAAGAAGAAAAGAGAACTATCATTGGACATCAACAAGAACATACTTATGGACATGATTAACAAAATTAACAGAGTGCCATCAAAATCATCAAGATTATGTTAATTCGTTCAGTTAACCTAAACCTCAACATTATGTTAATCCTTACAATTATATTAATAATCAACAAAATTATTTTTTTAAAATTAACTCACAAAAAGAATTAACAAGAATTAGAAAAATAAACAAGAATTAAAGAAATTAACTCAGAAATCAGAATTATAAAAATTAACGCAAGAAAAAAAGGACTAAAGAAGCAGTGGATGAGTGCTTATCAGGAAAAAGAAGGTGATGGGCAAGCAGAGACATCCACCACGACGAGCACAGAGGCGGCCAACGACGACAAGGATAGAGACGCGACCTTCTGGCGATACGAAGAGAAGTTAGAAGAGCAGATTTTCGAGTGATGATTGGCGAGGTTTACTCGAGAAGAAGAGTAGATCTTGGTGGCTGTCACCGCCGGGTGGTAGGGGCTGATGATGGAGGCATGATTTTGCTGATTGTAGGGGTTATAGAAATTAGGGTTGGGATTTGGGGAGAGAGAGAGAGAGAGAGAAGGGGGAGGGAGGTGTTCTCTGCTTAGAGCTACACATCGATCGGATAATATTCACGTATCTGCGATATTTATCTACATCTGATCCACATTTTGCAGATATTATCTGATCCATAGAGTCATTGGATCGGATCTAATCTAATCTGCACTCTGATAAGATCAGATAGCAGATATTGCCATGATATCCGTGGATCCGATCCGCATATCCACGGATCTACACCCATAATATAAATACTATAGTTAAGAAATGAAAACATTAATTCCCTAACCTAAACACTCAAGTAAACGGTGCTGCTCTCCCTCTCCTCTCTCACCCAGACCCAGTCCCATTCCTTGTCATCCATCACTGCCGTTCACCTCATCCATTATCGCCATTCATCTCCGTCACCACGTCTCTTTTGTCATCATCTCAGACCACTGAGACCGCGTCTACTTCTCTGTCTCCATCATCGCATCGTTGTCTCCTCTTTTGGCATGGTGGTAGTGTCCTTCATTGGTGTGATCGTCGTCTCGGTTGGTTCATCTCCTCCATCAGCGCGGTCGTCATCTCTGTTCGTTGTCTCTGCTCACCACTGCTCTTCACTCGCGCGCTCGCCTTTGCTCCTCACCCACTCGTTGCTGCTCTTCGTTGCTCGTCGTTGCATCCTCATCATTTTACAATTTCTTCCTTCTACTTGTGCTTCTCCAATGCATACCTGCTTCTACACAATTAGGGTTCCAAATCTGTTTTTTATTTTGTTGATCTTTGATTTTTGAAATGCAGATATGTTTATGCTTGTTCCTTGATCTGATTTTGTTTTGTTTCACTGTTAGAACAAACGTGATTTTAATTTTTGAAATGTATACCTTTGTTATTGTTGTGTAGGCTGTAATTGATATATTTTAGTGTAAACATTGATGCCAAATTAAGGAGTTAGGACTTCAATTTTTTTTAATTTTTTTTATTCTTTTAAAATTAAAAGTATTTTTATTTTTGTGGATATATCCGAATTCCGATCCGATGAGATTAGTGTGGATTGGATCGAGATTTCGGCCATATTCGATCTGATCTGCTCCGTGTGCAGCACTCTACTTGCTTCTGCCTATTTTGTCCAAATTTTTTTAAGGATCAAAATGACGTTGTTTTGATGGTGAAGATCGAACTGGAACTTTCAAAAACCGAGTCGGTTCATTCGATTTACCCATTAACTATCGGTTTGACCAATTTTTTGTTTGGTTTTTTGTAGAGCGATTTTAAAGGTCAACCGGATGGACTAGGTAATCCGTTCCAGTTAACTCAATCAGATCGGCTAGTCTTGTCCGGTTTTCAGAATCTTGGTTCCAATGTTGTACACTAGTACATGTAAAAATTTCCAATAAAATATGCTTTTTTAAGCAAATACATATATTAATTATAATCGCAAATTAAGCTATTTCATATTAAATGACTTATATAATGGTGATCTCAATTATTGTCATAAATGGTGAATTGAATAAGTTATTATTACTTTTAATTTGAAAATTAAATGAGAATAAAACTAGAGATACTATTTTATTTGGGTTTTTGGGTTTAATGGGTGCCATATTCAAATATAAGGGTTAAGTACGATTTTGATCCCTAAGGTATAGGCCAAAAAATTTTTTTCGTCCCAAACCTTTTTTTTTTGTATACAAAATCGTCCTTAAGGTTTAAAACAAAGTTTTAAAATCGTCATTTTTACTAAAATCTTAAAATTTTAGACCATATTACCCATAACAAAAAATTATAAAATAAATTAAAAAAATAAAAATAGGAGAAGGAGAGTGTTTCTGTTCCTACGAAGGGGGAAAGGAAGAAAAAGAAGAAGCTGTCCATGATCCATCTCTACCTCCGCTTCTGTCCCCAAAAATTTAAAACCAAGTTAAACCTTAGGGACAATTTTAAAACCAAGTTAAAACTTAGGGACCATTTTGTATGCAAAAAAAGGTTGGGGACAAATAAAATTTTCGGCCTATACCTTAAGGACCAAAATCGTACTTAACCCCAAATATAAATAACGACTTTAGGATTTTGGTCCCCAACACATCAAAGCTGCCTCTGTAGCTCTTTTCTTATCAGAGGAATTGCAATTCAACCCTATTAGGGATACAGAAGGTTTTGGTTGAGGAAGATCAAAGAACCAAACTCTTTCAATTATGCTTATGAATTCAGGTACGTTTTCGCATTCACGTATTTCTTTTTTAATGATTTAACATGGATAGTCTTGGGGTTAAAGAACTCTAAGAATTTCCAACAGGTGGCACTACAACATTTTCAGACTGAGACAACATTTAAAAAGTATTGTTTAAAGGTCGATAAAGGGTTACTTTTGATCTATAGTAACACTTTTGGACCTAAAACGTTTTCGAATCCCTTGCTGATGCGATCGTTATCTTAGGTGATAGGCAACACTTTTTTCATTCAAAAGCAACACTTTTATAAGCAACACCTAATTTGCATTGTCTTTGGTTGAAAAAGAACAACACTTTAGAGATGTACTAAAGACAACACTTTCGCGGTGTTGTCTTTTCTCTCATGTTTTGGGCACTATTAAAATACATTGCCTATTTGCTATAAAATACAACCTTTTTACGCATTGTTTATGAGTCTGAATTTGCAATCCTTTAAAGTGTTGCTTATTAGTTTGAATTTGCAACCTTTTAAAACATTGCCTATTTTTTTGGATATGTAATCTATACAAGTGTTGTCTAGTATTTAGAATATGCAACTTATTAAAATGTTGTTTAAAACCAAATATGCAACTAATAGAAGAGTTGTCTTTTTGACAAAATAAAAGTTGCTTTGTGCGAAAATACAAAAAAATAAAAATTTTAATAGAATTTTTCTTTATACATGTGTAATCATTTAAATTATTAAATAAATTTATACATAATAAAAAAATTCAAAAAAAGACAAAATAACTAATAATGATGTTTTAATTAAAATAGATATTAAAAAATTCAGTTAGTATTTTAAATACATATTTATCAATAATTCTCTATAAAAT
Organism: Arachis stenosperma; assembly: GCF_014773155.1. NCBI lineage: Eukaryota > Viridiplantae > Streptophyta > Magnoliopsida > Fabales > Fabaceae > Arachis > Arachis stenosperma. The sequence continues at coordinate 163,783,740 of NC_080385.1, forward strand.
AATAAATTTTTTGTTACGGCCCGGCCCAGAACCAGCTTTGGGCCGACCCGACCCGTTTAACACCCGACCCGGGCACGCGCCCTACAACCGACCCGGGCACGCTTCCTGTACGGATCACACACGTGCTGCAGGACAGCGTCCTTGGGAATATGGGCCTGTCGCGTAAGGGGCCCACTACTGACATGTATATAAGGGGAAGATTGGCTCTTCCCCCGAGGTACGTCACTTTCCACATTACTCCCCCTGCTTGTACGATTTCTGACTTGAGCGTCGGAGTGTCTTTGCAAGTGGCACCCCCCCTTCGTTCACACGCCAGCACAAGTGCTCGCCAGCTCGGCAGACCCGTGATCAGCGCGACCAGGACTAAGACATCCTCACCTATCCACCTTCGCACCTTCTGTCCACCCGACCTGTTCGGAAGCCGACGAACGAACATTGGCGCCGTCTGTGGGGAACGCCTAAATGGAAGTCGCGTTAGGACCCGGCGACCGAGCTCGAGCGGAAGGGGCGGCCTCCGTCGCCTCACAAAGGGGGGGTCGGAGATCCCCCCAACAACGCACGAGAACACGACCGTTCGGGGGAACGGGCGGCGATAGCGCCATAATAATGCAGGAGCTACGCCACAGAGTCCAGAACCTAGAACGACAGCTGGCCGACCGGGAACGAGATGGGCAGTTCACCGATCCAAGCTATACCCCCTCTCCCGGGGAAGAGGAGGAAGACTCTCACCGAAGCCGCCCGCGGCGCGTATCTGCATCCAGGACGGAAGCGAAGAGCTCGCGGGAGGAGTCACCCGTGAGGAGAAGGCGAAATGACACAATCATCTATTCCCGCGGCAGAACGACCCGCCGAACGACAAGAGGTCGCGAAGACGACAGAACCCGACGACCTGTGATAATGGGCGCCACCCCGTTCCACCGATCTATCCTCGAGGTCCGGCTGCCGAAACACTTCGACAAACCAACGGACATGAGGTACGACGGAACCCAAGACCCCCTAGAGCACCTCACGGCCTTCGAGGCTAGGATGAATCTAGAGGGAGTAGGCGACGAAGTAAGATGCCGCGCCTTCCCGGTAACCCTAGCAGGACCAGCGATCAGATGGTTTAACGGCCTCCCTCAAGGTTCCATCTACAGTTTCTCAGACATCAGCCGCGCGTTCCTGGCCCAATTCACAACGCGAATAGCAAAGGCCAAGCATCCGATCAACCTTCTCGGGGTAACCCAGAGACAGGGAGAGCCGACTAGACTAGGAGGTACTTAGATCGGTTCAATGACGAATGCTTGGAGATCGACGGCTTAACCGACTCGGTAGCCAGTCTCTGCCTGACGAACGGGCCTCCTCAACGAGAACTTCCGAAAACACCTTACCACGAAGCCGGTTTGGACGATGCATGAAATCCAAACGGTGGCTAAGGAGTACATAAACGACGAGGAGGTCAGCCGAGTCGTGGCTGCCAATAAACGGCAGTCCGGTTACGGCCAGGCCCGGCAGATCGGTGACGGTGAGAGAGCAAAAGAAAAGACTAGGGAGGAGGCATCAAACAAAGCATCTAGGCCGTTCCCTCGAGTTGGGAAATTCACTAACTACACCCCACTCACCCTCCCCATCATGGAAGTCTACCAACAAATAGCGGAGAAAGGAATTCTCCCGAAGCCCCGACCACTCAAGGACCGCACAGGCGGAAGCAAGAACCTTTATTGTGATTACCATAAGGGATATGGCCACCAAACGCAGGACTGTTTCGACCTGAAGGATGCATTAGAACAAGCGATAAGGGAGGGAAAGCTAGCAGCGTTCTCCCATCTTATCAGGGAGCCGAGAAGGCGCCATCGCGATCAGGACGAGGACGGCAAGACACGCCCGGTCAAGCGGCGACAAGAGCCCGAAGACAGAGACCACGGCCTCACGGTGATAAACGTGGTAACGGCAAAAAACACTGCACCAAAATCCCGATCGGCACACAAGAAAGATGCCAAGGTTCTGACGATCTCGTCTCCACCGGTGCAGAGTGCCAAAAAACCTCCGTCCATTTCTTTCGGCCCAGAAGATCAATGGTTCAGCGACGCCCCGGAAAACCCTCCCATGGTCATAACGGCCAGAGTGGGAACCGGCCTCGTCAAGCGGATCCTTGTCGACACGGGGGCTGATTCAAACATCATGTTCCGCAATGTGTTTGACGCACTGGGGCTGAAGGATGCCGACCTGACGACCCACCAGCACGGGGTTATCGGGTTAGGCGACCACTTCATCAAACCGGACGGGGTCATCTCCCTACCGATCTCGGTAGGACAGATGCAAGGCCGAAGATCGGTGATGGCTGAATTCGTGATCCTCCGAGACTCCACAGCCTACAACATCATCCTGGGAAGAAAAACAATCAATGATTTTGAGGCCATAATCAACACCAAGCTACTAGTGATGAAGTTCGTCACCGATGATGGATCCATAGGGACCGTAAGGGGGGACCTCGAGACGGCGGTCGCTTGTGACAACGCCAGCCTGTCCCTCAGAAAGAAATCCAAGGAAGCATCTGGCGTATTCCTAGCCGACCTCGATGCCAGAGTAGAGGACAGCCCAAGGCCGGAACCAGAAGGGGACCTGGAGAAATTTAGCATCGGTGACGAGGGGGAAAAGTTCACATTTGTTAACAAGAACCTCCCACATGAGCTGAAGGGGCCTTTGATTGAAATGATAAGGGACAACAAGGACCTGTTCGCATGGACGCCAGCCGACATGCCGGGCATCGATCCACAAATCATTTCGCATCACCTAGCCGTCAAGCCAGAAGCACGCCCGGTGGCTCAACGAAGAAGAAAGATGTCGGCGGAAAGAGCAGAGGAGGTAGCCAAGCAAACGGCCGGCCTCCTAGAAGCAGGCTTCATACGAGAAGTCGACTACTCGACGTGGCTCTCAAATGTGGTATTGGTGAAAAAACACAATGGCAGATGGAGAATGTGCGTGGACTACTCTGACCTTAACAAAGCATGCCCCAAAGATTGCTTCCCCCTCCCCAACATAGATGCACTCGTCGACGCCGCGGCGGGGTATCGGTATCTGAGTTTCATGGACGCCTACTCCGGTTACAATCAGATACCGATGCACCGACCAGACGAAGACAAAACGGCGTTCATAACGCCAGGAGGAACTTTCTGCTACAAGGTAATGCCGTTCGGCTTGAAAAATGCAGGGGCGACATATCAAAGGCTGATGAACAGGATATTCCACGACCTCATAGGGAAAACGGTCGAAGTTACGTGGACGACATCCTGGCAAAAACAACACGAGCTGACGACTCCTAACGACCTGGCAAGTGTGCTTGCATCCCTCCGTCAACATGGTATGAGGCCGAACCCCCTCAAGTGCGCCTTCGCCATGGAGGTCGGCAAGTTCCTGGGATTTATGATAACTCAGAGAGGGGTAGAAGCCAACCCGGAGAAATGCCAGGCGATACTTCAGATGAAAAGCCCGGGCTGTGTCAAGGACGTCCAGAGGTTGGCAGGGCGATTGACATCACTTTCCCGTTTTCTCGGGGCCTCGGCGGCAAAGGCCCTGCCATTTTTCAACCTCATGAAGAAAGGGATGACGTTTGAGTGGACACCCGCGTGCGAAGAAGCCTTTCAACACTTCAAGGAAATCCTAGCGGCACCTCCCGTTCTCGGGAAGCCAAGGGAAGGGGAACCACTGTACCTGTACCTCGCTATAACAAGCGAAGCCCTGGCCGCAGTACTAGTGCGGGAGAACGGGAGGACCCAACAACCAGTCTACTTCATAAGCAGGGCCCTACAAGGAGTAGAGTTAAGATATAGCAAGTTGGAAAAGCTAGCCTTAGCACTCCTAACTTCCTCGAGAAGATTGAAACAGTACTTCCAGAGCCACCAAGTGGTCGTCAGAACGGACCAAGGGATCCGGCAAGTTCTCCAAAAACCCGACCTGGCGGGGTTGGAAGTTGATTTCATACAACCGCTCGCGAGCAGCCGGGACGAAGGCGTCATAATTGGCCTCCTCGTCAGTCCCGCCACACAGATACCCGGCTTGTCGGAACTCGGTGAGCTCCTCTTCGCTCATTTGGTTGGGTGAATCCCTCACATCTGAGACGACCCAAGCATACTGATCGTAAGCCGCAGGGTTAACGGATGCTCGGGAGACGGTGCGGGCCATACCTACATGGGGGTACCATCCAGTTAGTCTAAGAGATCGGTCGCTCAGGCCAAAAACAAACACCACCCCCCACGACTTCCCGACTAACGGCAAACAAGGCTAAAAGACTAAAGGAACGAGAAAGAGCCTACCCTAGAATGGTACTTTCCTCCCTAACACGTCTACTCGCAACTAAGGCTACGCAGTAACATCAAAAGAACCAAATAACAAGCATGCAGAAGTAATGCATAAAAGGGAGGATGATCAGAAAAATTACCTGAGTTGATGAGAGGAAGATGGAGTTGAATCTGGTAAAATGCGAGAAACCCGAACGGAGGCACCACAGCAAAGCCTTGTAGCAAGGAGGGAGAAGAGAGGATAGAGGGTGCGGGAAAAAGTACATAAAATGAAGAAATACCAAAACCGCTCGTTTAAAAGCTGCCTCCAGAGCACGAAACGCTTGGGGGCAAAATGGTCTTTTCAAACGGGGTTTTCACCCCATTATGAGCATTCAATGCTCGGCACAGGAAGCGAGGCGATGAAACGGTTGTTTGAACAACCAAGAGACGCGCCTTGGGGGCACGTCCTCCCCACGAGCGACCGACCTGACGAGATACGAGACGACACGCCATTGGTAGCTCCCACGACCACCATTGGCGCGTGGGGGCACTGTTACGGCCCGGCCCAGAACCAGCTTTGGGCCGACCCGACCCGTTTAACACCCGACCCGGGCACGCGCCCTACAACCGACCCGGGCACGCTTCCTGTACGGATCACACACGTGCTGCAGGACAGCGTCCTTGGGAATATGGGCCTGTCGCGTAAGGGGCCCACTACTGACATGTATATAAGGGGAAGATTGGCTCTTCCCCCGAGGTACGTCACTTTCCACATTACTCCCCCTGCTTGTACGATTTCTGACTTGAGCGTCGGAGTGTCTTTGCAGGTGGCACCCCCCTTCGTTCACACGCCAGCACAAGTGCTCGCCAGCTCGGCAGACCCGTGATCAGCGCGACCAGGACTAAGACATCCTCACCTATCCACCTTCGCACCTTCTGTCCACCCGACCTGTTCGGAAGCCGACGAACGAACATTTTTATTTGACAATAATTGTCATACAAAATAGTAATTAATATTTGTCAAAAAATTATCAATCAATCTACTTGTATATTTTATATCCATACTTAATTTGTTCCATATGCTAAATCTACAAATAATAAAACAAAGAATGAACAACTTGTCATTAAAGAATGAATAAATGGTAGAAGACAACAGAAACAAAAGTGAAGGAACAACCTTATCATTAGTGAAATTGAAACTAAAACCAAGAGAAGGGACTTCTTTTTGAGTGCTTTGCTTGGAGGATGTAGAATTTTCTCTCCTTAAAAATTTCTAACGAAGTAAGCATAGTCCAAGAATCTATTGATGCTATTCCTAAACTTTTGCTATGACTTGTTAAACTCATCCGGTTCTTGGATGAGTCCTGAAAAAATCTAATTATTCATAGTGATATTACTATTCAACTAAGAATCTAGGTAGTAAAAACAATGTAATTTATATAGTCCACTAACAATACCTTAAAAGAATACTAATAGATGAATTGATTCTATTAATAATTTAGAATTAAGCAAACATTGCATCAAAAGAGTAATATATATTAAAAAAAATGTAAAAGAATAACATTCACATATAAAAGCAAATAAGTATAAGATACAAATATCTTATGAGGTCATCACACAACAATTTGTTACATATGTATAATTTGTACTTAGTGTTCGCCAAAAAATTATATATATATTTTTATCAATCTCCTTTAAGAGAAAAATAAAAATTAAACACCAATATTAACAATTAACTATTTAAAATTAGATAAAAACCATTTAAAAGAGGACAAACTAAAGCATTATATGAGACGACAGAGATGACAAACTCATGACATAAATTAATAAATTGAGGAACGACAACCTACCTAAAAAATTACAATAACAAACACGGAGGCAGCAATGGCGATGAACACAGAACAACAACAAAAGAGGCAACGAGGCAACATCAACGGCGGAGAAAGAGTTTGTCAAACAACAATTTTATCTTTACTAATAGAATTCATCCAACTTAAAATAATTGTATACTACCTACCCAATTTTTTAGATAAAAACATGTTGTACTATAAGAAAAGTGCCAAAAAAGCTTAATATTTAAAATAAAATAAAAAAATGGTAGAATCCAGAAAGCTTATGATGAGAGCATGGCTTTGCAATCTCTTTTTCTTTGTAAATTGATGTTACCTTTTAAAAAATTATGGAGTTCCGACTTCAGGGGATAAGGTAAGTCTCTATTGATAAGTGTGTACTTTCTAGCTCCTTCCTCAATTTAGAGTTTCTCCAAATTGCCATTAGGTTCTGGTCTCGATTTCTCCTAAACTTGGGAGTTCAAATCCACCAAGAATATTCCTGTAGACTCCTTGGCCTTGTCCCTTAGATTTAAGCTTACAGTGTCGCATTTAATGGTAGCCACCCGATCTCCTCAGATTGTTGCCACACGACCTTCTGACGTCAAGTACTTCATAACAGAAAAATTGGTCGAAATGAAAGCGCAAAGATCATTAAGAGTTTTGCGGCCAAGGATGACATTGAGAGCTGTCGAGTCCTGTAGAACAACAAACTCGGCTTGTACCACCCTAGTTTTTTTTTCTTCCCCTATTGTGAAAAAGAGGTCAATAGCTCCATCAGGCTTAATATAGTGATCTCCCAAACCTACTACCCCAGGTAAGTGTGGCTTGAGATGCTTATCCTTGAGGCCTAGGGCATTGAACGCATTTTTGAATAATAAGTTTGAATATGTTCCAGTGTTGACCAGAATCTTATTTACAATCCCATTTCCCAATTTAGCAGTGATTACCAACGGCCGTCATCTTCTAATGTCGCATATTGAAAATTGTGTAAATTGAATAGTCGGGAAGCTCTGTATCTTTAGCACTTCAGAACTCGCAACTTTAGAATCATTTTTAATTACACTCCTAGACCTCGCTAAACCATTTTTTCCTACCACTGCGTTTACCACCACCTCAGCAGTAACGTCTTGGTTCTCATTAGGTTTAACATTCTTGGGATTCCGAGTTTCCTGTTCTTTATTGTCATTATGCTATCGAGGTAGAACGATCTCAAAAAATTTTATGTCTTGAATGGCTTGTCCCAAAGCATCCTTTAGATCTATACAATCTTCCGTCTTGTGACTATAGGATTTACGATAATCACAGTATTATGATTTGTTCAAAGATGGAAGTATGCCCCTATGTGACACTTGCTTATAGACTTTCGTTAATGATGCAACTAAAGGCGTATATATGGCAAACTTTCCCACATGAGGGACCAATGATCTTAGAGTGATTTGTCATGAGTTTCTGGCTTTATTAGGTGAGGGAGTTGGGTTTTTTCGCTTGGTTGAAAATACTTTTGACACATCTTCGTCCCTCATGTATTCTAGAGAAATATAATGGATTACCTCCATGGACTTCACATCTTTTGAGGTGGGATGTCTTCTGAAATCTCCTTCAAGTACTCCAGCTATGAGATAGAGGCAAACAACTTCAGGAGTTCGTGTGTTGACTTCCAAAAGTGCCTTATTGAATCGATCCAGATAATCTTGTATGCTTTTCCTAGTCCTTTGCTCTATACCAAGTAAGGAAATCGAATGCTTAGCTTGGGTTTGCCTCATTGTGAAGTGAGAAAGAAACTTGATCTTGATATCATTAAATGAAAAAAAATGGAACCAGAAGGCAAGGTGTTAAACCATGCCATTGTCGGTTCTAATAGCATGACTAGAAACGCTTTGCATCTTATTGCATCCCCACAGATGGTACCATTGTTTAAAAGTGTTTTTGCTCTTCCGAGTTTAGGAGTTACTTGAACAAAATTATAGAGGGTAGGTTGGAGACACGATATTGCCGCCATCATCCTATTCCAAGTTTCTAATGTCCCAAGTTCATCATTCCCAAAGGTGTTCCTGTAAGGACTCCAACACCTAAATTAACATGGGTCGCAAGAGGAACTAAGTTAGAAATCATTCCTTAGTGCACATATTTGGAATAATGCATATATTGTAAGGTTGTGATGTTACAAGATTTTCTTATATGGGTTGCTCTTTTCATGAGCTACTCTCGTCATAAGATGCTTGGTGTTTTATTGTAGTCTCCTACCCCTTCCAAATTTATTCACGCTTCAAAAGCGTCTATGTGCTCCTAGAGATCATACTTTCCTTCATATTTAAGATCTGTTGGTTTGTCGAAATGCTTAGGCAATCTGACTTGGAGGACATGTAAGACAAACGGGGTTTGTCCCAAGATTACATGTTCCCTAGAATCCCTATATCGTCTAGGACTTGGGCTCCTGTTCGGAGTCTGTTTCCTTTTGGACTGGGCAGAATGGGAATTAGTTCCCTCTTGCCGAGTTTGCCGATGATCACCCTCATGTCAATAACCTCGGGATCTCTCCGGGGTCATCATTTTCCTACTATTTCGTCGATATCTAGCTGTATGGCTTCGAGATTGGCATCGCCAAGTTTGCGAACATTCTTCAAGCTTACATTCTAACTCATGCATCTTACGCTGCATTTCCTGCATTTCTTGTATCTTATGACACATTTCTTGCATTGCATGGGCATAGTCTACCAGTCCTAATTCGACAATGCGGTGAGCTCCAGTATTGTGCTCGAATCCTAGGGAATTTGATGTTTATCAGTGGAATTGGGATCAGTTTCACTACCATCCTCGTGGTGCATTTCCTTGTGAGGCGTGTTCTGATCAACGATGGATTGAATTTTGTGATTGGCCATAGTTATGAAACAATTTTAGGGTCTCCACAGATGGCGCCAATGTTTGTATATAGAGGTTGATACGAATTTATGAGTTATCAAGACCTCGAGATGGATTGTTTTCGCACCAGTCTAGAGGGCAACCTGCAAAGACACTTCGAAACTTAAGTTAGTAGAGTTCTTAATAGAGATAAAGAATATGTGTGTTACTTGCTTGTGGAGCCCATATTTTATATATTTTCTTAGTATCCGTTAAGTATTTACTGCCTCGAATATACATTTTATCTTATTTACCCGCCCGCCGTCTTGCCGATTCAATATTATTTTCTAATTCTTACGTTATCCGCATTCTTTGCATGATGTTGGTAATGCATGATTTCGTTCTGTGTGGTCAAATTCTTGATACTTATTATTATCCAGAATAAGATGCATTACAAAATAATAAATTAAATCAAATCGGATCGGTTATGTTAAATAGTAAGAAAATTCATTCAATTTCATTCTAGTAGTGTCATTTTTGAGTTTGAGAATATTGAGATAACTATAATTTGTTAAGACATAAGTTAGTAAAAAATTTTATGAATTAATAAGTGTTTTAAAAATATTTATTAAAATAAATATTAAAATTTAAATTTTGATATATTAATGGGTTAAAAAATGAAATTCTTTATTTTCAATATATATAAAATATTCATATTCATAATATAATTAATAACTGAACTAACAAAATTTATTAATTTAATCACATTTAGTCATTATTTGCGACGAGATTATCCGCCGTGCAAATTCTTGTCCTCACGAAAGGCAACGATTTTCCCACGGCAGAAAGAAACAGAGCAGAAACAAAACAAACATTCTCTCAAAAAATTTTCATACTTTGAAGTCAGTTTCAACTTCCAACTTTACAATCAAACCTTCCATTAACGAACCCTTAACTGTACCAGATTGTGTGCTTTGTTGGCCCCAATTTCTTTTTGGGACTCCAACAACCGTAACAAAACACACACGCACAAAAGGATCCAAATTTCATAGCGAGTTGTCACCGCATCTTCCATTTCTCTCCTCTCTGAACCATGGGCTGTGGCTCCTCCACTCTAGGTACACACAATTCTCTTCAATTTTTGTCAAAATTCTTAATTTTTAGGTTAATTTAGCTCGTGAGCTGAAAAGGGGATTTAAAAAGTTTGGATTTTTTCGAGTAATTTTGGTTTTGATTTTGATTTGGGGGTTTTGGTTTATCGGGGTTGGTGCAATTTGGAGCATTTTTTTTGTTCTTGTTTTTAGGTTTGACGAGGGTTTCTGGATGAAATTGAATACAGGTAGGGATTCGAGGCCGCTTGGTCGAGACAATTCTGAGAATGGTGGAGGGCAGGACGCCAAGAACCTTCGTGTTAAGCTTGTTCTCTTAGGTGATTCTGGCGTCGGTAAAAGCTGTATTGTTCTAAGGTTTGTCCGTGGTCAATTCGATCCAACATCCAAGGTACCAATATTGCTTCCATTACTTCTCTCCAAAACACTTAAATAAATTTTCCTAATAAATCTGAGGTAAACGTGTTTATATGGTGTTTGGTCATGCTAAATGCAGCTAAGCTATGCACATTGTCTTTTAGATAGATATGTTATGAAAATTACTCGATTATAGGATTCTTATCTCCTTTAGACTTTGTAATATAAGGTAACTGTTGGAGCATCTTTTTTGTCGCAAACGATAGCACTGCAAGACTCTACAACAGTTAAGTTTGAAATATGGGATACTGCTGGTCAAGAGAGGTAAATCCCTTTTTCTTTCCAGATTACACAGTATATTATACAGACAATTTGGAGAACTCGGCTAATGTTATGTTTCTCATCCGGAAATAAAATTTGACTGCTAATGAAATCTATTTCAGGTATGCTGCATTGGCACCCCTATATTATCGTGGTGCAGCGGTTGCAGTTATTGTCTATGATATTACAAGCCCGGAATCTTTCAGCAAAGCACAATACTGGGTTAAGGTAGTTTGGTAGTTATCACATGATTCTATATTGTAATTTCTTTTTTGGTTTAGTCATTAGGATGTGGGAATCAATGCGCAGTCCTCCTCCTTTGAACTAGCCCTTTGAGTTAGGCTTACAATTCTAAGAATATCTTTATGTCTGTTACATTGATTAGATTGGAATAGCTTGAGTTTCTACATTTTCTGTCAATTTGTTTCAGGATCTAAAGTATTGTTAATTTTGTAGGAGCTACAAAAGCACGGAAGCCCTGAAATAGTTCTGGCATTGGTTGGTAATAAAGCTGATCTTCATGAGAAGCGAGAGGTGGCTGTTCAGGTATTGCAATACTCCTCAATATATTTCTATTTTTCATTAGAGACTCGAGTCTCTTGTTTTCTCATAGAGTATATTTCATTGTTTCTGTGAAGGATGGCATTGACTATGCAGAGAAGAACGGAATGTTCTTTATAGAGACATCTGCAAAGACAGCGGACAACATAAATGAACTCTTTGAGGTACTTTGATGTTTTTCCCCCCTTCCAATTTATTAATTTTCAAATTAATCATGACTTTTTTTGATAAGGATAGGAATGGATGAACAATAGTATAAATGTTCTAATTATTAGGATGTCCGTGATTGCATGTAACATTCAGTAAGTTGTTGATTGTTTAGAATATGTATGATTGTTGTTTTATTCAAAGAGATTTAACTATTTAAGTATAGATGGGTTTAACACAGTTATGATCTATTAAAGGCACCCTATTGTCGTTTGGTCTATTTAGTTGACTCTACCAAGTGGGATAAGACTTCTTTGTTGTAGTAGTAGCAGTAGTAGTAGTGACTATTTGGATGTAACTGGATTTCAGAATTTCCTGCAATTTGGGAATTCACATGTAAAATATGTATGGTTACAGTTTTATTTGGATGTAAATCCTTGAATATAAGGTACAAAAATAAAAGGGTAATGCTTCAATACTGTTCATGCGAGATGAAGCTTAGTCTGTTTAGCAGTAAATTGTACACAGCAGGCCACAAGAAGTTTGAGTCAAAACATGCTCAAGTATTAAATCTTGTTGGAAATTTGGAATACTGTGTGATATTGACATGCAGGTATTTGAGATTTTCCCAAGCCTATTATGGTAGTAACTTTTCAGTCTTTACTTTGATCTATGGTCTCCTAGGACATTATTGATCATGCTAGTAGCAAGCTTCCCCACCATGCTCTTGCAGTCTGAAGGTAGCTGTACCAATATGATATATATATATATATATATATATATATATATATATATATTGCACAAGCCAAAGATGATCTCAGGGGAAGGACTCCTGTCCCGTGAAACTTCCAAACTTGAACCTTTTCTGATGGTGGTGATACACCAACTTTAGCCAATAGAAAAAGTTTTAGAGCAGACCAAGCGAATTAAAGTGGCCTAGATCTGGATCACATTTTAATGCCATCTAGGATTGCTGCTTCTAGAGGAGTTGAACAAACATGCTGGCATGCGCAAACTGCTAGGTGGAGCCTCCTCTGTCTGGAAAACTGCAAAGCCTCTCAAGAATTACTACTGGCCTTCTCATAAGGCACTGAGGATATTAAATAAAGATAATAGGAGTAGGCATGAAGTCAAAGATGCTCTTTTTTTTCCCCCTTCTTTTGTGGGTTCAGAAGCTATGATTGACCTGCTATCCCTTTGCACATGATCTGATTGATGGTGTTACTTTTAGCTGATATACAATGGGATTGACATGTGTTGTCAGTTTTCATTTTCGTTTCTGCTGTGAGGATGTTTTACACTCTTTTGTATTACTTTTTATATGTTATGTACCAAGCCAATTAGAAATTAGAGACCTAACTGTAATTGAGTGAAATATGGGCTAGGGTGGGTTTTGTAACTAACTTGCAAGTGAGTTAGGGACAGTGAGCATTTTGTTATGAGAGAGGTGGGAACTATAAACCGTGTGGGAAGTAGTGAGACTGTGAGAGGGCATGGGAAAAGATGGCGAAAGATGGGATTAGACGCTAGGAGAGAATCAGATCTACCTGATACTTTTGTGATACCTTCCTTTTACTAAATAATAATAACAAATACTGGGAAATTGGGTGATATCTCACTGATATCACTCCCTCTCCCATGCCCTTTTATTACTGTTTCATTCTTCTATTTACTCTAGATGCCAGGTTCTTACATTATACTTATTTAATTAAAAAATTATTACCGTGCCTACTTTTTTCTGACCTATATCATCCTTAATTGGTAATCATACTAAGACCCAAAATACAGCTTGTTGAGACAGTAGAGACAGAAGTCTGTTCCCACATTTTGGGTGAACAAAAATTACAAAGTTCATCTGTTCCGGGACGGAAATGTTGCCTATCTCCTTATCTATCTCTTCCAACCAGCTTGCATCCTGGAATATCTTTGTAATTTTGTCTAGGATAGTCTTCAAACGCAGCCTAAAAATTTGTGGGAGGGAACTCAGAATTAGTGATTGCTGCCTTTATGCCGGTAATACAATGACATCGTTTGATCCATGTAGTTGATCCCACCTAGTGGGATAAGGCTTTGTTGTTGTTGCTGTATAACATTGGTTAGATATTATTTGATTAAGTCATTCAAGCATATCATGAATGTAGCCAACAATGTGAAGTCCAATATGCAATAGATCTTGAATATTTGATTCGATGGTCTCTGCTTCTCTGGTTATCAGTGTATGGGGAAGGGGACAATACCCTAAAGTTTAGGCGAAGTAACCTTGCCAAGATTAAATCCTAGGTTCAAGTAGTCTCCTTAGAGACCTGGATAAATGCACTCAAGATCTTTCATATTTACCATCCAAAATATGCATTAGATGTCATTGCTTTTGACTCTTAGGGTATGTTTGGTTGGGAGGTAAAATTGTAAGAAAAGTTTTTAAGGATAAGCTCCATGTGAAGCCTATACTCGAGTTTTGACCTTAAAGAATCGTATTAGTATGCTGGTTAGAATCCTACCTGCACATGCAATTCTAATAATTTTTCAATTGGTAATACTTGAATGGAGTTTTCACCTTCTGATCTGGCTGTCCTTTTCTCCTTCTCTCTACTTCTCATGTTTGTAATCTTCATTTTCACACCTGTTATTATTTGATGCATCACTATGCATATCATGATGCTATATATCAATAGTTTCATTGGGAAAATCCTCTTAAGTAAATGTGTATGGACATTCGTATTATGCTTAAAGATTGATCACTTGTTCTTTTTTTTTACCCCCTTTTCTTTATACCACAGGAAATTGCGAAAAGACTGCCTCGCCCTTCAGCTTCTTGATGTAAGCTAGGACCAGGACTCTTATTCACAGAAAAATGTGCATTTTTCTTTGGATCCTTCAAAATTATAATGAATGAGGAAGGAATTTGATGTATATTGTGATCCCATATGCCTCTGGTTTTATTGATATGTAGTGTCATATAATATAACATCATGCCATAAAATCAAAATGATACATTAGGTGGTTGTAGAACGAGTCAAATGAATACTATGATGATTTACACAAGTCCTTGGTCTTTTTTTTTTTTTTTTAATGGATTGATATACCTTGTTTCTAATTCGGTTAAAGGATTTAGTCACAAGGTGCATTAGGTTGTTGCTGTTGTAGCAGACATGCTTTGTGAGATCAACAAAATCATGGTTAAATTGAACTTACTTGAATGCTCTTCTGTTTGTTGCACAAGTATTTCAAGTGTTTGACCTACTTTACTATTATTTTAGTATCTTTTTAAATTAAATTATCTTAATCTAAAATTGCAATGAAGTGACAATGATCAAATAAAAGAGAATGAATGAAGTACTTGCAAGACTTGAAACGTTGAGGTAGGAAGCTCTAGACAAGCCAATTTATTTCAGAGAAATTCTTGGGGTAGTAATTTTTAGTATTTTTTGTTATTATTGATCAATGTGAATATTCAATTGTTTTTAATAAATAAATTTTATTAATTTATGTGTAAATTTTAAAAAATATAAGTATAAATTGTATTAATTCTTGTGTGCAAAATTTTTGTAAATATGAGTGTAAATTATTGTTGATCAAGTATTGGTAGAAAATGATAATATTTATTAGTCATGTAAAAAATAGTTTATATTATTATTGAAAATTTGAAATGAAACTATTATGTATAAAACTATGAATCTATATATTTATGATTATTTATAAGAAGGCTAACGTTGCTTGACATGCTTTTTGCAATATTGGTGATTTGTTAGAAAAATTAAAGATATAAATAAAACTCTAATATCTGTAGAAAATATATTAATAATTTCTAATAAATTATAGATGGTGCCACCTACCCTTGTTCCTTGCATTTCTTTTACGCAACCAAGCTGGGTTGGAGAATAGGGTGACTAAGTAAATGACCTATGAATGAGGAAAATGTCAAACGAAAATTGACAATTTTCTGAATTAGCTTTTTGTTTTTTTGTTTTTTATTTTCCTATTATTTTCTAAATTAAAAAAAAAAAAGATTGGTTGTGGAAGTGAATGGCCGAACTACACATAGTTGATTGCTTCTAGAGATGTCAATTGGGCAGGGCGGGGGCGGGGCGGGGGATGCCTCACTGATCCTCATCTCCGCCCCCAGATTTACTCTCCGTCTCCGCATCCGTTCTCTGCTGTGGGAGAATATTGCTCCCCATCTCCATTCTCTACAGAGCCCCATTCTCCGTGGGGACTCCATTTTCCATCTATCTGATAGTTTTAACTAATTATTAATTTTCATATGAATAGAGATGTAAGTATCCATTCTATACAAAAATAACAAGATTTTATACAAAAAATCTAAACGACAAGATGGTGACTTCTTTCGAAATGACGCAATGGGGGAACGCAACAGCGAGCTAGAGGATAGAGAAGTGGACAAGGTGGGAGATGCGGCAACAGAGAGGAGAATGGACACGACAACAAAGTTATGGAAAGGAACGCCGCAAATAGAGAGCACGACGCAGGAGAATCATGGCATGGTGAGGTGTGACGATGCGGTGAGAAGGGAGAGTGGCGAGAGGGTGGCTGCAGAAAGGTTGGATGGAGTATGGACAGCGTTAGAGATTTTCTGAATTGAAGAATAGTTATGCAATTAGGAGTTTTGGGTTTCTAAAAAACATATATGAGAAATAAACTATTAAGGACAATTCAGTAAATTTATGAACTTCGCGGATTAGTGGGGATGGGGCGGAGATCTCCACTCGGGTCTCCGCGCTTGCCTCGGGAGAATTTTGGCCTCCGTCCCCATTCCTACGAAAAAAATTTCCCATAGTCGGATCCCCTTTCGAAACAGTCCCTGTAGAGATCTCCGTGTCTCAGGAAGTTTTGCCATCCCTAATTACTTCATGCCATATCGGCGTTTATATGATATTTGCTGCGAAATTGGTTGCACTTTTAATTAGTTTTTTAGCGAAATTCTTTTTAATAATATATATAATTATAAATTTATCTTGTTATTTTGGTTATGTATAAAATTCTCTTTATTTTGACGACCTTTTACATAAGGCATATCGATTTTATATTATTCAAATTAAAAAGATTTATCAGCTATAAAAAGTAAAAAAATAAATTATGTAATATATTAGAATTATTACCTTAGTTATTTTTATTAGGGTTGTTCGTAGTGCAGTTTGAATCGTTTTTGAGTTAAAAATTTATCGGATTCAAACATTAATTTTATTTGTAGTGCGATTTAAATTAAATGATTTCGTTTAGAGAATTCAATCCAATTTCAAATAATTTGAATTTGAAGTTTTATAAATTAAAAAAAATAAATTTACATAACAAATCTCAATAATATTTTTAAAATCAACAATAATATAATAATAAAAAATTATAAATAATTAAAATAAATAAATAAATCTTATTTTTAAGATAAACATTTACTAAATAATAATAATAATAATATATAAATAATATAAAAATATATAATTTATTAAATTTATTATAAATAAAAGTATAAATATGATAATGAAATGTTAATAAGCTATAGATCAAATAGTATAATTTTTCTATATTCATTTAAAAGTTACGAATTTAAATTTCTCTATCTTTAGTTAAAAAAATAATAAAATAATAATATTATAGTGCATTATGTAATTTAAAATAAATTGAATTAATTTTAAAAAATAAATTTAAAATTCAATTAAATTCATATAATTTGTCAAAATAAAATCTAATTAAATTTAAATTAGTGGGATTTTAATTGATTTTGAATCTAACCGAGCAGTCTATTTGAATCGGATTAAAATTTAAACACCCCTTACTATCTAATTATCTATGATCTTCTTAACTCGTCGCACCAACGACTTTTTCCAAAGAGCAATAAAGACACAAAGTCCACGACTTCGTTCAAATAATTTTCAATCCAATTTTATCCATTTTTCCCCGTTTTCTGTTAAATAGATGATAGAATTATACTTTCAATAGTCACAGACTCACACCCATTTTTCCAATTCCGTCTAAATCTTCTTACTTTTCCAATTCAATTACGAAATTCTCTTCTCTCTTTCCTCCAAAAATTCCTACCTTTATCAAAGTTTCAACTTTCAACACAACAAAGCTTCTTCTTCTTTGAATCAATAATTCACATCATCCATGGTGAATTCAGCTTTCAACTCTCTATACCCTTGATGATTGATTTCCACAGTTCCTTCATCTGGGTATCCTCAATTACCTCCAATCTTGAAGCACCCTTCGGTTCTGTGGTCAAAGTTTGTGTCTTTGACATTTTCTCTTCTTCCAACGGTGCCATAAAAAAATGGGTGGTGGGAGTGAGAAGAACTCCAAGGCCATGATGGTTGTGGCGCGTTTGGCTGAGTCCATAAAGGAGATTTCAGGGCTTCCAGAGTGCAACAACGTTTGCAAGAGGATTTATGGGAATCTGGTTAGGAGGGTGAAGCTTTTGAGCCCTCTCTTTGAAGAATTGAAGGACAGTGATGATGAGTCCCTCCTCAGTGATGAACAAGTTGCAGCTTTTGAGTGTCTCAACGTTGCATTGGATTCAGCTAACACCCTTCTTAACTCTGTGAACCATGGGAGTAAGCTTTATCAGGTAGGTTATGTACTTATGTATGTATCTATGTATCTATGTATGTGATGTGTGGATTCAGCTTCTTGTGAAGATCTGCCTATATAGGAAAGTTGAATTTATGTGGTGTTGGTGTTTTGGCAATAGGATTATGACTCATGAGTTACCTCGGATTTGTAGGTCATTTCGTTTTCTTGATGTGGGAGAAAATTCTCAGTGATGTTTTCATTGATGTGAGATTGTAAGATGCCAATGTTTTGTTTATGTAGGTCTGCTAGAAAATTTGACTACATGTCATTTATATGAATTTGAGCAGTCCTTCCCCCCTTGAGTTCGAGTTTGCGGTCGAATTAGTGCCATTCAGTTGTGGAAGCTTCCTACTTTTTGATATGTTTACATTGCACTAACTCACTGTTTTGGATTTCATTGTGAATGTTTTATGCCACTGATGTTAGAGTAAAGATGGATAACTTGTGAAGATGCCCTATGCTTTCGTGTGGTTTGGTTTTGCTTATCTGAACATATTAGTTGATCCAACCTGTTCTGTTAAATTGTTATCCGACTAATGCTTAAATTCACAGGCTTTGCAGAGAAATGATATAATAGTTAAGTTCCAACAAATAACTGAAAAAATTGAAGAGGCATTGTGTGGAATTTCCTACGACAAACTTGAGATATCGGAGGAAGTTCAGGAACAGGTAATCAACAATACCATACATCTCTGGCGATTCAGACTTTTTCCTCCCTCTCATTTTTACCAATTCCTGTGGTTTAAACTTTTGGGAATGACATTCTTGGAAAAGACAAGGGGCAGCATCGGTAGGTAGTTAGTTATGTTCTATGTTTTTTATGGTTGTTTTATTCTTTTTTTTTTTTTTTTCAGATTGAACTGGTGCATGCTCAATTCAAAAGAGCCAAAAATCCTACAGAATTTGCTGATTTACAACTAGATTTGGATATGGAAGTAGCACAGAAAGAAAAAGACCCTGATCCTGCTGTCCTCAAAAGACTTTCCGACAAGTTGCATTTGAGGACTATAAATGATCTGAAGAAAGAGTCTGGTGAGTTACACGAATTGGTTATCACAAGTGGTGGGGAACCAGGAGAATATTTTGAGACAATAACATCCCTTCTTAGGAAACTGAAGGACTGCGTGTTAACCGAAAATCCTGAGGTTGATAACAATGATGATGGAAAAGTGCCAATTAAGCACAGGTCTCCGGTAATCCCAGATGATTTTCGATGTCCTATATCTCTTGAACTGATGAAAGATCCTGTAATTGTCTCTACTGGTCAGGTATAGTGATTGTTTATAGTATATAGCGGCTGTGATGCTCTGCTAAAGGTACCACTTACGGTTATTCATGAAATTTTCCCTTTCTTTTGTAGACATATGAAAGATCATGCATTCAGAAATGGCTTGATGCTGGTCACAAAACCTGCCCCAAGACGCAGCAGACACTTTTGCATACTGCCCTTACCCCTAACTATGTTTTGAAGAGTTTGATCGCTTTATGGTGCGAAAGCAATGGTGTCGAGCTACCGAAGAAGCAGGGGAGCTGTAGAGCAAAGAAATCCGGAAGCAATCATTCGGATTGTGACAGAACTGCTATTAACACATTATTGGATAAACTAGCAAACGGTGATATGGAGCAGCAGAGAGCAGCTGCTGGTGAACTCCGGTTGCTGGCTAAAAGGAATGCAGATAACCGAGTGTGTATTGCTGAGGCAGGAGCAATACCACTTCTTGTGGAATTGTTGTCTTCTTCGGATCCTCGAACGCAGGAGCATGCGGTTACAGCACTTCTTAATCTTTCAATCAATGAGAGCAACAAAGGAACTATAGTAAATGCAGGAGCTATACCGGATATCGTAGATGTACTGAAAAGTGGCAGCATGGAGGCTAGAGAAAACGCAGCTGCAACACTCTTTAGCTTATCCGTTCTAGATGAGAACAAGGTTGCAATAGGAGCAGCTGGAGCTATCCCAGTTCTTATAAAGTTACTTTGCGAAGGTACTCCGAGAGGTAAGAAGGATGCTGCTACTGCGATCTTTAATCTCTCCATCTATCAAGGAAACAAAGCAAGAGCCATCAAAGCCGGTATAGTAGCCCCATTAATGCGATTTTTGAAGGATGCCGGGGGTGGTATGGTAGACGAAGCACTAGCTATAATGGCAATCCTTGCAAGCCACCATGAAGGAAGGATAGCAATCGGTCAGGCTGAGCCAATCCCTATTCTAGTGGAGGTTATACGAACGGGGTCTCCACGCAACAGGGAGAATGCCGCGGCCGTATTGTGGTCGCTTTGCACGGGAGATCTAATGCAATTGAAACTAGCAAAGGAACTTGGCGCAGAAGAAGTGTTACACGAATTATCTGAAAATGGCACTGATAGAGCCAAGAGAAAAGCAGGAAGCATATTAGAAGTCTTACAGCGGATTGAAGGGGATCAGAATGTGCAAAGTTCTTAGCCTAATGACAATGTAACTTCATTATATAGCTCAGATGTTTAGATGATATATTGTAT
The DNA here is from genome assembly GCF_014773155.1 of Arachis stenosperma. Classification (NCBI taxonomy): domain Eukaryota; kingdom Viridiplantae; phylum Streptophyta; class Magnoliopsida; order Fabales; family Fabaceae; genus Arachis; species Arachis stenosperma. The sequence continues at coordinate 163,804,245 of NC_080385.1, forward strand.
TGTAAGCCATGTCCACCTGGTATAATGGTATATTATTCTCCATTGTTTTTCCTTCACTTTGATTTCTGTTGCATTGTTGATAGAGTTGAGCATGCAAAATGCGCAGGAACTTTGTATTATGTTGTGGTTGTACTTTTCTGTAAAGAGAAATGTCATAAAATTAGCTATAAAAGATGTTATGTGACGATTGTACAAGATTTCTAAATTCAAAATCACGTTTATGTCTATTAAATGATTATGATTCTTGAATATTTGCAAATTACTGTATTCGACTATTTGTTTAAAAATGACCAACTAGAAACATATAAGAAAAGTAATAAATAAATTTGATAATGACTAAAATTACATGAGTGAATATAAATATTCGGAATAAATAATTATTTTGAAATACCAGTTTTTTATTTTCTGTGTTTTTTGGTTCTTTAGACAAATATTTTGACAAGCGAGTACAAAATATATCATTACGAATGTTTAAACTAAGATGTTTACTATAAAAATATACCATAACACTTACACGTTGTAGGTGCCACAATAGCGTGGCAAATGATGGAACGAAAATGATTAAACATCACGAAAGGAGTGTTTTGGAAATGTTAAATGATAACATCCTAGAAAGCAGAAAGTGTAAATGCAAGTAAAGCCAGCCATCAAGTGTGCACTCCAATTCATTAACGAACTTCGGATTAAAATCTTGTAATCATTGCTAATGGTTGGGTCTCTTTTTTTAACTTTTTTTAATACAAATTAAGGTTCCTTGTCAAATGTAGTTCAATTAACAATTCATCACACTTTACTATCTCTAGAAACCTTAAGCCATGGAAGAGACACCAAGGTTCTATTAAAGAACCAGATAAAAGTAAGCAAATATACGATAGTAGAACTAAATAAAACAACTCTCATATTCCAGGTCTCACTTATTTTACAACATCAATAAACATCTGTTAAGCATCACTCTAGAAGAACTCGATTAGGCTGCATATAGCTTTCATTTGGCATCATCAAACATAAACTCACCTCCCTAAGCCGGGAAAGAGAATTGTTTATAAAAAATAAAAGTTAAAAAAATGAAAAAAAAAAGAAAAAAGAACTGCAATGATTGATCAACCTAGCTTCTCCATAAATGTCTCAACCAAAGTTTGTCCATTGACTATTTTTGTCGTTGCAATAATTAAATCATATGCCATGCCTTCCTGCAAAATCAACATTATAAATTTGATTTAGGAACCAAATAGAAGTGTTGGATGCGGCGATTTATGTATCTCTATCTAATAGTTTAACCTTTTGAAACAAGCGATTTCATGACAACAAGAGATTCACACCTAATGTGACACTATACACCATTCTAGAAAGATAATGCCTTTAGTACACATCATCAAAAAGATAAGACATGATAAGCCACAAATTTACTAAGCAAATACATCCATTCACCTGCTACATTATGGATCAATAGCCAAGTTTACAAAACCAGGAATTAAATAGTAGGAAGAATGTATGGTTAGCATGTTAAAAGCAATTTGAAAAAGGAAACGATTGCCACACCTGAGAACAGAGAAACCGAAGAGCAGAAATCTCTGCAAAGGTAACGCCTCCAACAAAGACAACAAGCACCAGGGCACGCCTCCCATCAGGTACTCTGAAATATGTAACGGGTCAGAAGGGGGAAAAAACGTTATCAAAGAAGTTATAAAACGTCTTCCTTTAAGACTAAAATCTTTTGCAATTTCTGAAACTCCTATTTCAAATGTGAACCACCAAGTTCCAACTGCTATCTCTTTCAGTAAACTAAAAACAAAGGAAATGGCAGAAAAGCAATTGAATTCTTTCTTGCATTTAGGGTTTATTTTCCCAGGTAGTAAAGCTCAACTCTGCTGCTAAGTGATACCCTTAACAAATAATAAATTGTGGATGAATAAAAGATAGGATCCATCTGAACCTTATTAGTTATATTATTATTGCTAAATGTTTTAGCAGTGTCAAATCAATGCACAAGCATTGCATTTATGGAGATTGATGTAAACCCATACTTGGCTATGCCGGTTGAAACCCCTGATAAAGAGTCAAATGATGGGCTATTTGAGAATGCACCCTGTAAAACCAACCAAGCAAGCCAAACTTTAAGTATAAATAGAAAGAGAGGTTAAGGTAAGTGGAATATACAAGTGATGTGACTAATATACAAGTGAAATATTGCTGGAACAGTTATAAGATTTTCAGCTGGCCAATTATAGCATGCACCGATATTATGATTTAGACAACTTAGTAAGTACTAACCCTCTTTGTTTCCAGGTGAGGTCCAGGTAGCAGCTTCAAAATTTCTTCAACAGGACGCCTGAGAGACCAATTATCACATTTAATATTGCATGAGTTGCTTTAAAACTAAGCTCACAATCAAATTATCTTTTTGAATAAATGTATTGTGTTTAAATGAAAAACTGGAACTAAAGGCTAAGATAATTTGATTAGCATGGAAATCGCTGTTTATAATAATACAATATAGTCTTCCAATTTGAAATGAGTTAAGAAACTGAACAATATTGTAATTCATCATCAACAGAGATCACACCTATAAAGTAGTATGTACTAATAATAACAATAACATCATTGGAACCTTGCTTATAAATGAAACTTGCAGCTCTATAAACTTTTGTCTTTAAATTTTATATATGATCATGTTAGATAAATAATTAATTTCCATGCTCAATAGTAGCTATGAAGAAGGCCTTTAGTATTGAAGTTTCAAACTTACCATCCAGATCGAATGGCATGCTGGATCAGACGAATGCTAAGTGGTGCATATCCAGAGAAGACATAAGAGATATCATTGGGGCTGTAATGGGAGGGAAATCACTTAAAAATTAGTAGGGATACAAGAGTGCAACAAGTAGATAATTGCAAACAGCATTTTATTAATAAAGTAATGATGATGTAAATGAATCCCATGAAAGATTTTGCAAGAAATACCATGTACTATATACACTAAGACAAATTGAGACATTAACACCATCAGTAATTGCTACTGAGAAGTGAATATAACAGAGGAATACTTGTGGTGCAGCCACAAAAGATGAGCAATTAAAAATAAGTAGTAATAAATAAATAAATAATTAAATTAAAAAAAGACCGCGTACTACTGGGAACATCAATGTTACAACAATTAACCTTTAATGAGGTAATAGTGAGATGCTTATTTCTGTATCTATTACCATTTCATCATGTCTAACAACCGCCCTACCCCAAATCCCACCGCGAAAAGAAATTATTTTAGTTTTGTATACATACTCATTAACACATTTCTAAAGAAGAATCCATAACTTTCTAATCTGTGGCTGTATAACTTAAACAAAAGAGATTAATTTTGAAATACTATTGGTGTCAAATGTTTTGCATTGCCAATCAAAACCACATCTCATTATATGCATGACTTGAGGGGTAGTTATTGTAAAGTCAAAACAACTTGCAAGAGTCAAAATGCTTCTAGCACTTTACACTAACATGCATCAACCTCCTAATCAAAATTGGAAAAACACAATAAAGGTATCCAAGCATCATATTATCTAGAAGAAAATTACTTGGCTGTATCAGTGTCTTCAACCACAAGCTGCAGAGCACGTTTTATGGTAAGCCAGTTGCTCCTTGACTCCTAAGAGGATCAAATGCAAAATGAGCATTTGTCCACAAATATAATAAAAAAAATTTAAAAAATCCCAGAGACCCATTTGAGCTTGCAAGTAAACAACTAGTTCATGATACCTGCTTTTTAAAGAGCCCAGCTTTCTCTAAATTATTTAGGGTTGTTATGTGCTCAAATCCATAGCTATGTAGTAGTTCTCTCCTAAAAATGGAAGTTACAAACATATGGGACAACAATGAGTACCACAAAATAAGATCTCTTGGTATAATGCAGAGAAGCAAGAATGGAGAAATATTACAAGTAACCTAGTTTCTATAGAGTAAGAAAAGGAAAGTAAAAGAAGAAAAGATCCATGGTCATTCAAGCTTGCCTTAAGTAGTCGAAATGCTTCTTTGGCAACCCAGAATTAGTAACGGAAAACAGGATTAGAAGGCGCAGGACCGTCGTCAAAGGCTCCTGCTTGTGGATCAACTCTTCAATATAGTCAAAGCATCTGCATAAATTAGCGACTAAAGTTTCACATCTTAAAAACATAAGATAAGTACAAGCAGAAATCTCTAAAGCACAATGCATCACCAGTTAGCAAACTCCAAACATTGACCAGATTAATTTACAATAAAATGCCATCCAAATACTTTAAGGACGTCTGCATGCAACATCAACTTACATGTCATAACTCTGAGACTCAACAATTGTATGCTCCATATCAAGCTGCCCCAGAAATGAAGGCTTTGATGTGAATGTTGTCAGATGCTGAGCGAGATTTATGTGTCTCTGGAAAAATAATTTCAAGCATATTATGTTTTGATAACTCTAAGAATCTAGTTAATGAAGTCAATGTCAAAATGAACAAGTTCTTACAGTGATTTCTGGCAATGAGTTCAGCTTTTTCACGAAGTCCTTCAACTCGGAAACTGATTGTGACTGGATATTATGGAAAGCGATATATTAGAATGTCTTTGGCGATCCATTTTAATATAAATAGTTAAAAAAACTTGTTTAGGCTTCTCAAAGTTTAAATACTTGAACATATGCAGTTAACTATTTTATTATTCTTAGGTTGCATTAATGAGCATGCATACAACTGTGACAGCTTGAAGGATTTGATCTCCAAGGTAAAGTATGCAATAGGATTCCAGTTGATTCAATAAATACTTTCACATAAAAATTTGGTTTTGAAACAGTTTTTTGTTTTTTTTTTTTTTTTTTTTTTTTGTTTTTTGCAAAATTAATTGGAAAAGCAGCATCCAAGTATAGGACATCAACTTACAGTAGTCGTCATCTCAGTGTAGTCTTGCTTCATGGATGTAGCTTTTTGACGCAAAATCTGCAATACTGCAGACAGTAACTAAGAAACTAGAACTACAAGGGAACTATAGATGGTCTATCTAAATAACCTTTTCACTCCTCTGTGTGTGTGTGTGTGTGTGTGTGTGTGTGTGTGAGAGAGAGAGAGAGAGAGAGAGAGAGAGAGAGAGAGATTAGTCAAGATAAATATAAAATCAACCTGGACAACAACTTCAAAGTTGAGATCCCGTATCTCCTTGAAGAGCTTGTCACTAACACAGGACAGGAAAGCAAATTTCAAGATATATAAAGAGCAAATGGTAAATAAAAGATAACAGGTATGATGCAAGTAAAGCATCTCAAACTCATAGATAAGAGAGTTAACATCCATCAACATTGCATCATTAATAGAAGGTAGAAACTAAAAGAGGAAGTCAGAAAAGTAACCTACGTTGAATTAAGTGGAACTTTAGTTTTTTTCCCCTCTTGCTGAAGTCCCATAATAGACGCATCAAGCTCTATAGAACCATTCTTGATATTCAAAAACTGCATTATACAAATGCAATAAGATAGAAAAAAGGTAAGCCACATTTCAACTCTTTCCATATGTTGAAATTATATATTTCTGAAGACAAAATCATGGCACCAGAATAAGCCATAAAGGCTACATAACGCTCCAAAACTACTTATCCAAATAACTAAAGCAGGTATTGGAAAGTTTTGGTTTTGGTATTCATACTTAAAATATTAAAATTCAGAAAGAAATGAAGGGAAGGAATATACTAAGCAGACCAAACTTGATTAGGAGATATTCTCATATTCTTAGGAGAAAAGACCGATCATCAAATAACAAGCAATAAAATATACTATGCAATATGTATCCTTTCATAAATATGTAGGCTGTTTCTGCATTAACTTGCCTCATCAAGTAATCCTTCATATGTTAATTGAGAACACAAAGGAGTAACCATATCCACCTGCATTCATTGTGCACCCAATTTCAATGATAAGTTTTGAGGATGTCAATTGTATCCAGTAAATGGAATGGCAGGACATACCTCTCTATCTAAAAGGATTAGTGTGTTTATCTCTGGCATAACCATCTATATACAAATATCAAACAATCAGAGGACTGTACGGCGTATTTAAATAAGCTTTGAAAACTCTCACTGTGTGTATGAGTTTTATTCTTTATGGGGTATCTTTTGGCTGTTTTACTGTTGCCAGTTATCTTGAAGAAAGAAAGGGAAAAAAAAGAGTAGAGCATGATTACGTCAGATGAGTTGACTGGTTCCTCAGCCTGCATTCGGTTTAGGATGTCTGCAACACGCACAGATGCTTTTCCTTTTGCCCTCAGATTTGGTATCACTCCAAAAGAGAACTGCAAAATAAAATAATAAAATACAACAACGAAACAATTTTAAGAAAGAGGACAAGCAGATCGATGATATTATATCAAAAAGGGAATTCTATTTGTATTTGATTATCTCCTATCAGTTTGATGATAATTGTTCTGAGTCCAAAACTTCCCTGCTAACAAATTTGACAACATTATGTATTCAAAACTACAACCTCAAGTTTGTGAATTGCTTTTGCGATATGCCAAAGCGAGCTTGTATCACCATCAACTTGGCACTCCTACCATAGATGAGAAGGCAAACAAGGATAAGTAATTGTTCAAAGCAAATATTAAATGGAAGACAATTTCAAAGATGATAAATTATAACTCATAGGGACAACAATACCAAATTAACTCAATAGATATATCACGAAGAGCAGAAATGGTAATATCCAACAACATACTTTGTAAGCAAGGTCAAGCTCAAATGATAGTACATCCTCATCCATTGGTACAATATACAAGGGATACTCCCCGATTGTAACCATGTTATGTAATTTCTCTTCCTCAAGAACCTGTTCACAAGAAAAATAATTATTTTGTATGGTAGGACAAGTATACTAGTACAACATACTCAAGTTAAGAGAAAACACACTTTCTCACAAACAACAGTGCGGCGGGGGACAAAATAAACATGATATTCTCTTTGTAGTCCTTTTGATTCGTCATGGTGAATATTAGAACATATATGTCGCATCAAATTAGGCTGAGATCGCACGAGGTAGACCACTTTGGTGCAGTCAGTTTGAATGTGGTCAGCCGAAAGATGCCGCAATTCAACTCCATGCTCCTATTTCACCGGTTCAACACAACCTCTCAGTATACAATAAAACTATCCAATCATCTAAGCAACAAACTACTACTTATAAAAAAATTCCAACTATCTTCCATGGGCAAGAATGATTTTCTGAAATCTAATACAATAAATATGTTCCGTGTGAAACTTGAATAGAAGCAAAAGACAGAAAATGTAATTACCTTGAGTAATGATGTCTGTATGATGAGAGAGAGAGAGTCCCCTAGCTTCGGATCGATAACCAAACACTTCTTCCCTCGAATCTAAAACAAGAACGACCACAAGCAATTTACAAAGTCAATTTGTTTTTTGAGTGCCATCACAACGAATTGCACTCAAAACCAAAAAAGGACAAAAAAAATAGGTGGGAATTGAGAAACAGTTACGTTCTTGAGGATGTTGATGAGCTCCTTTTGGGATTGTTCCCTGAAATATAACCATATAAATTAAAAATTTAGAATTGTTATCAAATAATACTTTTAAAAGAGGTATACCTGATTGAAATGAGATTGATGGGGGCATTGTCCAGGTTGGGAATCTGAGCCATTGCAATTGGAATGAAATTAGTGGTTCAAAGAGAGTTTCAATCGAAGCGCATCTTACGCTAACGTACACCCGCAGATCAATCACTGATAACACTACTCAACACTAAGCTACTTTAGCCTGAACTGCAAATCCTGTAATAAAATGTAACAACTTCACCAAAGCTACTTACTTCCGCCAACTCAACCTATAATATGGAGTACAGAAAAAAAATTAAAAATAAAAATGTATCGCCTTCAACTTTAATTTATGTGCTTTTAGACCTGATTTTTCTGAAATTACCATGGTCCACACGGGGATAAAAATGACCACAAACTCAAATCCTATGGAAGAAAAGATAAATACCTTGCTGAGAAGAGTTCATCAATTGAAAAGGAGAGAATGGTTCCTGCTGTTCAAGCTTGTTCCTAGGGAGGGAAACACGGTAGCCGATCAGCCTGCAAAGTGAGTGGTTGAGAGCAACCGCGATCGCACAGTCTGGGAGCTCTCTCCGGCGATGGTGGTGACTGAGATCAGCTTTTTTTTTTTGGTATTCAACTGAGATCAGCTTTGATGCCATGGCACTTGTCTTTGTTAGCAGAAATGTTTGTAGAATTTTGGGCTTCTTTAGTTTGGGCTTCTAACCCATTCCTCCAACCAAAATGAAACAAAAACACGGCATCTCTTTCCAAGCATAGCATAAAAGGCCCTTTCCCAAGCATAAATAGCTATTGATCCAAATTAGTCATTCCCGTAAATTTTTTTTTTACTCTTAAATTCGATACCGTAGAAAATATAAAGGAAAAAAAAGCTCTTAAAAGTTATTAGTTCTCTGTTATTTTAAATCAAATTTTAATATATATATATATATATATATATATATATATTAGATAAGTAAGTTTCTAAAAAAATTAATTATATGATATTAGCTCTAAAAATATAATTATAAGATAAATTAGTGTATTTTTAAAACGATAAAAAAAATTAATATGTCTAACAAGAATAATTCTTGAGAATTTTTACAAAATAAAAATTTATTAGAAAACAAAATTTTTTTCTATGAAAATTTTTTAGGACTGGTTTAGATATTTAATCTAAATCTAACAGGTTTTTGGTACTTTTCTATTTCTAATAATGTAAAATTGTATGGCTATAAATTTTTATTGTATTTAGGTTCAATTATTTTCTTAATTTTTATAATTTTATTAAATTTTTAGTTATACATTTATAACTTAAAATTTTGTAACTTTTATATTAGATATTTTCTATTTAATCCTCATCAATAGTTATCTTAAAAAAAACTTATAATCCTAGTTGCATAACTCATCTTACATCAAATATAAAAATAAATACTTCAACAATATTTCATATTATTTTACACAAAAGTGATTAGTAAATATCTAATTAAAAATTTTTATTTAATATAAAAATTTAGTCGGGAATTTAGTAAAATTATATATACTAATAGAATCACTAAACCTTATCTTTATTGCCGTATCAATTTCATGAGTTAAAAATATAGATTTAGTTTATGCCATTTATTTTCACTTGTGTTTCTTTTTTTTTTTTTTTGACAGATGTGTCTAAATTAATATATGTAGCTCACTTGGAATTTAGATTTTCTTGATGAATGATGAAGGACGTCGCCCAATTATGTGGGAATTGTTGCATGGATATATTTCTAATTTTCTCTACCATAGTTGTCAGAACCGAACCAGTGATCGAACCGGTCAGGTTACTGGGTCACTGGATCATTGGTTCAACCGGTAGGTCACTGGTTGAACCGGTTAACCCGGTCCCACATAAGTAAAACGTATAAAATAGCTAAAAACTTAAAAATTAACAGTTAAAAAACATATCTCCAATAACATTTTAATAAACATTAAGTCTCAAATCCTAAAAATAAGTAGTAATACGAAAATAAACATAATGTGAATGTGGTAACATGGCCGAGGATTCATGAAGAAAAATATGGGATCCAAACACTTCAAGCCTGCCGCTGTAGTCCCATAGAACATGCTGACATGAGCATTCATAGCCACAGAAACTATTTCATCAGCAACACAGCAAACAATGAGCTGAATCTTAATAGGTATGGCTCCCTACAAGTTGTTCCTTATGGACATACTACCAAGTCACCTGTTTTCCACACACCAAATCACAATCTTGTTTTATATCCTTGTGAGTCTAACAGTCCTAATTGGAGCTATGAACTCTGACACCTTACTCAAGCTATATGTGACTGCAATCAAAGGCTTAGCCAAACAAGTGCTTAAGAAAACAGGATCAAGGAGTGTCCTATGTGTGCAAACATATATAACACTAATATCCAAGAATAATGCTCAACAACAATCCACTAACTACTAAGAATAATATACAACAGCAACCAACATATATAACACTATAACAGATAATCAACAATCAACAATCTAACAAGTAACAACAAAGGATAATCAACAAACTAAACAGAAATAAAAAATAAATCAACATACAGAAATTAAACAAGAGAGATCAAACTGAAAAACATGTGGAAGTATTCATGTTTTCATCTGCCAACATACAGAAATCAAAGATATGTGAACAATCAACATTCAACAATCTAAATTCTAACAGAAATTAAACAGAAACCAACATACATAATCAATCTACAATAATCAATTAATTCTAACTATCAGTACCAAATTATTGAAAATTTAATATCCTGAATAACTTCAAAAAATTAAAAAATTACAAATACATACCTGGACCCTGGAGGGATGGAGGGACGAGCAGAGAAGAGGGAGACCGGAGGTGACGACTGACGACTGACGAGCAGGAGGCAGTAGGCGACGAGGAGGCGACTTGAATCTTCGATGGATGTACTTCTTGGCGGTGGTGAGTGGCGCACTGGTGTGGTTGCGGTGGTGAGTGCCGCACTGGCTGAAGCTGAACGGGTCTCCGCACTGGCGACGAGGTGGCTGAAGCTGAAGCAGACTCTCTATCTCTCAGCTCTCATGGTGGTCTCTCGTGGGAAGGGAAACAGGGGATGGAGTGAATGAGAGTGATGCACGATGGAGGCTAGGGTTTGAGCGTTTCACCTTCAAGTAGCTTTTGTTTTTTTTTTTTAATTTTTAATGAAACGACGTCGTTTCAAGCGTAGGTCACAAAAAAAAAAGGAGTTCGACCGGTCCGGGTTAAATGAAACCCGCCGGTTCATCGGTTTTGATCAAACCTGGCCGGTTCAATCCGGGTCAATTCGGTTCGATTTCTTGTCCGGTTAAAAAGCTCTCTCAGACCGGTTATAGCACCGGTTCGTCGGTTTTTCGGTCCAACTAGCCGGTTCGGTCCGGTTCTGATAACACTGTTCTCTACAATAGATGCTGCTGCAACTATAGAATTTTGTGGGTTGAATGCTTGAAATACTAGTTGAACTTGTTTATTTTGGAGTTACTAAGATAATATTTATATCATTTCTTCTTAATATTGTATCTATTCTATCTATTTATCTATTTTATTATATAAATATCATATTTTTATATTTAATGATAAAACTAACATAACATATTTTTAAAAATATCTTTTAATTTATTTTTTTAATTTATTAAATTCAATTTGTTACAATAAATATTAACTAAAGGATTTAATTAAATATTTAAATATTATACAATTTATTATAATTTATATTAATCAATTAATTGTAATTCATTATATCAGTTAATTAATTGATTAATTTATTAGGTATATAAGAAAGTTATTGTTATGAGAGTTACCTGAAACGGTGATTTAGGTCTGAAAATAAGGTCCAGACTCTTTCTAAGGCAGCATCCAACTTGTTCTAATGCCGAGGTGCCGCCGTTCGAGTTCGTCATGAGAAGGTATGGGTAGTACCTGCAAGAGACTCTGATACTTAATTTAACAAAGACTTTAAGCGGGTTTTTAGTAGATTTAGACTTGAATATACCTGAAGGGTGTCAGTGTATTTATAGTATAAAGATAATCACCTTTTTTTAGGAGTTCCACTTTTATTGGTGGACAGTCGTTCCCTTTATCTTGAGAGTTTGTTGGGTCTATCTTTTAGGAGAAATAGAAATAGTACAAGAGATTTGGAGAGGCAGTTACTTATTTAGATAAGTGGAACTGAACCTCCTTAACGCATTCAGCCTCTTAGAAGGTCGGGTGAGTGGAAGAGGTCACCCTTGAGGGGCCTTTATCCTTAATGGGCCTAGACTGCATTTGGGACAGGGTATGAACTGTGCCTCTATTTAAGTTTGAGCTTTTATGAGGTTGGACCCAAGTATTTGTGGCTCTAGTCTCCATTGTCGGGTATGCCGCCTTCAAGAGGTTGGGTACTCGAGATGTTTCAAAATTTTGAAACGTTGCCACTTTAATGACATGGCGGACGTTACCCAGTAGTTTTCTGAAAATTCGCGCGTGGCTTTAAAGAGGGGTGTAAAATGTATTTTTTTCCCCTTGTTCATCAAAGGTTAATCTCTTCCCTCTTTTTTCTTTTTTGTTGCTGAAAACGCTCACCTTGCATCGTTTTCTTCAGAAAAAAACCCCTTCGCTCTTCTTCTTTTGTTCTTTGCTTTATACTGCATTCTAGGTCAGTATTTCTTCATCTTGAACCCATTCAAAAGTTCTCGTTTTGCTTTTTTGAAGATAAACGTTCATGTTTTTTGCTGTTTGACATGCCTCTTTACTTCTGCATTTCATTAAGGTTGATGTTTTTATCCATTTTTTGTTCTATTGCAATTGCTCTGGGTACTTGTATTTGCCGTGGATTTTGAATGATCATTTAAAATGTTGTTGGCGATGGGGGTTTTGTATTTCCTTTAGTATTGTCACCTCTTGTTTGTTCTTGAAAACTTGTTGAAAACTGTTCGCTGCTTGGGATTTGTTGCTAGGGACTTTGATATGGTTGTATTATTCTCAAATGGTGTCGCTTTTGCTTGGTTGGAAGCGACATCATTTCTGTGTTCGGAATTTGATGATGATTCGTTGTGTTTATGAGATTTTATGAGAACTGTTTTTAATTACTGGTGTCATTAACAATTACCTGACTTCTTTGTGACTATTGTCCGACTTTCCGATTTGTTGTGACGATTTTTCTTTGTGTATTGCATTTGTAAGTATCGCTTTAATATCTTGCTCTGTAATTTACAATATGTTGACCAAAGTTCCCTCTCACTTAACCTGGGTAGATATTTTTGTTCTTACTCATGTCCTTGTTATTGATAGAAAGTATGTCGGAATCTTCCAGAGGCACCATAGGTTGTGTGAAAACTGGAAAGATGAGTGAAACTATGAGATAGTGATAGCTGATCTCGAGGTGAGGATATGTTTTCTCCCATTGGATAGGTCGGAATGCCCTTTTTTTTTTACGATGATTGCTTTTTTACTAAGCTAGACGTTAGGCTTCCTTTTTCCGACTTTGAGATTAATGTCCTCTGTACTTGCAACGTTGCTCCTAGCCCACTACACCCTAACTCATGGACTTTTCTGAAAATATACCAACTCCTTTGTCGGGAATTGGATATCCGATCTTCCCTGAAAGTGTTCTTCTAACTCTTTGTGCTTACCAAACCTTTTAGTTCTAAAAAATTAGGTTAGGTTTCTTTCTAAGCTGTCTAGGGGAGGAAATTTTTTTCTATTTTGACGAGTCTTTTCACGATTTTAAAAATTATTTTTTTTAATCCGAACTGTTGAGGATGTCCAACCTTTCTTCATTGACAATAATGATGAACCCTTTTTTCATTGTATTGGGAAGAGAGACCAGTAATAGTCAAGTATAATATAGATGATTTAGATGAGTTCAAAAAGAGTGTAGTTGGCTTATTTCAAGAGTATTAGGGATGGCCTCCCTATTTAGACACCAAAAAATTCTTACGGGATCGCAGTCAACTCTAGTCCGAACTAGGTAGCCATCCTTTCTTTTACTTATAAATTCTTGTTGTAAAATTGTGTTGGCGGCTAATGTGTCTTTATTTGCAGAAAAAAATGGCTCCTAAGTCGGCTGCCATTAAGACACTTCGGGCCACCAGAAAGAACGTTGTGGCTCGGGACATACAACTAAAAGAAGCTAGTGACGCTGTTGCCCGGTCTTCTCCCTCGAAGTCAGAGTCGGGTGCGTCAGCTTCGCAGAAGGTTATACCCGTCCCTCTGTTTCGGCCAATTCTCTTTATCTCCGCCACTGATAGTGTTGTGGCCCGTCCTCATCCTTCTTCCTCTGAACCGAATCTCAAAAGGTAAAAGACTGAAAGTGGGAAACCATATACAACAGGGGCTTTGACAGGCTTGCATGGAGCGAAAAACATATTCTCCCTCATAGCCATATTAGTATGGATGATGTGTCCCTCAAAAACCATCTTCAGCTCTTGGCCCGAGGTAGAATTCGGACAGCTGGCGTGTGTGCAGCCTTGGCCAGAGAGTTGGAGAAAACTTCCCTTAACGCCACCCACAGCTCCTTGGTGGCTACCAAGTCGAGGTGGATTCATTGGAGGAGACAAAAAAAGAGCCTGAAGAGGAGAGGGATACATTGTTATCCGACTTGGGCAAAGCTCAGGCCAAGGCAAAACAGGCGGATACGGCCTTGGCTATGTCATTTGAGAATGAAGGCGGAAGAGAGCTACACCCGTGTCTTCGGGGAGAGACTCGACCTAGTGGATGAGCTGGCTAACGTTCGGGACAAATATGCAGAACTCGAGGAATCTGTGGCTGAAGGAATGGATGAAATGTTTGCAAATTCAAAGGCCTAGTTCCAAGTTATTGCTGCTGAGACAGACCTTTCCCTGATCAACCAAGATAATATTGTGGTAGACGAAAAGATCGTACTGGCTCCCGAGAATGATGAGGAGATTCATTTGCACAACCGGAAAATTTCGGATGCAGAGGTCGGTCAAATTTCCCAAAATCCCAAGGTCCCCTCTGGGAATGAGGTCATTAGTGGTGAGCTGCCTCCTTCTCCGACTGGCCCCATCGCAGCTGTGCCGATTTCTGAGTATGACCCGATTCCTTCCACCCAAGCTGAAGATACTGTCACAGAAGAGCAGCTTAATCTTTTGTAATTCCGTCTTTAGCAGTTTGAATGGTCCAATGTGTGGGTCTTTTATGAACAATTTTTTTTTTTTGTAATAGCTTGTAGCCTTGAGCACTTTTTTAGTTGTATTTTTTAGACAATTTTAGGTTTTTTTTTTATCAAAAAACCTTTCTTCATTTTGATCATGATTATAGGTTTTCAGTAATTATTTTTTGTCGAGTTAAATCTTAGCCTATATAGCCGTTTTAGTTGTAAATCGTGTTTTGACAACTTTTTAATACTGTTTCTTTGCTAAGTTAAATGATGTCGGTGAAGTAGGTTAGTATAGTGATTTTCTTTGTAAGTTTCGATTTCCTGTAATCAAACTTTGTCAAGTTACTTTTTCACTTCGTTTTTATTCCGCCTTGATTTTGAGGTTGATCTTACAAATTGTTTACATAACTTCTTATATTAATTTGTATCTCGTCGCTTCAACTTGCCGACCATTCTAGGTTGGGTAATGATTTTTGCGGTTTGTCAAGCTTAAATTAATCCATTTTTATAGGAAACTTTTAAGAAAGAAGTGGATTTATCATTCATAAATGAAAAATGCCTTTCCATAAATTGGCTAATAGGATTTTGAGTACTCTTAGCCGGTGTTATGGCGCCTCATTAAAATTTCCTTCAGAAAAAACCCTTTTCAGAAAAAAATTATGAAGTCGAGAAAATGAGTACACCAGGGAACAAGGTGCGCTACCTAACTGTAGTACTTCTTCAAGTTACACGCGTGCCACGACCTCGAGAGTTCTATCCCTTGTAAGTCGGACACCTTATACTAACCTTTTCCTAAGACTTCAACAATCTTGTAGGGTCCTTTTCCAGTTCGCAGCTACCTTTTCGTTGTCCGACTTCTGAATCCTGATGTCATTTTGTATCAGTATAAGATCGTTCGTGATAAATGTTCTTTTGATTACCTTCTGATTGTACTTCAGAGCCATCCTTTGCTTTAGTGCTTCTTCTTTGATCCGAACTTGTTCTCGAACTTTTGGAAGGAGGCCGAACTCTTCCTTTTGTGCTTGGATATTGGCCCTTTTATTGTAGAATATAACCCTTGGAGATTCTTCAGCGATCTCTATAGGAATCATGGCTTCTATTCTGTAAGTAAGTTGGAAAAATGACTTCCTTGTTATGGAGTGAGGAGTTGTCCGATATGTCCATAAGATTTGAGAAAACTCGTTTGTCATGCTCCTTTTGCGTCTTGTAATCAGCGTTTTAACTTGACTAATATGATTTTGTTTGCAGTTTCAGCTTGTCCATTGGTCTGAATATATTCCACTGATGTAAATTAATGCTAAAAATATTTTATTATAAAATACCAGTGGCATTTTATGCTATTACTATATTTATATAAAATATTAAAATAATAAAATATTTTCCTATTTCATACTAAAATTACCGGTATGTAAAAAATTTAGCTAGAAGATGCATAATTTTCATAATTTGAAATTCGTTTTGAATATATTGTTCTTTAATGCAGGTATTAATTGGATGGATAGGATTTTATTTGTTAAATGATAAATTGCTCTAAATAATGGCTAGAATAGAGAAAGACTTGAAACTTGAAACATGAAAATAAAAAAGACTTTGGTAGGATATTTATTAAGGTTATTAGTTTTAGCATTAAAAACTTAAAAAAAGATATTCACTAAATATACATTATAATTTATAAATGCGCTAAATATCAATTTTCCCTTTTTTATAAAACAAGATTATATTAAGTGTAAGCAAAATTCAATTCAAATAAAAATGTGTTAATAAACTTTAGATAAAAACAGGTAGAAGCATCACGTCACGCGTTTCACATCTTTCAGGATCATTCTCTCTTTCTCGTCCTTCTCACTAAAACAACAACGACTACGCTCTAACGCGCGCGCGTGTTCGCCTTTTCTCTTTTGTTATTACCAGTCAAATCCATCTTTCCGAACGCTCAGTGACTTCTTCATCACTTTCTCTTCCCCCTTCGTCCGTTTCACGCGCTTCCTCTTCCTTCCTCCGTCGATTCGCCGCCATTTCGCTCCAGGTTCTCCCTCCCTCTCTCTCTCTCTCTCTCTCTCTCTCTGCTGAATTTAGTGCGCACACAATGAATCTCGATTTGAATCCTTTGTAGCTCCTCGAGATCTCTGATTACAGAATGCGTATTTCGAATTTCGTTTACTGTAAGTTCTCGACGGAGTATTCAGCTTTTTGAATTCTCGTAAACGTCTTTTTTTGCTTAGCTAAGTGATGAAGGAACTGTAACAGAGAGGAAGTGGATGTGTGGAGAGAGGAATTCGATAGAGTTTTATAGATTTTTTTGCTTCTTTATGAGTGAAATTGCTGAAGAGTTATAGTGAACTTCGCCTGTGAGAGGAAATCAAGGATCTGGTTCTATTTAGCGGTAGTAGAATGGAGATTATGGTGTGTGTGTGTGTGTTTAGTTACCGTATAGTAATGAACAGCGGTAGAAATGATATTTAATTATGCTTTGATTGTTAGCTGCTTTAAGATTTACAAAAATTAAATTCAGTAATCTATTGTTGATCCCTTCTCGTGGTTGTTTCTGATCACTACTTAATTGTT
Organism: Arachis stenosperma; assembly: GCF_014773155.1. Lineage (NCBI taxonomy): Eukaryota > Viridiplantae > Streptophyta > Magnoliopsida > Fabales > Fabaceae > Arachis > Arachis stenosperma. Next base: position 163,821,493 of record NC_080385.1, read on the forward strand.
AGAAATTTTTGGATATTGCATTGGAAATAAGTGTAGTTTGTCTTTTGCCGAATGACCAAGAAAATTGTGCTTATGCTTTGTGTGAAACAATCCACGGAGCTTGCTCCAGGGCCGCCTCCTAGTGAGGAAAGGTTTGGTGGTTGATGATTGTGGTATTTCCTGACATACGGGGGACATAGGGGGTTTTTAATGTTTAATACTATAGTTCAGTGCCAAACTTAGAACCGTATTTTTCTTTTGTTGAATTCAAAATCATCTACTGTTTTATTTATTTATATATTTCTTTTCTTATTGTTTTGTTTTGCTGATGTCAGGTTATTTGAAGTTCAAATAATAACTCTCGTTTTAGTTGCTACTTGAGCTGGATTTGGAGGTATTGTCATCTGGAAATCATTAGGAATAAGTGTACGTAAGCAAGAAGTTTGGTTTGCTTTGCTGCTTAGACTCAACTGTTCTATGTTCTGAACCAGTATTTAATTATTTTTGGGAGTTTTGAGGTTGATTAGGGGACAATATTCTGAAATAATTTTTTTGGTAAAACTGAACTTATTGTTGTTCTAACTTATTACAGAAACAATATAATTGATTACTTCTTTACAATTCTTTTTTCAGCTTCATTTTATTATGAGTGTCTAGAATATCGGTTTTATTTACGTTGAAACACTATCTTTTGTTGGATTTTAAAACCATGTGCTTTGCTTCAGAAATCCTTTTGCAGAAGTAGTTTACGATAGCTATTATACCTTCATGTGATCTTCTTCCTTATTTTCCTTTTTACTTTTCCCCCCTTCTTTTTTTGGTTCCAAATTTTGTGGTTTACACTAAGTTTCATTTCTTGAAGCCTAGTGCACCCATTGAAGCAGATTCTTTTCATTATTTTAGGTGAAATTGGATTATTCACATTATTCATGTTTATCACAGCCAATTAGTTTGAGTGTTCATTACTTGTATTCATCCATTGCAGTTAGAACTGTGGGTTTGTTAGTACAAGGTAATCTTATCTCTTCTATGGTGTGTGGATACATTGAAAGCACAATATGGGACTTTTTGATGACTTGCCTTTGCCTGAAGACAAAGCTGTAAGCTTTCCTTTGTTACTTTCTAGATTTGTATTCAAAATGATTAATCACTGCTTTTCAGAGGGATTCTCTGCAATTGATTTATATTCTAAGGACTTTTGGCCTCACTGCTAGTGCTTGTAGATTACTGGAATAGAAATGGGGAAACTTTGAGCAGTTTGGTGCAGTAACCTAGGTTTATGTTCCAGAATAAGGCTCATGCTTTACAAGGGTGGGAGAACAACTTCTGTCCAATGTTATAATTATATCCTCAGTCTATTTCATCCTTGGTTCCAACAGAGTACACTAGTCTGAAGTAGGCCCATATTTGACCCCATTTGGTGCCAAAAGGCTGTTGTAACTGCAAACTGTTCTCATTATAACTTAAAATTGATTTCTTTTTCTTTTTCCTTTTTCGTAAACAAGGACAGAAGGATATTACAAAAGGCATGGAGGACCAGAAATCCTCAATTTATGGAAGGTTAAGATAGACAAAAAAAATACATCAACAGGCCAGGCTTTGCAATCTGTCTGCATCTCTGAGAGGAAACCCCTCTATAAAAATCATGAACCGTGAAAGTTTGTACTTGTAGTTAAGAGGTTCTAAACATCTACTCTAAGATGTACTGGTTTTGACACTAAAATGCTATATATGATGCAAGTTTAGGATATGCCCGTATAATAATATCATAAGTCTCTGCTGCTTTAAAATAAAGCAGCAGAAAAACCACCAGACGCTGACACTTTTCCCGTTTAATGCTTCAGATTGGCTCTCAAAGTCCTCACCTCTTCATGGTCTTTTCAAACCAACTTAGCTTTGCTCAACAGATAGGATTACTTTTATTTAATGGCCTTCTTTTACCACTACGCAAGTTATATTAACCAAAGTTGTATGCATCACATGAGGGATTCATTGCTATTTTATACTAAAATTATCTTTTACTTCTAGCTAATAATTTGAACTGTAGATTGTTTGCTCCAAAACCTTCATTGATATATCTAGTTTTCTATTGCTCTTTGTCGTGTGTTAATCTCTCTAATTTGTGATAATTTGAGTCTTTCTGCTCTACCGAAATGCAGTATTTGAGACGTGAACTCGCTAAAATAGATGAGAGTTGGACTGTTGCTCGTTTTGATTCACTACCTCATGTTGTTCACATTTTGACGTCAAAAGATCGTGATGCTGCTGCACAATTGTTGAAGGAGCAAAGTGATGTTGTTGAGGAGGTTGTGGATGAAGTAGTACAAACCTATCATAGTGGCTTCAACAAAGCTATCCAAAACTATTCCCAGGTTTGTTAATATTTCATTCTCATAGGTTCTTTTTAAAATTGTTATGTTGACCCGGGAACAATTGGTTCAAACTGCCAGTACTTCACAACTGAAACTTCAGGGAGTTTGATTGTGGGTGTTAATGGAGGTCCACCTTCAGATTATAGTTCCTTAAATTTCCCATTTACTTTGCATCCTACTTAATGGGAAAATGGTTGATGGTTATTATTGTTTTCATTGTTCTTATTGTTGTTCAATTTATTGTGCTATAAACTTCCTATTGTAGTTTTGGCAGTTGTTACTTTGTAGAATTCTTAAGAGTTTGCCACTTCCCTCTTGTTTACGTAGAGTAACTGAATTAGGATTGGCCTTTCATTATGATTTTCCATTTAACAAATATCTTGTTTATCTTCAGATCTTGAAGCTTTTCAGTGATTCCACTGAGAGTATCTCTGTCTTAAAGGTAGATTTGGCAGAGGCAAAGAAGCACCTTAGTGCGCGCAATAAACAATTGCATCAATTATGGTATCGCTCAGTTACATTGCGACACATAATCTCCTTATTGGATCAAATTGAAGGCATTGCTAAGGTCAATCCTTTATTTCCCAAGTGTTTACTGTTTTTTTATTTCTTGATTCAATTGCATTGCTTTGTTTGTTGCTGATTAAAAGACAGTATCGTGTCAGAACTTACGCTAGCTTCCTCTAATAGTCTAATTATATTTGCTATGACTTGGAGTCACTTTTTGCCACTTTAACAGTTTGGGATAGAATAAACAGTATGCAAAATTGCATTTGCAGTTTCATATCCAGTGTGCTACATCTGTACATGTGTAGAACTTTTGTAGTAGTTTTAGCTGTGAAGCACATAATGACCTCAAAATTCATTGAAGCTATAGAACTAGACTTATATACAGAGACATTATAACTCGTGAAAGCTCACTGTGCTTGGAATGGCGATGAAATTAGGCTAATGCTAACAATTATCTTCCTGTGAATCAATGCTATTGTGGATTTTCATTCTTAGCATAGTGATACCAATGCACTACTATAGATATTTGATCAACCATGGTCTATTGCTGCATCAAGGAGCTTCTAGACTAGAATTCTCCAGTATTGAAGCACCAATAATTTATGTTGGGATTTTTTTTTTCTTATATTGATATAAAGATAGTTTATAATCAATAGAATTCAAATATACTTAGTATGACTCAATGGATCACTTTTTTTGATAAGTATTTTTTATGGATTCTACTCACCCGCCAATCCAATGAGATATGGTATGCTACAAGTGAATATTTACGACAAGAAGTGAGTCCCAATTTTAGGATGACCGACCCCGTAAATCCAGTTCATATAATGTCTTTCTCAGGTGCTAGAGGAAATGCATCTCAAGGTTGCATTTTCTGCTTGCATGTATACATTTGTGCATGCTTCCTGATTTCTTTTAAACTTTTTGTTTTAATTGCTTTCTTTTCTGTTATCTGTTTAAACTTCTCTATCTTTCATGGAGGATTTTGAGTCTGAAGATCTAAGTTGCAGGTTCCAGCACGTATAGAGGAGCTCATTGCTGAGAAGCAATTTTATGCTGCAGTTCAATTGCAAGTGCAGTCTATGCTGATGCTTGAGAGAGAAGGTCTCCAAACTGTAGGATTTCAACTCACTCACATTTTATCCTATTTTCTTCTTATTTTGAGTAGGAACCTGCTATTTTTCATTAATAGTTCCCCACCTTGGTTCTGCACTTCACTTGGTATTTTAGTTAAAAGGAGCAAGTGATTTGTACAGATAAAAGGGCAAACATACTAAAAGCAGGTGATACGATATCCATCATATCAGAAAATCTATAAAGAAACAAAGAACAGATGTGGCTAAACAAATACAACAAAGCTGTTGCATCTATCTGCTTGTTAGATATTAATATTGCCTCAAGAAGACTAAGAATGTGAGAAAGTCCTGTGCGTCATAGAGAGCTATAATTGTTATTCTATCCTCTATTATATGGAAAGGCAAAGGGATGCCTCTGAAAATGCCAATCATTTAGTTGGTTATATCATTATTCTACATTTCATTGAGATTATTGCTGGTTGATTTTTTAATTATTTAATTTTAAATATTTTACTTCTAACTTCAGATGCTTAATAGGTATAGCTCAATTGAAGTTCATTATTTTCAAGCATATCATCAAACCTATGCATAATGTCTTATCAAGAGTGTGTAATGAAATCCATGTAGCTTACCCCATCTAGCATAGCAAAGCTTGGCGGCTGCTGTTTAAGATTTATGTTAACTTTGGCTTGAGTAGAAAACTAGAAATGGTATAAGAACCAAAACTGGACATCTGAAAAAAAAAAAAAAAGTCAACCTTCCTGTTGCCTTCCCTTTTTTATTTTCTCATGGCCCTCATGGCTCATATCTTTGCAGTTACTCGATCATTATTTATAGTTTCTTCATTTTTTTGGTCATAATTATTTCATTATTTGACATGTGTCCCAGGTTGGTGCACTTCAAGATGTCCGCTCAGAATTAACAAAGTTACGTGGAGCCCTCTTTTATAAGATCTTGGAGGATTTGCATGCACATCTATACAACAAGGGCGAATATAGGTATAATTTTTTTTTTTCCATTATGATCTGTAACTTTGAACATCATGCTAAGGTATTGGGGTTTATACTTCTGAAATGCTTTTTTAGTTGTTCTATTTTGTGCATATATACTTCCAATGCTTTTTTCCCTTTTACTACTATTTTTTCAACTGTTTCCATGTATCATTTGTTTGGAAACATTTGGATTTCATGGAGGTTGTTTATGGAATTTACAACAAATATGTAATCTGTCCTCATTCTTGAGTTTTAAGTTGTGATTTATTCAACTTATGAAGTTATGTTTGAACTGCTCTTTCTGCAGTGCTGCTGGCTCAACTATGCTAGAAAATGATGATGAAGTACCAACCACCACAGCCGTTGCACTCACTGCACATAATTCACAACCACTATCTCGAAGAACAAGGTTACTGAAAGGTGACACTCAGACTGCTCTCCAGGTTGATGGATCATATAAGCCCGGATCTGTGGATGGGGGGTAATACTGGCCAAATGGATCACTATCTCTATCTTCTTGTTCTGTACTGTATAAACTATGTTAATGAATTCTTGTCGACACTTCATACAGTTCCTTATTGTTCATTTCATTCTTGATGATTAGGACCTGATTGCCTTTGCAGTAGGTAGACTAATTAGTTCTGGGAAATTGCTTTGTCTTATGTTCGTCAAGAATTGAAAAGGTTTTCGAGTTCTCTTATGAATAACTAAGGAAACTGGTTTCTTCAGTATATGATGTGAATATGTGTTAGTTTGATGTTCTTGCTAAAAATTGTTATGTAGAAGTTTAGTTCTTAGCAATTTTTACAAGACAGTTACATTACTTTTCAGCTCTTTCCTGCTTTGACTTCATTGATTTTGATGTACTAGAATGTTGCATAGTTATAATGTATTGTTTTCAATGATGGCTACAATATCATTAATTAAGTAATTGCTATATTGTGGTGGGAACTAGTCTTCGGTCCAAACTCTATTTTATTAAACCTCTTTTGTGACATCTTTAGGGGTTTTCCCTTTTGTTGCAAAGCACATGGTCTGTTTAGAGGTATTGTTTTACTGAATATGTTAAAAGTTTGGAAGGGTCTACTTCAATGATAGATTTTACTCTTGTTTATTACCATGCTTTTAGAGATGATTACTTGTCCTAGTTTTTGCATGCTTCATCTTTTAAAATCTCAATAAACTTTTTCTTTCTTTCTTTATAGGATTCCTCCAATGTAATGATTGACAACTTTATTTTCATATTTGCATGCATGATCTGCTGTCTACTTTCTTCTTTCTTCTTCATCATCATAATCATCCTTTTTTTCCTTTTTGTTTTCTTGTGTTAGGGTTATAATCTTTTGTGATGCTGATTCTGGCATGGCTGATGTATTCCTGATTCTTCTTTCTTTCTTTCTTTTTTATTAATTTTTTAAAAACAAATTTTATGTTCCTTTTGAGAGGAGACCATTTGATTTTGGAGTCCTTATATGCTGGTCTTTGCATTTGTTTTATACACATGAATGTTGCTTTACTTGTATATACAATTTGCATTTCAGTTTTGATGGCCATGATGGGGAAGGCACTTTGGAGTCCAATGGTAGTGATGTACCAAAGGATGCTACAATTGCTCTACATGAAATGCCAACATGGCTTTCCAATTCAACTCCTGATGAATTTCTTGTATGAACCACTTATTTTTATTGACTATAATCCTTCTTGATTTAATGGTGATCTGTAATCTTTGGAGCTAAACTTTTGACTTTCTTGTGCATAGGAAACAATCAGAAAGAGTGATGCTCCACTTCATGTCAAGTATCTTCAAACCCTGGTTGAGTGCCTTTGCATGCTTGGCAAAGTTGCAGCAGCTGGTGCTGTGATATGGTTTGTTATCTACATAACATTTTATTCTTATTGCTTTTTGTGGAATAACTCTGATATCTTTGGTGGGCGACGGCCATCCTTAGATCACTTCCTCTTGGCAAGTTTTGTTGGGCTTATGAGAAAGCAGGAGGGAAAATCTTTGTAGCAACTATATGTGACACCTTTTTTTATCCCTCTGGGTTTGTTCTTGTTAATATGTTTTCTTTTTGTTAATTGATTCTATTTGTCTCAGCAAGTTTTTGATTTATCTAAAAGAAACAAGAACAATTCTGATTGAAGGATATTGTAACAAGGTATTGAGAGTAAGAAAGAAACAATTAAACATTAACTAAAGGGCATTTGGGCTGGAACAAATTTACGCACCTTTATAGCTTTTCAGGAAAGATGTTGTAATGGGATAGAATTAGGCAGACATCTAGATTGTGTAAGGCACATGGCTTAAGGCATGTTGAGAACATAATGAATAATCACACTTCAGATATCATGTTACTTAACAGCTGTTAGTCTGTTACTTAAGGTGAAACCTAGCATTCTAGGCATTTTTAAAGCAGCAACAAAAACAGAGAAAACTTCTTGTAAAACTTTATGCATCCTAAAGTTAATCCTTCTTCAAGGAAAGCTTCTTCGACCAGTTAATTAGTGACTATTGAAAAATTTGAATGTTATTGTCATAACATGCCACTGAAACGAATCAGGATGTGAATTTTAATATCTTCCCCTTCTTTTCTGCTACTATAATATTTTTGTGGATTTTTTTTTTATTTTTTGTTTTCTTTGGGGGGGTGGGTTTAGAAAATGCGAGTGTCTTACTTCATTGTATCATTATTAGGGTCTCGCATACTAGTGCCTTTCACTTGTTAAGGATACTGCAGATGGAAAAATTTTGATACAAATGCAAATTAAATGTTAATGTTTTAAGTTTTTTTTATACATTTAACGCATTGGAAAAACCAATTCTTTCTTCTTCACACTCTTAACCACTTCCCTTAGGACACCCTTTAGCTAGTTCCGTATTGTTATTGTTGTTGTTGTTGTTATTATTATTGCCGGGTAATATGGTGTATATAACCTTTATCTATTTTATCATGTCAGCCAAAGATTGCGACCAACAATTCATGAAGTTATTATGTCCAAGATAAAAGCTCATGCAGAGCTTTTGAATTCATCTGCATCTAGTCAAGACTCCCGAGTTGGCACAGGAGGCCTACACTTTATAAAAGGTCAACTAGAAAGCTATCAGATGCCAAAAAAGAAGCGAAAGAATGGAATATTTGTCAATGGGACTCTCTTGGCTGTGAGCCCTGTATCACCTCTTATGGTTCCTGGCGGTAAAGCTCAGGTTGCTGCAAAGGAGCTTCTTGATTCAATTTTGGATGCTGTTGTTCGAATATTTGGTGAGACACAAGTATTTCACGCATTCTCTTTTCTAGGTTGTGTTCAAAAGCAAATTTGTATTCTCATATGTGACTCTTCAGAGAACCATGTTATTGTTGGGGAGCTTTTGGAAGCTAAAGCCAGTCATCATGTTGAAATCAACACTCCAAAATCAATGTCAGTTGATGTAAATTGGAACCCTGAGTCTGAAGCATCTCAAGTCACTGGAGGTTACAGTATAGGTTTCTCCCTGACTGTGTTACAGGTAGTCTATATGCATGGGCATTTAACTGCTAGATATTTGATTTTTAAAAAAGATGAGGAAATGTTTACAGATATGTTGCTGCTAATAGAATTTAGTACACTTCTAATTTCTCTGTACTTGCTAAGTTATCATAGAATATGTGGATCAACATACATGTTTGTCGTTGTCAAGATACCACTAAGAAACGTTACATGCTTGTGGGGATTTGGTGTAACATTTTCCCCCCACTTTCTCTTCCTCTCGCACTCTTTTGCTTTTCCCTCATTAAGGATGGTTTTGCTGTTGACTGTAGTGAGAGTGATATAACATGCTGTCAAACACCTTAATTTATGCTCCAATTCAAGGAAACTGTATGAAACTAACCTGTCTTATGAACATAAAGTATCCTACATTATTCTTGAATGTGCATGTTGGATGTAGTCCTTTTTATTGTTTCCTTTGACTATAGTTCTTCACTTTTTTAACAGAGTGAATGCCAACAACTTTTATGTGAAATTCTGCGGGCCACTCCTGAAGCTGCTTCTGCTGATGCTGCTGTACAAACAGCTAGACTTGCAAGTAAAGCCCCCTCAAAAGACAAGAGGCAAGTGCCTTAATTTCTATTGCTATTTTAATTGATGATAACTGCTCAATCTTTTTTTATGTGTTAATATCTCCTCTATTTGAAGCTGTTACTAATTTAAATATTGTGTAGGGGTCCTTTTGCTTCATCAAATTCCAAAAGCTAAGAATAACAATCCATTAAGAAGCTGACATAAGAATTATTCCATTTGGATCCACTGTTAATGTTCTAATTTAGGATTATATGGTTTTTTACTCAAATAAGCTCTGCTTGTTGGTAAATAGTAGTTAATAGTGTAATTGTTGTTTCTTTTAAGAAGAATGATATTAGATAGATAAGTAGAGCCTTCCGGTGAGAAACAATCCATCATTGGGCTGTCTCGCCCTGGTTATATTATGTTGGTGGTTATTACATTGGCAAGCACAGAATGCGATATGATGCAATTTGAATCAATTTGTGTCTCACGGCCCAAATAATAAGTTATCTTTTGTGTGCTTTCTATCTTATAAATCAATCTACATTTACCTTCTGTTGACAAAGAAACGATTCGAGAGAAGAAGGAATTTGATCCTTCCCAAATGTGGGAACTCTTGGGCATCACATGTGCGCCTTTAGCATTAGAGAGAGTGAATGTAATCTGCTGTAATAATATTTGCATTCTGATGCTAAATTTTTGCTGTTAATGATTACTATCTCTTAATGATTGCAGGGATAAATCAGAAGATGGTCTTACTTTTGCTTTTCGCTTTACAGATGCTACAATATCTGTTCCTAACCAGGGTATGCTGAATTCTATTAGAGGAGTAAAGTATACTTTGTAATAACAAGTTAAGGAATTTTGCTGTCATAGGTTTACATTGCTAGTAAGATATGTTATGAGATTTGGATTGCATACTGAAGTGTAGCAATGGCTTCTCAAAAGAATATGTTTAGTTGGATTTAGTCATTTATGCATGTCCAATATTTTTAGCTTTGCTAAACTGATACTTGTGCAGACTCTATCCTCACAAACCTCTCAAAGACTACGGATTTGGATAACTCCTTGGTCCCACTATTAACATCTTTTGAACACTTCCAGATCAATCTATGTTGGATCTTAACTCCTTGGTCCCACTGTAATCTGTCTATGCATTAAGCACAGTATATGAAATGACAAGTGCTTATAATAGGAACATTTGCCCTCTTTCGCCTTTTCTACAAATCCAGATTGTTCCGTTGTCAGTTAATTAAGAAACTCTCTTATTAGTATGCTTGAAACCAGAACCATATCTGTGATAACTTTTTATTTATATATCATTTATAGAAGATTTTGTAATATCATTTATTTTTTACTCCACTTGCAGTTTGTGCTCTAATGATGAGTCATTGTCTTTCTTCTGAAGATAGTTTATACCAGTGTTGTTATTTTTTTTCCCTCTATATCATTTGCTTGTTTATGCTTTCTCATTTCCAATATTTATGTTTGATTACATTAATATTTAGGAGCTGATCTTATTCGCCAAGGATGGAATAGGAAGGGTCCCAATGTGCTGCAAGAGGGTTATGGTTCTGCAGCAGTTTTGCCTGAAGAAGGCATATATTTGGCAGCTGCCATATACCGACCTGTGCATCAGGTGTTGTGTACTGGATTACCACACTTTCTCCTCCTGCCCCGTGTAAACTGGCTTTATGGCTTTCCTGACCTGATTCTTTATGCAGTTCACAGATAAAGTTGCTTCTATGTTGCCAACAAAGTATTCCCAACTTGGGTGAGCTCAGAACCATCTCACTGTTTCTTGTCATATATTTGTCTCAGAAACCACTGTGTCTATGCCTCTTTCTTATCTCCCCCCTTCCCCCCCTCTCTTCTTTTTCCCTTCAAATTAAGTGTGCTATATTATTATTTCTTTTTACGTGCCGTAATGAATGGCAATGTGCTTATTCATTTTACTTTGTTCTAAATCAGTATTGTGGAACATTGTTGGGTTTTGAGTGGATAGTTGGTGCTCAAATGTTGAGCACATAATGCTCTGCTTAATTATTTTTTTTTTCGTGAGCAGAATAATTGGCCCTTTCTCAACACAAATTGAGTGAAATCATTTGTAAAAATGATTTTTAAGTGTTAAAGAGAGTGGATACAAGGCAAAAACGTTATGTTCGACAATCTATTGTGTGGTCTGGTTTTCAGCTTTTCTGTTAAACTAGCCAGACAAGGCTGGTTTTCTGAACTATAAGAGTATATTCCTAGTTCAATAGGAACACAGTAGAGTGCTTGATCTTTGCCAGCTGTTAAAACCAACAGTAACTTCCTTGGAGTAGTTTGAATATTGTAACTCTAGCTTGCTCAGCAAGCTATCTCATCTCCCAAATTTCTCTGGTGTAACTGCCTCTCATCATATAACATAGTCATTCCCACTCTACATCTCTGTCTGTCTATCTGTCTGCTTTCCTGTCTCTCTCTGGCTGTGGGCGCATGCATCATTGTCACAGAGCCAGTTTGGTTTATTAATTTTTCAAACTATATATCCATTATATTGTTCATTTTACCATTATGTATAGTGAACATAATTAAGTGACAATCTCTCTACTACGGTTAGATATAAAATAGCAATAATATGATTTCTAGTTGGTTGCAACTGTCTATTCTTGCTCACGATCGGATCCATGCATACAGAGTTACAATCAACAATTAAGCCTTGTGTCTATGAAAAACAGGAACTAACAATGTGGTTGATAAGACTATTAGGGTCCCACTACTATATGAGTTAGTTACCATTTGAAAGAGTTAGCTAAGAGTAGTTAGTTGTAATTGATCTGTTACATGTTTAGTAGATGCAAGGGGGTATAGTCATTTGAGTAATTGTGAGTCTTGAGAGAGTTGAGAGGTCTCTTGAAATATCCTCTCTATTGGTGTAAACTCATCATGAAACATTACTTTTAAAAAAGTCACAAATCTTCTCTTCCTTAATGATTCTGTAGAACTTTCGAATTGTTATTTGTTAAAGCAGAGAAAGTATAGGCCTCAACATACACGGAGGTATTTGGTTAGGGTATTGAATTGCATCTGCTAGTTACATGTTCAATGCATCATTAGCATCTTTCTCTTCCTTTCCTTTGCTTAAATTTTGTGATCCGATAGAAATCTTCAGAGGCATTAGAGCATATTAAATAGGGGAAAATGCAATTTACCTCCCTGAAGGTATTTTGGAAGAAAAGGTAGCAAAAGGCCCAGGTTGTTGAATTGCCCCTTTTGAAAGTTTTAAGAGAATTGTTTTGGGGGTTTTGTGGGTTGGGGGTGGCAGGTGGGGTTTACAATTGCATTTCTATACTAAATATCCATTTAGAAATGAATTCTGGTTATTTCTACTGTCTTATTGACTACTGGTTCCTAGCAAATTCCAAAATGTATTTCCAAGCCCAAAAGTTGTTGCTTTCATAATGAATTAGTCTGTGATGCTGTCATCTTTGTGAATTTCAGGAATGATGGATTACTAGCTTTTGTGGAGAACTTCGTGAAGGACCACTTTTTACCCACCATGTTTGTAGACTACCGAAAAGGAGTACAGCAGGCCATTTCAAGCAAGTCTTCTAAACCATTCTCCCTCCCTGTTTCTTTCTAAAGCTCTTATTTTAGAACCCCTGCTGGCCCAGTGGATTTTTTTAAAATTTTTTATTTGTGTGTATCATGGCATTTATGTTGAAACATCTGAATTGTCATATGTCAATTATACATTAAAAAGTTTATTTGGTAGCCATGGGAATTGTGATATAGTTTAATCAAGTTGGGATTTACTAACTAAAGGACAGACTTGAACAATTTCAAAGTTACCAACTAATGTTCTGGGTATCAGGTTCTCAGGACTTGATTGTTAGTAAGAGTATACTTTACGTTTAGCTCAGTCTAAAAGATTCAAAAACAAGAAGCATGCAACTATATTAGAGTGGTTGGTAATCTAGCGTTCAAACTCCCTTCTTAGGAGGGTTAAGTTTAGGTGCTTCTGTTCTCCCGTTGAACAGTTACACTTCATCAACAGTGTTTTCTTTTCTTTTTTTTTTTTTTGGTAGGGAGGATCTTTTATCATCCTGTCATCTTATTTGATTCTTCTCTAAGTCTTAATGATACTCTTCTTTTATTAGGGGAAAAAATGTTATTTTACCCAAAAAAGTTCTCTTATCCTTCAAGTTGCAAATGTCTGCCACATACTTGCTGTGTATTTGATGTTTGAATAGCAAAACTTACAATATAAAATTTAAAAGAAGCTGAAGAAGTTGCCTAAAGCATGTTATGATAGCGTATCTTGTTGAGGCCTGTGGTGCACTGAACACTTTTGACATGCTTTCTATATTAAAGATGGAATATGAATATTGATTGGTTCATGGATTAGTTATAGTCCTAAGAGGCCCTTATTATAAGCTTGTTTTAGTATTTGATCTAAGGTTTATATTTTTAGGTCCAGCTGCTTTTCGTCCAAGGGCACATTTGGCTGCTTATACACCATCAATTGAGAAGGGTCGACCTGTATTACAAGGACTATTGGCTATAGATCACTTAACAAAGGAGGTAAGTTTTAACTAAATATTCTTAATATGGTAAGAAAGGTTTTAATTTCTACTTTTTTCCTGTCAAATAACATCATTATGAGTATGACAAGATAGGACAAATGGGATTTGGAGCTTGAACATTATTATTTTATTTTTTAGGGTACAAAGAAAGGGGGTTTTGAACCCAGGGTACAAGGGAAGGGGGAACTCTATCCTAATCATCTACCCCATTTAGGCTAATCCCAGTTGGCTAGCTTGAACATTATTTGATGATTATCCTTGATATTTAATTTCATCTGTGGTTTGAGAATGCAGATATGCTCCCTTATAATTTACTGGATCTAATTTGCTGCAGGTGCTTGGCTGGGCACAAGCAATGCCCAAATTTGCTAGTGATCTTGTGAAGTATGTGGAAACTTTTCTGGAGAGGACTTATGAAAGATGCCGGGCTTCATACATGGAGGTACTTTTATCCCTCCTTTGGGACAAACTTTCAGCAAAGTGAAAGAGAAATATACCACTTAGGAAATACATCATTCAAGTAGAATTTATACAGAAACGGGAACAAAGCATAAGTTTTAGGGGATCAAAAGACAGTTATGACCTATTGGCTGAACAGTACTGAGAATCAAAAGACAGTTATGGCCTATTGGTCACAAGTTTGCTCACTATAATTCATTTACTATCAGTACAAATATACTCTTTAATGATCGGAAGGGATGTTTTTGTGAGTGGATGTCATGGGAGATTAAAACCATTTAGTGCTTACACAGTTACACTAATGGTTTCAACTCTTGAATTGAGTTGGTCTTGAGATTGTTAGTTGTGGAGCTTTATATGTGCATGCTCCTTACCACTTAGAGAGTTAGAAGAGAGCTCCTTAACAAATCTATAAATGTTAGTTTTTCCATAGTGGCATTCTGATGTACTATTTTCTAATATTTAAGTCAAATTGTATTTCAGGCTGTTCTTGAGAAGCAGAGTTATATGCTTATTGGGAGGCATGATATTGAAAAATTGATGAGGCTAGACCCCTCAAGTGCATATTTACCGAATTTACTTGATCAATCTAACATGCAAACTAATTCCTCTGACGCTGAAACAATTGAGGCTGAATTAGAACTAAGTGAACAACTGCTGCGTTTGTGTCCCATTAAGCAGGTTTGTGACTTCGTTTATGCTAATAAGTTACTTTTCTTATTGAAATAATTTTTTTTCCTTCTTGATTTTTGGTATTTATTTTACCAACTTGGAAGGAACAGATTTTCATGTTTTACATTTTTGCTAAAAGTTGTTCTCGTTATTACGCATTGCCAGTTACGTTGTTGTAGTTTTGCTTCAGGAAAACCTAATTCATGATGGAAACAAGCTTATTTTGTTAGCATCTCTTAGTGACTCGTTGGAGTATGTTGCAGACTCAATTGAAAGGTGAGTTTCTTTAACTGCTGCATATACTGCATATAAACCAAGAATATATGCAAGACTATTAAGATTGTCATTGAGATCGAACAATTACGTAATTATATTAGTTTGGGCACTTGCAATGATTCCACCTGGAAACAACTTCGTTTTATGGATATTGTAGTGGAGCTCTGAGTAAAATTGCAATCTTTTTAGAATCCATGATGCAGCCTATTATACCCAGACCATCATTCTGGGTAAAGCAGGAAACCGGTATAGAGTTGCCCAACTAGTAGTAAAAAAACCTTGGATTTTTTGCTTGCAACTCCAGAGTCCAGATCTTCTGTTGTGTGTAGCTCGGTCTGCAATACTCGCACAAATCTGCTTGCTAAGAGTCTGTGATCTGTGATACTGGCCTGTGTGCAACTCTGGGTTGGTTCGGTTTCTGCATGGCCCATGTGAACTTTGTCCAAAAAGATGCCTAAGTGGTTAGAAAGCCTATCCTAGTCATATCATTAAGTGATAGACACATTCCCTAAACACCTGGCATAGGATATCTGGTGTGTGAACTTTGTAGATGTGGCCAAATGTGTCGGTGACCCAATATCAATGATGATACCAGATACCATCTCAAGATTGTGGACCTAACTAGAACACCTCAAGTTTGCAGTCAATTGCAGACCTAAGTACACTTTCAAACCCACCACAAAGGTGGAGGAATGCCCATGTGTTTATATAGATTATCTTAGCCATATAAGCAATATGTTATAGGGCTTGACTTATTGATTCCTAAATGAAAGAAATTATATCCTTCTTTTCAATCATAGGGCAGTATTTTTGTGGTGCATAAATTTTGTGCAATTTGCAGGCTTGGACAGGCAACTCAAAGCTCAAATCATGTTGAAGGAAACTATCATCATGCTCGTTCAGACAGTGCGCCTCCAAGGACTCTTGCATCATTTGCTCAAGATTATAGGAAATTGGCTGTTGATTGTCTAAAGGTTTTACGTGTAGAGATGCAATTAACAACAGTATTTCACATACAGGTTTGTCACCAGCATTATTGTTTGTCTATATCTGTGGAAGAAATAACACTTTGATAGTTAATTGCTCCATTTATTCCGAGTATCACAATTTTGGGCAGGATATGGGATCTAAAACTTACTTGGATGACCAAGATGCTGAAGAGCCAGATGACTTCATCATTGCGCTCACTTCACTGGTGCACCTTTTATCTTTGCATAATGTGATTGTGAATATTCTTAGTTTTATCTGGAATGGATCAAGAAAAAACATTGCAGGAGTAACTAAATATCATAATAACTTGTAACACCAACTTATTAAACCAGCTAATCCAAAATTCTAAAATATTTTTGTAATTATTTAAAATGTTATAATCAATCTCAAACTTTGAAACCTAAAAAGAGAGTAACTGAAACATAATGGTGAACTTTTATGAGGTTTGGTATTCCTGTTTAATGATTCCAAAGATGTAGCATGTGCTTATGCTAGGCAAACTGTTTATCTTTACTTTTTTGTGGGACCTCCAGATTACTGAGAGAGATGAAGAAATAGCTCCTTTTGTTTCAAATGCAAAACGGAGTTACATATTTGGAGGAATTTGTTTTGTTGCAGCACATAAATTTATTCAGGTATGCATATATAGTTTCCTACATTTTTCACCTTTACTGTAGAGGAACACACCACTTTTTTTTTTATGTTTGAGGATGTATCTTCAGTTTAAACATTTGTTTTATTTCTTTTCATTTCACTGCTAATGATAGGATAAACTTATTATTTATAGGCTTTGGGGGATATGGATTCTATTAATCTTTTTGGAGTTCAGCAGATATGTCGAAATTCCATTGCATTGGAACAGGTAATTAATGTTTTTTCTTACTATTCGTCTTAAAGTTTCTGAGAGACATTGGAAAAAATAAAAATTAAAAGTCGTCTGTTGGAACTGTACTGACACATAAATCAATCAGAATTAGTGGTACAAAGATGAAATTGGAAATACATGGGGATTTAAAAAGAACAAAACTCCCACGCTGAAATTTGACTGCCGTAGTGACAATAATGGTCATTTTGCAGGCGCTAGCAGCAATTCCATCCATAGATAGTGAAGCAGTCCAACAGAGGTTGGATCGAGTCCGCACCTACTATGAACTATTAAACATGCCATTTGAGGCAAGCAAACTGAACCGATGGCTTCATATTGATTTTAATTTTTAGCAGGTCATCTTATCTTGCTATTCCTATTTCTGACACAGGCCTTGCTTTCATTCATTACGGAACATGTACACTTGTTTAGTGCTTCTCAGTAAGTTGATTGAAAAACTGCTTATTATCCCCATTTTCTTGGAATCATTGAATTTCTATTAACATTAAATTTCTGCAGGTATGCCAAACTTCTTAAGGTTCAGGTCCCTGGAAGGGAGATTCCTCCTGACGGTCGAGATCGAATATCTGAATTGTTATCACTTTAGTGTGGTAGTGTGTTCATTCATTTGTTGATATTCCATAGTTTGTTTTGATACGGTGGGCAGCTAGCAGCACATAGATTTCTGAATGTTGTTTCTGAAAACAATGGTGATGGAACAACCCCGTTGTAGATGTCCAGTTTTTGGTGAAGTTAGAACTGGGTGGGCCCCTAGTTTAAATATAGTTACGGTTCTGCCCTCGATGATAGCGGTTCCATTTTCCCTCTGATTTGTATGTAATTAATTGATCATGTTATGTGTCCATTTTTGGGTGCTGTTTTTCTTTTCGGTTGAGTTGGGAATTCATTTCATTTCAGGCCAATATCAAGAACCTGAAAATCGAGTGTATATTATTTTTCATGCCAAAGATCCTGTATTTTCCTTCTATAATTGTGTTGCCTATTTTAGTTAACTGAAATTTTGTCGAGAGGCAGAAGACTGTATTATAATTTATAACTGTTGTCCGGAAAAAAAATAAAGTAAGAATATACTACATTATAGCTGATATTCTTGCTATTATTATACGATCTGGATGTTGAACACTTGAACTTCCACTAAATCTTATAAGAAATTAATTTTTAACTACCTGATGTTGCCTTTTTTTTCCTAAAGATTTAATCTAAATTACTGAAATGCGTCGATAGAAATTCGACACTCGACTGGTGCTTGACACTGAGTCTATGACAAAGAATAATTAAACAAACGTCTCTTTTTCTTTATGTATACATTTATGCATCCAAGTTATCAAAACAACCCTCTCATTTGAACAGACCCTAAATAGTTAAACTAGTTCTATTTACTGTGCAGTCAGGAACAAGGTCTTTAAATCAAATATACCAGCAATCCCCTCAAACTTCAGAGTCATAAGAAAGAGTCGTACAACTGCTATGCAGTAATCTAATCTTTTTCCCAAGTCTTCCAGATATGATTGATTGCAACATCAGTTTTGTTTGATGTCAAAATCTCAAGAAAAGCACTCTGCTCTGCTAATTTCAAAACTCCCACGAAATGTGAAATGCACCAGCGACGGACAGCCCCAACCAAACAAAAACCATTGCATTGGCGAATTCTTCAATAATAGCTTCCGGGCAGTTTAGTCTCACTGATGGCGAATATTTTGAACCCAACAGTTCGAGAGCAACCTTTTTTAACTCTTCCACCCCAATGCCTTCAGATTTTCTGGATTTAGCTCAACATACTTCCCTATACTGGAAAATACAACAGATTAAACCATAAATTCATTTAACTACAAGAGAATTCAATCGAAGATTTAATTGTATTTGAATACCACGACAACTACCCAATGAAACATGAAGGGAAATAAAGGGAAAGTAGATGCATGACAATTACCCAAGATCTGATGGAAGTTTGAAACCACCAATGCGTACTCGCTTTAATGAATAAATCTGAAATATGAAATGTAATCAGAAAACCAACGTAGGAATAGGTCATCAATAGTTCATAGTTGACGAATATTGGATTTGGTAGCGGCCAACATCAGCACGACATGCAAAGATATCATGTTATGAAACCGTGGTATTTATGAAACCATAGTAAAATACCACAAACTGGAACCTACAGATAAGTTCAGAGCACAAGCCAATAACCCAAATAATAAGGTTTTAGGGTTTAAGAGGGATGTTAATGGCAGCACATACCTCAAGTCCAGCACACTTTACAAGTTCACGAACTTCATGTTTCCTTCCATCGTGAACCTACAAGAATCAGAATTGAAGCAAGGAAGCAAATAAACATGTGTTTAAATTTTACATTATCTGACAAATCACAAGTATATAGAGTAAATAATGCAACATACTAAAATGCGGGCATTTTGAGACAAGAGGGATGCCAACTCCAGTTATCACTTAAATCCAAAACAGTACTGCTATATCACATGAAAAATTTGACATCAGTGGCAAACTAGTAAAAACTATGTATATTCTTAGACAATACTGCTGAACACAGAATAATATTGAACATCCAGAAATAAAAAACCCAAGAGGAGAAAAAAGAATTTGTCACTAATATACTGTAGCAATCCAGGCAAGTGTCACTCTGCTCATAGTTCTAAGAAAAATCAGTCAAACTTGTATACAATATCATCTAAGTATTGAAACATTGAAACAGATGACTAACTCAAGAAAAGACATACTTATTTTTATATAAAGGAGTCTAGGTATTCAGGCTTTTATAGCATACTACATACAGCCTATGACATTAACATTACATAATACATGATAAAGGCAACATTTCAACCATATGTACTGAAATATTTTAGTTCACGAGATATACCATGTCATCCTTTAGAGAATCTCAATTCAAAAGCACTACTGGGTACTAGAACAGCTATAGCACGCCAAATTAGATAATATTTACCACAATGCGAAGACGAGATCGTTGAACGTCAGGCAAACGTGGAAGTAATTCCACACTATCAGGTACACAATGGACGTCATCAATGGTTGTTCCTTCACTTATGGCAATTAAATGCCTCTTATAAACCGAACCCTCAACTGTTGCAATGTATCTGATGTAACAAATTAATTCATAAGTGTGAGAATTGATAGGAATGAAGATTTTCTTCTTCCCAGAGACCATGCATTAATAGAAGCAGAATATTCGTGCCACAGGAAAAGAGTAAAAGACCAAGTAAATGCGTTCAACTCACTCTTTTGTTAAATTAGATGATGGATGTGAAAGTTTTTGGGCAAAATCTCCTGCAAACAACAACAATGGATAAGGCCTTGGAAGAAACTGTTCATGTTTGTATTTGATTTATTACAAGAACCACTTTTACAAGAAACAAAATTACTTTCACAGGGAATCACTTGCCATCATTAGTCACAATAATCAACCCAGTTGTAGCAACATCAAGGCGCCCTACAGTAAATAACCTTGGTGTGGGTACTCCTGGATGGTTTTTACCCTGTAAATAAATATACTCATGGTTGTTAATGAAGACTTCGTTAGAAATGGAAAAAAGACCTTCCATAAACTTCAAAATGGAGATACAGCATGAAATATGAAACGAAAAAACTACAACAGCTCAAAGATGGTCTAGAATTCTTTGGAATAGCTGGTATGGCAAAAATTCAGAACTAATTGTTTAATCATGATTGCACCACTTTCTTGGTCCAAAGAAATTTAGATTGAGAAGAGTGCATCCCCGTCTAGTATTAGGAAGTGTTTCTAGGCTCATTGAGCTTACAATTACAAAGATATTCACATATGAGAAGCCCAAATGGGAACCCCATAAACATACCATAATTAAAACAAAGTATGAGTAAAAGATCAAACAAGCAAACCAACTCCATTGCCAATCACAATGCCACCCTGACAAGACTTGTACTAAATATAAATGATCAATGAAGCTCAGAGTGGCACATACCCAGGTCTTCAGAAAATCATCACATAGACTTACAACAGACTTGGACTCATTCTCCCCAGATGAGCATATGTACCTGTTGAAATGCAGTCGCGTCGTTTCATAAGGAGGCACAACCGGAAGAAACTAAATTATAAATCCAAGAGAAACATAAAGAACAAATACCCTTTTGGCTTGTTCAAGGCAAGATACACCTTGTGAGGCAGCCTCTTAGGAAGACGGCTCCCATTCACGTAGATAACATCTTTTGCAGGATCAACTCTAGTCTGCAATGTAGATAAAATTCCTCACGTGACGAACGAAGCCATTACATGATAAAATGTACACAGAAAATTATATTCATACCTAATTTATCAAGAAAAAACAAACCAAGAAACTTACCTGAGGAGTATTGCACACAGAACCATTGACAGTAACCTTGCCTTCAAATATAAGTTCCTCACAACTTCTTCTCGATGCAACTACGAAATCATATATAAGCATAGAACCAAAATCTTAATTGCATAAATGATCGCGTAACAACTTGCTAACTGACTAACTAACTAGTACCGGAATCTCGAAAACACGGCGTTTTGAGATTATTACCTCCAGAAGCAGCAAGAACCTTGCTGAGGCGCGTCCCAGGGTCTCTAAAATTCTCATTGTAGAATCTCCGGGCCGCCTTCGACCGCTGCGGCGGCGACGTCGTCGTCGCCTTAACTT
Organism: Arachis stenosperma; assembly: GCF_014773155.1. NCBI lineage: Eukaryota > Viridiplantae > Streptophyta > Magnoliopsida > Fabales > Fabaceae > Arachis > Arachis stenosperma. The sequence continues at coordinate 163,842,981 of NC_080385.1, forward strand.
CCTTCTCGCTCTTCTTAGTCTTCTTCTTACTTCCAGTTTCGGCGGTTGCAATCGCGTTCAACAGACGCGCCGGAGGCTGCGTCTGAAGCTTGAGGTTCCCATCCTCGCCTCGAACGATCCACGGGACCAGGAATTGGTCGGGGCCCGCGTCATCGTCCTCGGGATCGGTCCCTGGGCCTGGGTTGGGCTTGGGCTTGGGCTTTGGAGGAGCGAAGGAGATGTTGAATTTTAAAGGAGGTGAGGAAGAAGAAGACAGGGAGCAAGTGAGGCGAGGGAGTGTGCGGAAGGAAGAATTTGATTTGGAGAAACGGTGAAGAGTGAGTGCCGCCATTGTGGCCGCCGCTGCCACCGTAGAAGCAGCTGAAGCCGCCATCTCCCAACAAACTAGTGAGCAACGGAAGCAGCGCTCTCACTCTCAAATCTTATCGATAAAAGTGCTGCTGATATTTTTTTTTCACAGTTGTTGCATTTTGTTTGGCCGTTGGCAGTTTCTATTTATCAAAATTAAGAGTTTAATTTTAATTTACTGAATTTTATTCCGTCCTTTAATTATATTTATTTTTTTAAATCAGCATTTATGTAATGAGATGCATGTCTAAAATTATCTTAGCATTAAAATTAAATTCATCAAAACTAAGTAAAAAAAGTTACAAATAATATTATTCAGTTGAGATAGATTATTTTTTAAGTTTTAATCATCTTTGGGTAAAGATTTCAGGTACAAATAATCATTCTTGATAAACCTGTCATAGTGTCATTATTTTATATCCTTATCTAATTGAATTTCTCAATTTGTATGGATATATTAGTTTGTGTAAATTTAAAAGTTAATTAGTTTTGCTAATATCATATGATAATTCATAAATTGGTTTGTAAAAGTCTTTTCTACACTTTATTATTATTATTATTATTATTATTATTATTATTATTATTATTAAAACCTTGCACCACTGCTATTCTTTGTTTCCTATCTTTTAACACACTGTTTTTGGCACCAATATCTTTTAACACTTGAACTTCTGGAGTTTTTTTTCCCTAGTATGATGACATCACTTTGAGCAAATTGTAGTAAATTTTCTAGTTTCTACAATTGATCATATAACTCTCTAACTTTCTCACCAATATATGCATACCCGAATGCCCTTCTACTGTATAGTAGAGATCCCAAAACCTTTATTTTTCTCGGTCAAAAATAAATAAATTAGAGTAATACCTGAGACACACAGAAGTATAAAATATAAAGGAGTAAAAGAAAAATAAAATACACAGATCAGTGATAAACACAGTCAACCATTGAATAACTTGATGAGCAAGTAGCATAAATACAAGGCGTATTAAACTCTCCAGCAAACAATTATTTTGACTGGTGACTGTGCAAAACAATCTAACGAATTTTAGGGATTATTTTTGTAGATAACTTTAAGACAAATTCGTGGATAGTTTATATCTAAAGATTTGTTTAGCTACTGTCTATGGCGAGCAGAGTCTTGTATTATCTCCGCTTGTGAAGAGAAAAATGAATAACAAAGTATCCGTCGTGTGACAAAACTTCCGTATGTTCCAGAACCTGAGAAACATTAAATAGGGATTATCATCATCATCGTCATATATAAGCAAACAATATTTAAAGATAACATCATTTTTTGATGTATAGTTAATTTTTGCATGATGGACAGTACTTACTACTTGTGTTTCCCGTCATGGAACTGAGCATTTTTTGAGGCTTTGAAAGTCTGCAAAAATTCTGTGGCTGTCTTCAACTCTTCCTTCTTCCTTGATTGGTCCCATTTGTGCTCATTTGCCAATATCTCAACCACACGAGGCAGGGCCCTTCCCGCTGCATCAGTTTCGAGGAAAGCAAGACGAGTTCTCCTTGCAATGAAGTCGATAGCAGATTCACAATATTCATGACGTGCACAGTAGGCCACCTCTGCCTCCAGATATGGGTAACCATGAGCAAGTCTCTTACCCAAACCTTCCTTCTGAAACACAATGTACAGAATCAATTTAAACCCCCAACATACCATGCATGCAACAATGGAGAAGACTTGAAGTCCTATAATATGCATGAATCTTATTAAGAGAGAAATTTTATCGGAGAATATGCAATGATTGCCACCACCACTATAAATATTACTGAAACACTGCTATCATTGCCCAAAATAACTTATGAAAATGCATTTGGATACATTTGTTCCTCAATAAAATCGCCATAGGATTTATGCCAAACCTGAGCAATAGCAGCCACACGCTCAGCCACTGATCCATACGCATGAGACAAGTGCTTTGCAGCAGCACTGTCCATTAACCCGGGGACAACTTTACCACCATGTGTACTTTTCATGCGTTTATACTGTTGAGCAAGAACTGTAAATGATGATGGCTCCCACCCTTCACCACCTACAATTCGGACACTGCGAGTCACACATCCACTCCTGGGGTTGAGATTTCCAGACTTTATAGCTGCATCGACACCATCTTCTGCCATGCTGAAATGCAATGCAATCAAAACAATATAAATATGCATTAGGAGCTGGAATGCTGAAGAGAAGGAAAGACAACAATGAGTAAACAGTATAAGATAAAGAATCAGTTAATATTATGGAGTAACTGGATGACTAATATCCAATTTGATTAAATATGTCTAGTCAGAAAATGACATCTGAACAAACTGCATCAAAGAAATTTTAGCTGCCTTATTAAATTACCTACGATAGGTAGTCCACTTGCCACCAGTGATGGTGACCAAACCAGGGAAGTCCTCGCAGACAACATGATCCCTTGAGATACTCTCAGTATTTTTTGCTGTTGGGTCCACTGCTAGTGGGCGAATGCCACTCCAGGCAGAAAGAACATCACTGCGCCGTACCTATAAGGTTCCCAGCATTACATTCCCATTAGCAAACTGTATAAAAAGGAAAATAATTATTCTTAGAAAATAATTTCACTAGCACAATTTATTCTTCATCATAACAGGAGGGAAAAAGAACGTTTGTTGTTTTTGTTGCCAAGATAATCCAACATATTTCCAAACAACCAATATCCACAATGTCTTCTAATTCTGAATAAAACATCAAAAATAAAAGATAAATGAGTTAAACAATAATATATATTGGAAGACAAACAACATACTTTGATATTAAGGTAGTCAGATATAGCATCCAATATAAATCCTATTTCATCTTCATGTGGTTCTGGAAGATACGTAATTTTAGTACTAGAATCTGTAGTTCCAGCAACTGTTCTTCCCAGCCAAGGCAGCATGAAAACAACACGTCCATCCTTAGTTTTAGGAACAATTAAGCCCATCCCCTCCGGAGAATAGTAATCAGGGAGTGTGATATGTACACCACTGCTGGGAGCAATCATTTCTTGTGCCTTTTCGTTGGCCATTTTCCTTACACCATCACAAAATGGGCCAGCCGCATTCACAACAACTTTTGCATATGTATCAAACTCTTCCCCTGAAGCATTAAGAATTTAACATATAAATATCAAACTATAAGTGATAATTTGAATATGATTTTCAAAAATAACTCACCAGACACCAGCAATATACATAATCGCCACATGACATTGAGTAATAGCTTGGTAAATGAACCAACTTTATGCATAAAAATAACATCATAAGAAGATTCAAATGAAATGTTCCAAATTAGATTTAACAAATCACCAACCGACAGCTACTGTGTTTATTGTTTATGGGAGTGAAGATGTAGGGGGAGGCTCACTGTGAATATGCCGTTTAATCTAAATATTCATCATTGCACCACTATTGTTGTTTCTTTCAAAATCCATAAATGCTTCTTCAGATTGTGTGTATAAGATTCAACCATTCAGATATATTATAATAAATATGTATATCAACTTACCAATTTTCTGATAAATAAAAGCAGCAGGTAGAAAATGTAAACAATCAGTGCCCATTGCAGCAGTTAGAAATAGAAGGATGTCTTACCAGTTAAATTGTTCCGGATCCGCGCACCAATTATCCGTTTTCCAGAATCATCCTTCAATAAGTTTACAACTTCTGCATGATTCAGCACTGCTGCACCAGCTAAAGCTGCAGTGCAAGCCAACCCAACATTAAGGCGTGCATCATTCATCTGCCCATCATAATAAACAACTGTGCCCTTAAGGCTTCTATTTTCTCCCTCCCTTGCTAGAGTGGGAAAGAGCTCAGCAGACTGTTTTGTAGAATAATATCTTGATAGGTGTAGTATTTGTCTTCCTGCGACCAAATCGTACACTTTCAGGCCCGCCCAGTAGTACACTACTTCAAACCAGCTAAAACATGGTGTCATGCATGGCAATGCATGGCATAGGTGTGGTGCATTTTCAATAACCTGTTTACGCTCCTCAAGTGCGTGAAGCACTAACTTGAATTGTCCATAGTCAAGTTTTAAGAATGCTTTCTCCAAATAGCGGACACCTGGTTTACAAAAAACACAGAAATATAAGATTAGATCAAGTGTTTAGAACATTTATAACCTATAAAAAGACAGATGAAGAAAAAGAAGCAAATAATTTTATAAAACATTGCCTCAAAAGCATGTGGAGGTCATAGTTTTTCAATTTAACAACATTCATATATTATCTTCACTCAAGCAAGCAAGCACATGATTTCCTCCATGTTTGTAGCATTTTCAATTACAACCACAGCATATTAGCATTACCCTATCCAAGCAAATATATTTTATGTATGACTAAATGATGACAACAATAAAAGTAAAAATTCTAGTTAAATTCCACTAGGTTCGGCTGGGGACTAAAGTGATAGAGATTAAGAATCAAGTAAAATAAACAAATAATACAATAAAGTATAGACAACAAGCTCTCCTCAAACCTCGAGAGTGATTCTGTATCTAACAGACCTTCTGGACCTTAAGGTATATAAAGAATACATAAGACATTTCCAATTTTCCCTAGTACTGAAATTCAACTTTTGGCTGAGACCACATGATCAAAGAGGATGTGTTACTATATCAAGTATCAACTACTAAATGTCCCGATGAAGCTTAAGACATTATGCAAATTTCATGAACAGTTTAGACAATGCAAAGAGAGATCTCTGGGCAAAAGAAAGGAAAAACTTTTGAATTAGAAATCATGACACTAGTGTCACTGTGTGACTGTATCCAATATGGAATATGCTAACTACAAAAGAGGTTGGTGTACACAATGTACAGTTTTGTTTTTATCTTCACATCTTACAATTTTTCCATTTCATCACCAATCATTGAATAAAACAATGATCATATTTCATACGCATTACAGAAAATATAAAAATGCAGCAAAATAAGACCATTGTCAAAACTCCAAAAAATCAACTAAGAATTGTGCATTAGGTAGTATACAACATCATAAAGAAAAAAAATAATAAATAAGATACTGAAAGTATTGAGATTTATCATTAATGATCAATCCACGATTAAATTAAAAACACATATGTAAAATCAAATCATCAAAAAATAATTGATATAAAATCAGTGTGTGTCTACCTCCATGAAGGAGCTTCGTGGATCGCGACGAAGTTCCGGAAGCAAAGTCCTCCCGCTCCACCAGCCCGACACGGAGCCCACGGGTCACAGCGTCGAGAGCGGTGCCGGAGCCGGTTGCGCCACCGCCGATGACAAGCACGTCAAGAGGACTTCCCTTCCCGGCAGCCATTAGCGCCGACTGCTGCGCCTCCCTCGACGGCACAACGGCGTTCGGGGCGTGTACGCGCTTCCGGATCTCCTCGACGCGTGGCCCGCCACCGTGGTCGCTGGCTGAGATCGCCGGTTCGTAGAGGATCACGGCACCGCCGCACGCGGTTGCTAGTGCCGCTCCAACAGCGGTGCCAATCTTTCTCAGGCGAGTCATGGCAGTTACAACAACGGCAGCAGCAATCTCCAAAAGATAAGAAAAAAGAAAAAATAAAATAAATAAAAAGTGGTTTTTAATTTAATTAAATTAAACTGAAAATGAAAACGGTGTTTTCGTGTATGTGTTTTCTTTTAAATGAAGATGAGTGAGTGTAGCGGTTAGGAGTCACGTGCGGGGTTTGGAGTGCTGAAAAACGGGATTACTGGGTTGTGTGGGTTACTCTTGTGTTTGTGTGTTTAACGGTCAAAAGTCAAAACATTGGAGCTATAATGCTTAGGGTGGTGACACGTGTCGATCAGTGAACCAGTGACTCAGTGAGTTTTTTCTCTCTTGTTCATTCATTCATGTGCTTCTACTTTAAAATAGGGAAATGTCAATGTCATTTTTTAAGCTTGTAACTTGGACTAAGTCAAAACTGACTGTTAATTGTGATTACTAGTTTGTAAGTTTTTTTTTTTTAAGGAAAAGAAAATTTGAAATTTGTGTCAATTTGCTGCTAGTCTCTTTTAACACTCAAAGAAATGACACTAATACAAGTATATAAATCATGTTTTAAATGCAATCAAAAATAAATATAAGTATACTTCTGTCTATATAAATGTTTCAGTTATATAACTGTCATGTCATATAATTAGATATTTATGTTTTAGAATTTTTAAGATTTATTATTGTAACAAAACATATTACTTGCCACATAAAAGATTTACTTGTATTATTTCCCAGTCCCAGCCAATGTAATTTGGTCGCTGCCTCCATATTGATGATGTTGCAATTAATATAAGGAAATGCTTTTCTTTTTTTTTTATTTCTAAAATACCTTATTTTCTATGATACCTTATTTAACTTTTAAATATTCAGATGACGCAAGTTACCAACGAAAAAACAAATAGAAGCAAAAGAAAAATAAATAAATAAATGTTGGCACGCTACTCAATACTCAAACAATGACATAGCATCTGTGATGACAGTTAGTTGTACCAAATATGAAGGATTGGAATGCAACTAGCTGCATGAATGCTTGGTAATATAGCTAAATAACTAAATGTGACTCCCATCAAAGCAAAACATCATGAAAAAGTGACATGTGAGAAAGTAATTAAAAAATTATCAGACATGGAGTAAATCTTAATAGTAACTACTGTAACCGTGCAATTACATTTACATCAGATATGTGTAGTTATAATTGCTGGATCATCCTTTGGTGCATTATATATTTATATTAATCAAATTATCCAAAGTACTTACATGACTGCTTCACTATGAAACTTTTACATGGGAGGATTCAATTCCTATTGTGGATCACGATTTGCATATGAAACTACAAGCTGTGACTCCATGATGTTACCGGTTTCTATCACAAGAAGAACCTTATTAGGTGCAACCTCACTTTTTATCTCAAGTTGGAAGCAATTAGGCATCACCTTTCTTCCTGATGTAAAATTAGTATCTTATTGTGAATGTTCTGATCCACTTAACATATAAAAAACATATAAATATATTAGTTAAACTCTAAGAATGAAAATTACTTGCCTATGTGTAATTTTAGCTTTTAAGAACCACATACAAATTTACAGAAATAGATCCTCTTAATTTTTTTTCCAATTGAAAATGTAAAGTGTGATCTTTAATCCTTCAATATTTTTCCTCTCATATTTTCTCTTGATCCTACCTATGAAATGTCTGGTAAAAAATCATACTTTACTCCCTCAAGTAATCTAATCCCAAGTTTCCTATATTTGAAAAGCCCCAAATTTTTGCTACCTTGGTATCATAATTCTCAATTGCTTGCAAAACACTTCATGTTTATTCAAAGAACATTTCACAGCACTACAAAATATTTTCTTCATAATCAATCACTTATCAGAGACACGAGATGCTCAAGAAAGAGTATATACAAGCTGAAGCTTTGTCTCAAATTTTAATAGCTAAGCTAACACATTCCCTCATCACCTGCGCCTCGATTATTCTCAAGATTGCCAGTTCCTTGCAGCCACTCTTCTAGTTTAGCTTCCTTATTAGCTTTGAAGTCATCATAGTTTTCTGATACTGACAATAACTTAGTGCTGTTAACATCACTATCCTCATTCTGTTCGTGCTGACATTCATCTTCAACTTGGCTTGACACGGGTAACTCGTAGGCTTCAATGCCCTGTAGAGATGAATTAGTGCTAGCAGATGTGACTTTTAATGGCAAATTAGAGTACATATCTGGCTTCTCACCCTTAGAATCCAAGGATTCCTTAGTATCAAGATTTGGCCACCTGAGACTACTAGCCTTCTGTTTTGCTGAGCTGAAAACACTTGAAAGATAGTTACTCCGTTTTTCACTGCCCTCACCCCAAAGACTAGTTCGTTCTATCCGTGAACCTGATGGTGATTGACGAATTAAGCCTCTTTTTGGTTGTTTTGTTGTCATCGTAACCAGAGATTTCTTAATGTCTCGGATCATTTCATCAGCTAAGGAAAATCCACACTCTTTCATTGACCTAACCATAGTGACAGAGTCCTCCAAATCTTCCGCGTGCAAAGTTGTTTCGTGAGACTTCTCGACAATGTTCCTTTTAGCTTCAATAACATTCGGGACTGCATTTTGAGCATGGTGTTGGATATAGAAAAGCCCAGAAGATGGTTCATTAGCCACGTACTTCATAATCTCTGCCAGGCCTTCACTTATCTCCACAAAACCGTCTACAGTAGAGAACTCATGCATTTTCCTGAAGGGAAATTTTAGTTCGTCATTGGCATTGTTCAGCGGAACAAGAAAAAGAAAAAAAAGGAAACTAGGGAAAACAAAAGAAAATGACAAGCCTGGACAACATTTGCAGATGTAGTAGGCAAATTTGCAGAACCATTAGATTGATGCATTTCAATTCATTCTAGGTTCATCCCAGATCCAAAAGAGTAATTTAGCAAATCAAAAGCTTCAAACAGTGGATCCCATTCATATCTACATCTATATATAATATAATATAGATCTAATTTAGAGAAATAGTACAAGGATGGTATCTCTAATTGATCATATGCCATATCCATCCAGATTTCATTTTATCAAAGAAATAATAATTCAAATTTCATTTATTCATAAATGCATTAAAAAATAAAAACAGCCACTAATAAGAAATGCAGTGAACAAATAAAATCCATCCAATGAACAGCATAGAATACCAATAAGAATTGGAGTGAACAAATAAAATCCATCCAATGAACAGCATAGAATACTAAGAGGAATTATATAGTTACATCCCACAGAAAAGAAAACTTCACCTGCTTATTTTCAGTTTTAACAAAGATCAAACAATGGCAAACAAGGTGTAGTCTTCTAAAAACTCTCGAGCATCTAAATCCCCTTAACACATTATTCTTCCTTTCTGCTTACCCTTTTTTTTCTTTTTGACCTTCTATTTACTATTTATCAGTAAAAATTATGCTAGTACAGGCAGGTTAGTAGGTTACTACATATCAAAATGAAAATTTCCTAGTCCTTAATACTTTCAATGTAATCAAATTCCCATAACCAATGCAAGAGATTAGAGGTAAATACATCCTACTGATTCAGTGAATTTCAATGAGCTAAGAAGAAAAATAATAAAGCTATCTAACTTCTCAATCAGCACACCACTTAGAGAAAGCAGAAACCCTAGCAGAAAGGGCCATAAACACAAGCCTATCGCAAGTATAAAAGATCAAACAAACACCTTTCTAAAAGATGAACAAGGATTCATCAAAACAGACCCTATTATCAAAATCTTGACTAATCTGGCTCGAGGACATTGGAAAAGGGACCAGCTTGACTACCACTGGACCAACCTAATCGGATACTGGTAACCCAGGTGAGTGAACTCATCCAATTGACGAAACTAGGTCATTGATTTTTCACTGCCCTGTCATAAGTATGCAGAAAAGGGAGGGCATTGGAGGCAATTTCACCCGTAAATCCAAAATTGAAGCTGATAATAACATTGACCCAACAAATTGTTTGAAAAACGATTAAAAAAAGGGAGAATGTAGAACGAACCGCCGGGATTAGCGAGCGAAGAAGATAAGACGGTGATGGGATCATGAAGCAGGAGCAGGAGCAGCAGAGGAAGAGAAGGTCAGAAGGGGATGTTATTATTTGAATGTGGTTGGTGTCGATGAGGTCATGTGGGGCAGTGTTCTCTCTCTCTCTCTCCCCTTCGGTCCACACCACACCAGATAGTCCACGGAGGATGATGAGATAAGAGAAGACGGACACAGACGCTCCTTTAGCCGCCGTCTACCATATCACGCCCTTTTGTCACTCATGTCTTGTTGAAACTTGAGCCCATATTTTTTTTTTGGTAAATTATATTTTTATTATTAAGAATTTGCTAAGAAACATGCACACTTTATTAAGTTATTTTGTCTGTGTGTTGGACACATTTTAAATATAATACTTATTAATATTTTTTTTTTGGTAAATTATATTTTTATTATTAAGAATTTGTTAAGAAACATGCACACTTTATTAAGTTACTGTGTCTGTGTGTTGGACACATTTTAAATATAATACTTATTAACATGCGTATTTGTTGTGTTATCTTAATAAAAAAAATTTAATACACTTAAATATTATCATATATCAATATATTTAACCTTATTTATAATATATAATCTTAACATTTGGAAGATGTAGCTGGTTGCTTGTTGTTGCCGGAAAATCCGAAAAGCGCATAACTTGTAGGTATGTAAATGGTAGCATGAACCACTAGAAACAGCCACTTGTGGAGCATCAAGGATGATGCATGTTCAAAGAGTTATATGTGTACTGTTCTCTTGTCCTAAATCTTCAATACCATATCTATCTTTATCTTTCATATTCAGAGTTTGATCATGTGTTTCTTTACTTTTTTTTCCTGGGGTCATGGTTGGATTTATTTCAGATTGGATGAGGATGATGAGCGAGTCGGATAGTGTTAACCCTGTGTAATTAGAGAATAATTAGCGAATAAATTAATTATTAATTAAAAAATTAGAAAATAAAATTTTACAGTTACATAAAGTAGAAAAAATTAAAATAAAAATTTTGACATTAATTTTAAAAGATTTGACTCAAAATTGGACCGAATGAACCGAATCGAATGAACTGGATTTGTATTAGGTCCAAGGCCTGACCCACAAGTCACACCCACTTAAATAAAACCCTTTTTTCTTTCCCATTAAGCAAGAACGCTTAAGCAAGTTCATGGAGGAAAGAACTTGAGAAAATAACCTAGCCATCTACTAGATTTTAACTTTATATAACTTTTGATTCGAAGCTCCGATTGACGAGCCGTCAGTAGCCACGCATTCGTCTCAGAATTCTCTATAAAACCCACCTAACAATTTGGTAAGAAACTTAAGTTTTCTCACCCAGATCTTCTCATCTCAGTTTCAAAAGTTGTTGAGCTTTAGTGTTGAGAATTTGTTGAATTTTGATGTTTATGAGCAAATTAGCTTTGTAGATTTGGTGGGTTATATCCCAAACTTCCGTTAGTAAGGTGAGAAACGTTTAATCCTTGTCAAGTTATCTAATTAGTGAACCCTATGGTAATTTTAGTATTGTTTGGTGAAATTAGTTTGAATTGTGTATTTTTGGAAATAAATTGGTGGTATTGGAGACTTGAAGTTGGCTTTAGAGGCTGGAAAAATCTGTTTGGTGAGGTCTTAGAGCCTTGGACTATTGAGGAACGGTGACAAATGGTGATGTTCTGGGTTTATCGGAAAATCGGCCAAGGTATAGTTTTGGTTTCTCGTATATAATATGTACAGTATCGTGAAAACTTAGGCTATGTGACTAGAGGATAAGTTGAATATGTGTTTGGATCATGTTTAATGATTTTAGTTGTCAATGCATGTTAAAATGATGAGGTATGATCGAATGAATGATTCATTGATGTGAATGTGGTTGGTGTTAGTAAAATGGAATAAAGAATGATAATTTTGATGCTAATGGATGAGGATTTTGAATTTGAACATATGAATGTTAATAAATTGATAATTGTATTTGTACATTTAAGAATTTTATGCATGAGATTGTGTAATAGTGAGGTATGGTTGATTGTAGTAAGGTTGGAGATTTTGGTGCTATGAATGATATGTTAGAATGCTGTTTGTATGATGGGGATATTGGCATTGAGTTGATTTTTATGAAAATAAAGGTTGGAGTCTTTTGTGTAAAATTGGTTTTTGCCCGAACCTCGACGAGCCATAACTCGGCTTCCAGTCTCTCAAATGATTTCAAACTTGTTTTGTATGAAAATTGGGTCCGTGAAGTTTATGCCATTCAAAAAACGGAAGAAAAATATTTTAAAACGAAAGAATTATGTCTGTCGGAAGCTTAGTGCAAAAAGTGAAGAATGGTCTAAAGTAACTGAATTGAGATGTTAATGATGAGATTAGGAATGACTGTGTGTGGTCGGAATGGTCGAGATGTGTGTGTGGCCGGAATGGTCGAGATGGCAAGGTTTGGGTGCAATCCCGCTTGTTTGTTAACTTGAAAATGTATTTGGATGGCAAGTTGAGGACGGAAGTTCCCTCTCTTGTCGTGAGGAGGGCGTGGAGAAAGTGGAAAAGCACTCTCCTTCGTATTGTTTCTCCCGCATTCTTCTCTGGTTGTAAGGTGGAAAGGCACATTCTTTCGATGTGGAAAGGCACTATCCTTCATATTGTTTCTCCCACGTTTTTCTTTGGTTGCAAGGTGGAAAGACACACTCATTCGATGTGGAAAGACACTCTCCTTTGTATATCCTCCAGGAGAAGGTGGAAAGGCACTCTCCTTCGTTTATGATTGGTGCATGAAATTGTGATCACTACTTTTCACAACTCAAATAATCCCTAGTAATGGCCCCAAAGACTTGGTGCTCAATACCATGGCATAAACACAACTTCGCACAACTAACCAGCAAGTGTACTGGGTCGTCCAAGTAATAAACCTTACACGAGTAAGGGTCGATCCCACGGAGATTGTTGGTATGAAGCAAGCTATGGTCACCTTGTAAATCTTAGTCAGGCAGACTCAAATGGTTATGGATGATATATGAATAAAACATAAAGATAAAGATAGAGATACTTATGCAATTCATTGGTGAGAACTTCAGATAAGCGAATGGAGATGCTTTGTCCCTTCCGTCTCTCTGCTTTCCTACTGCCTTCATCCAATCCTTCTTACTCCTTTCCATGGCAAGTTGTATGTTGGGCATCACCGTTGTCAATGGCTACAGTCCCGTCCTCTCAGTGGAAATGTTCAACGCACCCTGTCACGGCACGGCTATCCAGCTGTCGGTTCTCGATCATGTCGGAATAGAATCTAGTGATTCTTTTGCGTCTGTCACTAACGCCCCACAATCGCGAGTCTGAAGCTCGTCACAGTCATTCAATCATTGAATCCTACTCAGAATACCACAGACAAGGTTTAGACCTTCCGGATTCTCTTGAATGCAGTCATCAATTCTAGCTTATACCATGAAGATTCCGGTTAAAGAACCCAAGAGATATCCACCCAATCTAAGGTAGAACGGAGGTGATTGACGGTCACACATTCATAGGTGAGAATGATGATGAGTGTCACGGATCATCACATTCATCAAGTTGAAGAACAAGTGATATCTTGGAATAAGAACAAGCTGAATTGAATAGAAGAACAATAGTAATTGCATTAATACTCGAGGTACAGCAGAGCTCCACACCTTAATCTATGGTGTGTAGAAACTCCACCGTTGAAAATACATAAGAACAAGAGTGATCATTGGCCTCGGCCCCAGAGAGGGAACCAGAAGAACCAAGATGAAAATACAATAGTAAAATGTCCTACTTATAGGGAAATAGTAGCTTAAGAATTACAAAGATGAGTAAATGACATAAAAGTCCACTTCCGGGCCCACTTGGTGTGTGCTTGGGCTGAGCATTGAAGCATTTTTGTGTAGAGACTCTTCTTGGAGTTAAACGCCAGCTTTTGTGCCAGTTTGGGCGTTTAACTCCCACTTTGGTGCCAGTTCCGGCGTTTAACGCTGGGAATTCTGAATGTGACTTTGAACGCCGGTTTGGGCCATCAAATCTTGGGCAAAGTATGGACTATCATATATTGCTGGAAAGCCCAGGATGTCTACTTTCCAACGCCGTTGAGAGAGCGCCAATTGAGCTTCTGTAGCTCCAGAAAATCCACTTCGAGTGCAGGGAGGTCAGAATCCAATAGCATCTGCAGTCCTTTTCAGTCTCTGAATCAGATTTTTGCTCAAGTCCCTCAATTTCAGCCAGAAAATACCTGAAATCACAGAAAAACACACAAACTCATAGTAAAGTCCAGAAAAGTGAATTTTAAATAAAAACTAATAAAAATATACTAAAAATTAACTAAAACATACTAAAAACATACTAAAAACAATGCCAAAAAGCGTACAAATTATCCGCTCATCAATGATCCTCTTGGAGATGCCCAACCTAGAGACAAATGTCTGGGTTAGCTACCAGATATGGTCGAGTTCTGGCAATTTAACCGACACGTGAGCTCACGGCTAGTAGGACAGGCATGCATCATGTTGCATTTGTTTGCTTTGTTTGGGTGTGCATAATTATTTTGGTTTGCCTATCTGATAAATTCTATTTAACTGATAATTGTGATACTTACTGTAACTGCTCTTTAAATGTGTTTGCCTTGTATTTGGCTGTGTTGTGATTGTCTTTCTGTTTTGAGTACCTTGGTGGTGGACAGGTGATAATGTTGATTTGATTTGAAATGGACCAGAGGTCGGGTTTAGTTTATTTGGGCCAGAGGCCGAACTGGTTTGTTTTGGGCCATAGGTCGTGATTGGTTGGGTCAACGGTAAGGGTTAGAGTCAAATGAGACAGGAAGTCTACTGTCGGTTAGAGATATATCGTTATTTAGGTACTTTAGAGAGTTTTACCAAATTTATGGTCCAATTTATTCATTTAGGTTTTATAATTTGAGTGTCGGCGTTCTAGGATTACCTCTGACTTTTCCGAGACCTTATTTATTATACATGTAGGTACCTTAACTATACTGAGAACCCCCGATTCTCATCCCATACAATATTGTTGTTTTTCTGATAGAGGTTGAGAAGCACTACTTTGTATTATGGAGACTCTGATGAAGCGAAGAACTCTTGGGACTCAGGGTTGTATTTTTACTTATATTTATATATGTGTTTAGATTTTCCACCTTGTATTTTATGTTTGTCCCTCTTAGAGGTTGGTTCGGAGAAACAGGTTGTCAGCTTTTTGTTTTGGCTTACTTTTGGGTTTATTTGAATATATGTATATGTATATGCTTTGGCCGGTTTAAACTTTGCGAGTCGAGTCAGAAGCTTTGTTATCTGTATCCTTGAAAATCTTCTACTATGTATATATATACCTTTGCCATTTTACTCTTAACCTATCTGATTTACGTCTATTATTCACGTGAGCGTTACGACTTTTGTTTTAAACTTTTCTTCACAGGCTTCTAGTTAAAATTATTTTCAACTATTATTATATATACATATTTTATTTTTAGAAGTCGTAATACCTCGCCACCTCATTTTTATGACTTAAGCATAAGACTCTGTGTGGTATGGTGTCACATTATGATATCAAAGTAGTTCGTTTTTGTAGAACCTGAGGGACAGACTTACTATACTTCTGAGCATACTCTGGCTGTGTGTACATGCTATTTAGGATGTTTGCTTGACATATATAGTATAAATGTTCATGAGCATTATCTTTGAAGATTCAAAGCACTAGACTTTATATATTAAGATTGATCACCTTAATATCAATTGTTCGGTGTGGACAAGACCTAAATGGCATCTCGTGAACGTGAGCGAGGCTATCCCGGTTGATTCTTATGGCTGCTCTGGAGAAGATGGCTACCGTTATGTGAGATACTGCTGAAAGGATGGCACATGCGAACTGGGAAGGGAACAGTGAAAAAGACGGTAATGGACCTAACGAAGATTGACAGTTTCGAGGGTGAGCTATTCGTAGAGTGCTTCCTTCTACTTTCTTTAGTAACTAGAATTTTCGAGGGAGAAAATTTCTGTTATGGGGTAGAATGTAAACCCAGTGTAATTAGTGAATAATTAGCGAATAAATTAATTTCATCCCTCCATACTTTTTACGTCTACCGGATAATCTTTGAAGTGTAGCATATAATGAGACTGAATTTCTTCCATTTAAGTTCAATTTTTAAAAAATTATGCCAGCCTTGAATATGCAATTTCAAATATTAGTACTGTGTTTAAATGTTCTTTTAAATTTTTCATAATCAAAATATTTTTATAATATATTGTAATTTTTTTAGAAACTACCACCCTCCTAGCACATCAATGCAATGCCATTGATAGGAATGAAGGTCAATTTAGTTTCTTAGCGTGACTATTATATATCTTGTTGCATTACATAAAAAGTGGATGATGAAGTTTATTTATTAGGAGAATTGTCTGAATTTGGACTAATTCTAAATGTTTAATGTATGACATTATTTAGTTGGTTGTCGTTTCGAGAGTGACTATAATCTATTTGTGTCTAAGGTCTAGAATAACTAATATATTATTTAAATAGTTTAGTTCTAATATTAGCATTTGATTATATTGGTTTTAGAGAATTTTAAATTGTTACCTCAATTTATATATTATGGCTATTATTTTTGGATATATTATTTTTAAATTTTGTTAATATAAAATTTTTTTGATTTATAAATTTATTTTTATTGGCTCCTAGTATAACTAAGAAAAAATCCAATAGTTAAGTTAAAAAATATTGATAATAATAAATTGTATTTTTAAATTATTAATCTAACAAAAACTAAATCCTAAAAAATATTATTAGTTGTACTAAAATTTTTTGTTGACATAATAAAATAAATATATAGAATAATTTAACATATGACAAATATTTTAATTCATTATGTAAAATTATTCTAAACAAATAATAAATCATTGGTGTATTATTTTTAATTATTAATACACAAAAATAATTCTGTAAAACAGTTGCACTAAAAATTCTATTACCATATAAGAAAATAGCCAATAAGTTAAAATTTTAGTTGTCCACGAATATATATTTATATATAAAAGAAAATAACCATAAGTATAAAATATATTAAGTTAATAGCTATAATTAATGGCTATAATAAATATAAAATTATATTAATTATCAATAATTTTAATTATTAATTTAATATTAATTAAAATTTTATTTTTTTATTTTATAGCACATCAAACCTATCATTATTAGGGCAAATCACTATATTAAGCCAAGGAGAGTAAAAAATTACACAAATCCGCCAAACCAAAAATTATTTCATGAATCAACCGATACACATTTTTATATAGTTCGAATTAAGTTGTTTCGAACTTGATTTACATGTAATTCGAATCAACTTGATTCGAATTATACACAAACGCACACACCCACTAATTCGAATCAACTTGATTCGAATTACACACATACAATAATTCGAATCAGGTTGATTCGAATTACACTCTGATTTATTAAAAAAATTAATAATTTATTAAAAAATTTATTAAAAAAATAATAATTTAAAATTAAAAAATATATTTTATTTCATATATTAAAAAAAGCTAACAAAATATTTAATTACGAGATTTTTTAAATATTAATGAGCTATCAATTCGAATTCCATACAATACTCTTTTGTCCATTTTTAACTGTTCATGAATATTTTTAATAAATTTTTTTAAATTATATGGTGAGATATTACATTATTCAAATTACACATGAGGAAGTTCGAATCGCTCTGATTCGAATTATATGGCGAGCAATTCAAATTCTATACAATACTCTTCTGCCCATTCTTGATAGCTCATGAATATTTTTTAATAAATTTATTTTAACTATACCACAAAAAAATATTTTATTCTATGTAAAATAATTTAAAAATTGGCTTTAAAAATATTAGAAGTACTATAAAAATTTGTAATGTTCTAATGACTTAGGTAAATACATGCATGTACACAAATTTTAAATAAAATACTCTACATAGTCAATAATAATTTAGAAATTAAAAAAATATTTTATTCCATCCAAAATAATTAAAAAATATATTTTATTCTATACAAAATAATTTTTAAAAAATGGCTTAAAAGATGTTATGAGTACTATAAAGTTTATAATATTCTAGTGATTTAGGTAAATACATGATAAAAATATATTTTTTTTAATTTATGTAGAGTATTTCTTTAATGTCCTAAGTCATTACAAATGTTTATAATACTCCTAACATCTTTTAAGCCATTTTTAAATTATTTTGCATAGAATAAAATATTTTTTTGTGGTATAATTAAAATAAATTTATTAAAAAATATTCATGAGCTATCAAGAATGAGCAGAAGAATATTGTATATAATTCGAATTGCTCACCATATAATTCGAATCAGAGTGATTGAACTTCTCCATGCGTAATTCGAATTATGTAATATCTCACCATATAATTTAAAAAATTTTATTAAAAAATATTCATGAACTATTAAAAATGGACAAAAGAGTATTGTATGGAATTCGAATTGATAGCTCATTAATATTTTAAAAAAATCTCGTAATTAAATATTTTGTTAGCTTTTTTTAATGTATGAAATAAAATATATTTTTTTAATTTTAAATTATTATTTTTTTAATAAATTTTTTAATAAATTATTAATTTTTTTAATAAATCAGGGTGTAATTCGAATCAACCTGATTCGAATTATTGTATGTGTGTAATTCGAATCAAGTTGATTCGAATTAGTGGGTGTGTGCGTTTGTGTATAATTCGAATCAAGTTGATTCGAATTACATGTAAATCAAGTTCGAAACAACTTAATTCGAACTATATAGAAATGTGTATCAGTTGATTCATGAAATAATTTTTGGTTTGACGGATTTGTGTAATTTTTTGCTCTCCTTGACTTAATATAGTGATTTGCCCTCATTATTACTATTAACTGAATTCATAATTATAATTAATAATACTTTACATAATCATAATATTTTTCATAGTTATTATTATTCTTATTATATTAATATTTGTATGAATACATTATTATTTAAAAAAATATTATATATTAATTAAATTATTCACAAATCATGCATAATCAAAATTATTTATTTTATTATATATTTTTAGTCTAATTTTTTTATAAGACACAATCAAGTGATGTACAAGTTCATACGTTTAATAATGATTTATAAAGATTACTATGATTCAATCATAACTTTTTTTACAAAGTAAAAGATTTTTTAATATTAATAAGAAAAGAATGTATAATAATACAAATATATATGGTAAATTTTACTTAATTTTTTCTCAAATAAAGGATAAATTATTCTCTATAATAAATCTAATAGTTATTGAATGAAATTATTTATCTCATCAAAATAATTAATATTAACTCTTAACTTAACTTGAGTTTTGACAACCAAATTAAACTAATTAATTAGAATAAAATCACTTAAACTTCATACCTATAAAATCACACAATTCTTATATCAAATTCATTAACAACTATGGAGTTCACCCTTACTCAATTAATACCTCATGTATTTTTTTATTTTAAATTTATGATTTGGCCTTTTGATTTTTCTTTTCATTTGTTTTTTTAGTTTTTTTCTTTTGGTATTGTTAGATCTAATTAATATACGGGTGGTTTTAAGAAAAATTACAAAATAAGGTCTCTTTTGTAACTCTTATAATTCACAAAAAAATTATTATATTTAATTAGTTTAATTAGTTGTTAAAATTCAACTTAAATTAAGAGTTAATGTTAATTATAATGACATAATTCATTTTATTTAATAGTTATTAGACATGTCATATGAGATAACTTATCCTTTTATTTGAAAGAGAGTTTGATAAAATTTACCTATATATATATGTATTTAATTAATTGGCATTATAAGAAAAAGTAATATTTGTACAAAAAAATATTACAAAAAATAAAAATTTTGAAACAAAAGGATTTTATAACAAAAAAATGGGCCGTTACAGTATGTCTCATTACAAAAAGTTTTTGTAACAAAAAATTGAACTATTATAATTTAAGGTAATATTTTGTAACAAATTTTTCTGATATAAAAAACCAAAAGTCGTTACAAAAGTGATAACAAATTTTGATTTTCAAAATATTTTTTGTAACAATATATTTTTTCCTATCATAATATTTTTTGTGATAATATATTTTTTCCTATTATGTAACAATTACTAATTTTTGTTAAAAAAATAATTTTTTGTAACAATTTTAAATTTGTTACAAAGTTTTTGTTATAAATGTTCCATTTTCTTGTAGTGTGGTATCTTTTTATTGTTAATTGTATTTTTTTTTATTTTCTTTTGTAGTTGGATAAAAATTTTAATATAAATAATGTTTAAACGATATTTGATATAGGATCAAAGATATAGTATATAAATTAATAAATGTACAATGATCAATGTTATATATATAAATCAAAATTTGGGCAAATCACAACAAATGAATTGGATCACAAAATTACATGAATCCCCTAAAGTGAATAACGTTACGTGCATGCATGCTCTGAGATACACTTTTATGTAAATCGAATTTATTAAGGCCAATTTAGACACTGTAGTAGTAAATCGAATTAATCAAATTCGAACTATTATGAATTGATATAAATCGAATGGAGTAAGTTCGATTTACTATCATTTTAGCTCCATCCATTGCAAAATTAAAACCACTGGCTTCGAATTATAACTATGATTTTCGTCCCTAGTAATTTGAATTCAATAGATTCGAATTCATCACTAACTAGTAAATCGAATGGAGTAGATTCGGTTTACCTCGAACGAAAGCTAGTGGTAAATCGAATTCATTGGTTTCGATTTAGTCCTTCTATGCCTATATAAGAAATTCGAATCCATTTAATTCGAATTATATTCCAACCACCAAAAAACTAAATTCAGAGAATATTTGTGCCAAAAAAATGCTAAGATTGAAACTATGAAAATGAAAGACGATTCCGACTGTATCTATCGGTTAGATGGCATCGTTCATATTGCTGGTTCGATTTACGAAGAGGTTAGTTACCGAAATTAAATATCAATAATAGTGTGTGATATTAAGTGGTTTAGACATTTGTTATATGCATTATTGTGATTAAATTACAAATGATAGTTACATTAATTGTTTATTGATTAGCAATGCTTAGTTAGAGCAGTGACTAAGTAAATTAGTAGTTTTTGAGGAGTTTAGGTAGGTTTATAATGTTTGGTTAAATAAGCAGTAGAAATAAGGCAAGGATGTAAATTAGTTTAATTTTTTAGATTTAATGTAATTCCTAAGCTTTAGGTTAAAGGCCTAGTAATTTAGTTAAAAATCTAAGCCGTTCAAAATTTAATTAGTTTGGGTTGGTTAAAATTTTTAATAATTTAATTTAGTTTAATTTATTTAAAATTAACCTAGTTTAATTTATCAAATTATTTAATGAAGTTTAATTTTATTAAATTAATAATTTAATTAATGTAACTTGTGATGATTTTAAAAGAAATTTTTTCATTGTGGTGCAACCACATCGATGTATCACCAGCATGAGGAGGTAGCATGGTATGTTCCTGGATGACAAGATCATACCATACCTGCACATGGCCGATTTAGCCCACATCGCGATGCTCAACGACCACAAATTTAGGTTGGATAAGCCATTGGTCAGTGCATTTGTAAAGCGGTGACGACCCGAGATTCACACTTTTCATATGCCATTCGAAGAGTGCACGATTACGTTTCAGGATGTTGCATACCATTTAGGGATTCCTATCAACGGACACCACGTCAGCGGATGCCTAACGAATTTTCAGAGATTCATTGAGGGCGGACAACCTGCATGAGATTGGTTCCAGGAGTTGTTGAGTGTGTTACTTCCGGCGGACTGGATCACAAGTTTACGGTGAAGTACACTTGAATGTAGGAAACGTTCAGTCACCTTCCCCACGACATAGACGATGAGACAGTTAGGAGGTACGCGAGGGTGTACATCATGATGCTATTATCCTCGCATCTCTTTGATGAGAAGTCCGATACATTATGATCATAGAAAGAATGTAAGCAGATATCGCATGATAGCCCAATTTCTTGTGATCACTGGAGATCGAGGTAGCCAAACATGTATGAGGTTCGTTATACCGTCTGACCTCTCAGATACCCTTTCGTTGCCATAGTGTGATCCAAATCAACCATTTGCAACTATTTCCGAACTCCTTTCACTTGTCGTAGTATTTGTCATGGTCTTATTTCATCACTTTATACTCAACTCCACGACAGATGCTATAAGTATTCACACATAAGACAACTTTTTATTTATGTTGAAACTGCTAACCGACTTGAAACTTAGCTAGACCTACGGTGTCCTGTGAATCTCTCACGCCAAAACTGGATTGTACATCTAGTAACCCCTCTCGTCTCATCGCATCCAAGTCTAGAGTCAAAAAGTGCAGGAGATACTGCTGAGTTTCCAAGCTCGATGCTCCATCAAGACTGATAGGAATATTACTCCGTATATCATCATCGCTATCATCAGCAATCGTTGCGGACTCTACATCATCGTCATCCCTTAGGACATCTTCCACCGCATCTGGTTCTCCAACCACCCTAGAAATCGGAATCATAATAGGAGTATTCACGTTAGCACCTTTTCTACAATCTCGTCGCGGTGTGATTAGCTGCAAAAGATGGAGTTGCCACCATATATCATGCAGAAAAAATTACAGGTAAAGATGATGACGCAACAACAGAGGTTGAATTGGAGGCTGCTGCCATAAGTACTGATTAATGATTCCGGTTCGATCCTCCTGAGCTAGAAACTTCATCCACAAGCTTTGCCAACAGTTCAGAGATTCTCACCTCCGAAAACTGGCAATGACAGAAATAAAACTTGTAAATTCTCATCACTGCCTATTACAAACGAGTCATACATCACCCTATCTGAACAACAGAAATCGAAATTCAACAATATAACTTCTCGGTCTGTTTCATTCCATGCAGACTCAATTCATGTAGTACGGTATCATGAACATCAACCAGACTTATAGAAGGCCTGATAAAGACACTCAACGAATCTATATCAGTAAACTTAATTCCCGATTGCATTTTTTTCTTAATCATGTCTTTGTAGTGCATAAGAACTAGAAAACTATCTTTCGTAGCCATTTTCAGTCACTCTTATGTGGATTCAACATCTTGTTCGTATTTATAGAGGTTGAGGGTCTACTTTAAATCGAATTAAATTAATTCGATTTAATAATGTTGTTTGTTAAAGGTAAATCGAATTAAGTAGAGTCGATTTACCTTAGAGTATTTTCATGCTTAAATCGAATTCACTTCATTCGATTTACTTGAGTGCATCATCATACTAGGTAAATCGAACCTAGTAAGGTCGATTTACTAGCATCATGCCTAAATCAAATTTTATTAATTCGATTTATTAGGAAAATCCTAAATCGAAGGTATTCAATTTGATTTGCATATGCATGCTAAGCCGATGCAAATGAATTCGATTTATATTAAAGTAGCTACCTATATAACTCTTCTCACTTTAGGAGATTCATGTAAATTTAGTTTCCAATTCATTTATTTAAGTGATTTGCTCTCAAAATTTTGGATGTTTACAACAAAATATATACGCACATTTTCTCATAAAAATTAAGACATTAATTTATTACATATTAAACCTTTTTCTTTAATTAGTTTAATTATTTTGTGAATTTTTTATTTTATAATTTTATTTAGTGTTTGCATAAATTAAAAAAATGAGCTTATATATATCAAATAATATTTTTCATCAAATAAACGTTAAATATAAATAAAAAATTAATATTTTTGTGCATCACACGAATACATGCACTAGTTGTGTTTTATATAGAAGGGTAAAGTATTAAATTAGTCTCTTATTTTTGGGTGTAATCCTGTTTTGGTCCTTAAGATTTAAAGTGTCCTATTTGAATTTAAAAAATTTTTATTTATCTTTATTATAGTCCCACTGTGAGGTTAAAGTCAAATAATTAACGAAATATCCTACATAACAGCACTACAAGAACAAGATAGATAATATGAAGAACAAGTACAAACTTCGAAGATACAAAATCAACCAAAAATATATCAATACATTTATTTATATATGCAACATTTGTAAACAAAAAAATTATTGCAAATACATTAAAAAAGTGACGCATCAATAAATTAATACAGATATATCATAACAAATAAGCATTGTCAGTGCAGTCACAAAATTAAGATAGATATACTTCATGGTGGGATGTAATTTTAGGACTAATTTTTTTTTTTTTTGAAAAACATATATTTGTAAATTTTGTTTGAAAGATAACGGATGTAAGTTTATAACCAAAATAACTCTTCATTTTTAGTTAAAAAATAAAAAAATAAACTACTTATTATAATATTTATTTTGTAACTAAAGTAACTCTTCATATATTGAATTATAATTAAAAACTATAAATATATTTAAAAATTAATTATTCTCTTCCTACTTTTAAGAATATTAATGATTCAATTTTTTAAATTTTAAACGCATTAATTACACACATTTTCTTTCTAAACATTATAGTCTAATATTAATCATTTATTTAAATCTAATAATTATAATTAAATCCTCTCATTTTTTATATAAAGATATCTTTTTCACTAGATATCACCTATTTATATAGAAAAAAAGAGAGATTATGTTTATCTAAAGAGAATAGATTAGTAAAAAAAAAATGAGATTCTAATTAATATAACAAACTCACATTATGAAAATTATAAAGTTAATAGGAATTAAAATCTTATTTTCTCATTTTAAAAGGTCTTTGTTTTAAAATGAAAAACTTGACTGTAATGATAATAAAAATTATTCTATATTTTTTATATATAAAATATAAAATAAAAAAATATTTTTTAAATAATATTTTATTCTTTTAGATTATTAATTTTTAATAGATGTGTTATTCAAATAATTTAAAAGCTGGTTATATTTTATAATAATAATTTTTTATTATGATACAGGTATAATATTTGTCTCTATTTTTAAATTTTTTTGGATCTATCATTAATTTTACTTAGCTATATATATAAAGATATGAATGTTTAAGATCTGACTCGTATTTGGTGCATATTTTATTAGATTTGAATTTATCGTTTTTATCTGACGTTATTTTTTAGATTAAGTTCAGATTATGCTTTGGGTGACTTGTGGTCGGTCAAAATTATTTTTTATTATCGAAAAAATATTTTTGAATGAAGTTAATAATAAAATATTATATTTATATATTTTAATTAATATTTTATATTATATAATATTATTTTATTTTAATATAAATATAATATAACATTTGTTAAATTTAATTTTTAAAAATAAAATTTTATTAATTTAATATATAAAGTTTACGAATTTTTGTTGGTTGATAAAAGGAGCCAAAGCCCAGAAGAAAGACAAATTTTACAAGATTAACCATCCTGAGTCAAGATGTCCCAATTACATCACTAAAAAGAGCAAAATTGATTCTTCGAAGGGGAAGTTCTAGATTTGCAGAGTATGTCTTTGTTATATAATTGACCATCCAATCTGCACATCTAATTTTTTTTTTTCTACACGTGTGATCTTCATGCAAGTGGTCTTTGATTCTGTGATATATAACACTGACCCTGAACTTACTTTTCTCTTAGGATTCTTAGGCTCGGTTTGTTTATAGAGATAAAATACTAAAATAAAAATATAAAGATATAAAATTATATTTAATAGAAGAGATGTAGATAAAGATAATATATTTAAAAATATTAAATTAGTGTATTTTGTGTCTATTTTAACAAAAAAAACATAAAAATACTAACAAAAAATAATTTATTTTTTATTTTTTTTTATTTTTGATAATTTTTTATAATTATATTTTTATTATTATATTTTTCGTCTCAAATTTTTTAATGAAAAAAATGAGAATAAATTATATTTTTATAATTTATTCTAGTTTATTATCAAATAAAATACAAAAATATAAAATTTTGTATCTTTATTTTTTATGTTTTATTTTTAGTGTCTTATTCTGTTCTTATAAACAAAAGTAGCCTTAATTCTTTTTACTATTCAAACTTTTCTAGCCTATAGTGTGGACGCTATTTTCAGACTCATAAAAAAGTCCCAGAGTTTAGCAAGGAAGGCTGAACATATACTCAGATTTCTTGAGAAGTCTATTATTCATCTCTTATCATTGTTTCTGACAAGACCCCCACACCTGATTAGACTTGGATTATGCTTAACTGCCTAATTGGTATTGATCTTGAGCCAATCTATTTGAGGAGAAAACTTATAAATTTTAAATATTAATTTTACAGTAGATCAATTTAATTTAATTTTATTTTATTAACTTTAAAATTAGATCAAAATAAACTGAATTGACATTTAGAATCAAGATATATGTCCCGCCATAAAGTGTGACTAGGGGTGGTAATAGAATGGGTAAAGGTAAATTTTTGTCCTATTCGATTTCGTTCCATTTTACAATAATCTGCATAGAATTCGCCCATCTCCTATTCACAAGTAGTAAAACGTTAAACTCTAACCCGCCCTTACAAGTATCCGTCCTACTCCCATAATTATTAGAATCCAACAAATAAAATTAAATTTTAAAAATTTATTTAACCATCATGACATAAATAATATAAATTAAAATAAAAACTTAAATAAGTTAAATACTTAAATCTCAACTTGGTCCATGAACTTTTAATCGAGTCTCGAACTTGTCTTTCAACTTAAAATTGTTCTAAATATGTCCCTAAACTAAACAACAGTCGTCCCTGAGGTATTTTTTGGCGACGGATTGATGACGTGGTTGGACGGAAGCTACACTAGAAACCAGGCGAACTTATAAACGTCGTCGTTTATTTTTAGCGCCCCAAAACAACTTAAGGTTTCAGATCTAGTGCGGAAACTCGTAATATGCCTCCTCTCATCCTCAACGATAATGGCTCTACCATCAACTCCCTCCGCCATGCCAAATGCATCCTCTGCAGTCGCCTCACCCACTTCGTTGCCACTGACGTCGCTGCCATCGATTCAGTCAAGCGCCGCCTCGCCTCTCGTGGAGGTTCCTTTCTAGCTCTCTCTTTTTCCAACTTCTTCGCCAAGTTCTTCTCCAAAACTGTCCCGACAACATCAACAAGTGGACATCTGCCTTGTCAAGATCATCTCCAAGGATTGTAAAGATGCGAATTTTAGTATTGCTTTCTAATCTTTTGCCCAATTCGTCTTTCTTCGACGATGACGATTTCAGCAAGAGTAAGAATTCTTCTTCTGTTAAACTTTTGGGGGATAACAACAAAAAGAAATTGGTTTAACGGAGTTCTATTGGTTTCAAAGAATCTCGAGAATAGGCGAAATCTTGCATTTATAGATTTTGTCAATTTGGTTTGGGAAGAGAATGAGTTTTTCGAAGAGGTTTTGGTTAGAGATGTGTTGTATACTTACCAAAGAGTTGATGGAAAGTATGTTAAATTCGATGGTGGTATTGATAGAGGTGAATATGTGTTATCAAATTCGATTAGGGTACTTAGAGTTATTAGGTTTATGATACATAAGCTATGTGAATTGGGAGGAAGAAGTGAGCACAATAACACCAATGCATAGAACTACTAGGATTATGCGCATTAAACTCTTCTCAATACTTAAAACGAAGTCGTTTCAGTTGTATTTGGAGGCCATAAAGGAAATGACGTCGTTTACAAATTTAGTGTGATTTTCGTCTAACCACGTCATCAACCTGTTATTGAAAAATACCTTAGAAAGGACTGTTGTTAAGTTCAGAGACAAATTTAGGACAATTTTAAATTTAGGAATGAATTTAAAACTTGATTATAAATTCAGGAGACCACTTTAAAATTTAACTCAAACTTAAATATGATACAATTATTTTACTAATTATTTTATATATATTATAAATATTATATATTAAAATTATATATATATTGAAACTGATAAAAACGAATATTATTTAAATTCGACATTATCCCGCCTCATCCAAAAACTTACTTCACTCAAAACTCACATCAATCCAAAGCTGATAATTATCCATTTCGAACAGATAAAACAAAATAGATAAATACAAATTCGAATAGTGTTGCCATTGCTAATCACAAACAAATGAACAATACCGTTATTTCTATAAGACTTGAACAAATCTGTATTTTGACTATTTTCGACTCTATAGATAACCGGTCCTCAAGATTGTTTTTGCCAGGTGAGAGAGCAAATTTCAAATTTTCCAAACAGTGACCTAAATTTGAAAAAATTAAACATGCCACGCGGATCCATATTATTGGACGCGTTATACCCACTCGCTTGGCAGAACCGCGTGGGTGTTAAGTGTCAACATTAACGTAAACCCCAAAATACCACCTCTGTCCCAACTCCCTAGCGCCGAACACCGAAAAACAAAACCCGTAAAACTAAATCCAAAACCAAAAAAAAAAAAGAAAAGAAAAAATTTTCGCAGTTGTGTTTTTGAAGCGAAAGATAAAAAATCATTTCCACGCTCTTTCTCTGTTTTCTCTTTCATTTCCCCCTCTCTCTCCTTTCTCTCTCTCCACTCGCCGGCGCTACTATCTCTCTATCTACACACACAACACACAACGCAACCAACACAAACAAAAAAGCGCAACTCACAGAATACTCTCTTTCTCTCGCTATCTACAATTTGGTTGCTTCTTCTTTCTCTTCTTTTCTTTCGGCGGAGATCGAATAGATAGGGTTGGGTAGCGGAGCGAGCGAGCAATGTCGGAGGAAGAGAAGCTTCTGAAGGAGGCAAAGAAACTGCCATGGGAGGATCGACTATTCCACAAGAACTGGAAGGTTCGCAACGAGGCAAACATCGATTTGGCCGCGCTATGCGACTCCATCACCGATCCAAAGGACCCTCGCATCCGTGAATTCGGTTAGTAATCTCCGCCTGCTAGGTTTTTTCCACGACGTTCCGATCTCGAATTTTGCGGATCTGGATGTGTTTCCGTTTTCGGATGCTCGTGCTTGTGCTGCATTTTGTTTTTCGGATCTTGATGCGGTTGGTTTTTCAAATTTGAATTTATTTATTTATTTATTTTTTGGTGGCAGGTCCGTTTTTTAGGAAGACTGTGGCGGATTCGAATGCGCCAGTGCAGGAGAAGGCTCTCGATGCCCTGATTGCTTACTTGCGAGCTGCTGATGCTGATGCCGGCAGGTGAGTTTCCTAATAGATTTATGTGTTGTTTTGTTTCTATGTTTCTGATTTCGCTCCACAGTTACCTGCATGGTTCTGTTTGATTTTCAACGTGAATTTGAATTTGAAATTGGGAAGAATAGGTTCGGGAAGGAAGTTTGTGATGCCATTGTAGCCAAATGTCTCACTGGAAGACCGAAGACTGTGGAAAAGGCTCAGGCAGTGTTTATGCTCTGGGTGGAATTGGAGGCTGTCGATGCTTTTCTGGTATTTCTTCTTTCCCGTGATTGTTTTGGTTGCCTCTGAATGAGGTGTCTTTTGTAGTTCGCTTGGTATTCTGTGTCACTGTGTCTGACTTGCTGCCAGGTGGTTAGTCGTTGCACAGTTTGTCTCAGTCAATAGGTTTTTAGTGTTTGTTTGATGTATATTTACAATGCACACAGATAATAAAGCTTATTGCTGTTATAAAATGCCAAATTGTAGCGTATGTCCTCCTTTCTTGTGTGCTCTACTCGTGCCAGATCTAGTTTAGTCACGTCTTAGTTTCATCTGTTTGCATACTTTGGGCGAAATGGGTTTATGCTGGGATTTAGGTACTGGAGAATGGAGATTCTTCTCAGGGGGTGCTAGTGAGTGTACTTATTGCTCCTGTGCAAACCCAAGTGCATATTCATCCTATTTTACCTCTGAAGAAGAACACAAAAAAGAATGGGTTTTAGTCTTTTAGTAAAACCCAAGTGCATATTCATCATAGTATTAGTTTTTCATAAAACTTTAATTTATTTGTAATGCGTAATGATACAACTTGAGGTTTTTTATATACAGACGTGTCAACTAATACTAGTCCTTAAAATGAGTATTGAGGCCATGCATTTTTCCCCATCAGGAATTTATTTTTGCGTAGAAGAACAATAATTTTATTAGATTTGTAAAGGCGCACAATTAGGAGAAGCTTTTCTTAGTAACAAAATGGAAACCCCACATGAACATCAGTAATATATATTGCTATTCTGTTCTTATTATTACTACTCATGATCTTGATGTGCATTTACTTAACAAAACGTCAGATTCTATTTTATTTTTATTCTTATTTCTTTGTGTGCTTCTGAGGTTTGATTGAGAGTTTTTTTTTTGTTTTTTTTTAAAAGCTTTATTAATAAACTTTCTGTGTTTCATGGTTCATAGTATGTTTTACATATTGAATTTTGAATGTTTAATTCCTTCTGGGAGTTACACATAAATAGATTTCAAACTACTAGTCTTCTCCTTTCCTGTTTTTTTTTCTCAACTATCTAGACTTTTGCCTTTTGATAATTTTAGGATGCAATGGAGAAGGCGATAAAAAACAAAGTTGCTAAAGCTGTGGTTCCTGCAATAGATGTTATGTTTCAAGCCTTAAGGTTTTGTTCTCTCCATTGCGAAATCTACAATAGTTTAATTAATTTATTACACAGAATTATCATTTTTTCATACTGCCAGTGAGTTTGGATCGAAGATTGTGCCGCCTAAAAGAATTTTGAAGATGCTTCCTGAACTCTTTGATCATTCCGATCAAAATGTTCGTGCATCCTCTAAAGGGTTGACTCTTGAGCTTTGTCGATGGATTGGTAAAGATCCTGTAAAATCAATTTTGTTTGAGAAAATGAGAGATACAATGGTACGCCAATATTTATTATTGTAGTTCTTAATCCCCCCTCTCTTTATCTTATATATGCAAATTCTAATTCCAATTGACTCTTTTCTAAAGAAAAAAGAACTGGAAGCTGAGCTTATAAATGTTATGGGAACAGCAAAGCCATCCCGCAAAATAAGGTAGATTTTCTTGTTTTGAATTCGTCCTTCCTGAGTATCATTGCAATGTTAGGGTGCATTAAGTGCTCACTGGGGCATGTGTCTGTTACTCCAATGTGATGCAATACACAACTCCCCCCTCCCTCCCTCCCTCCCTCTAACAAATTTTGAATTATATTGATTATTGCATTCCTTTTCTTTTCACTGATTTATGTTTTTGATTTTTAAAACGTATATCTGCTCTGTGTTTGTTCCAGATATTTGTTCATTTTCTGTTGTGTTTAGACTCCTGAAAAGACATCTAAATGCTAAAAGGAAACATTGAAAATATTGTTATGTTCTTACCAGAAATTGGTAGGCACTTTATGCTTCTTGTGAAGTGTATTTTCTGAAAATCTTTTCAAAGTAAAATTTTAATAATCTGCGACAGGGAAAAAAAGTTTAAAAAGAATTTAAGACTAACTAAAACTAAGAGGTGGAAGAGTCTTAGCAGGAATGTATATGTGAGTAGAAACTGTATTTGGTTTCCACATTGTTACTGTAAAAACTAACTTCAGAATCCAGACGACATGAACATGACTATTAGTAGGGTTTAGGCCAATAAAACACGTGACCAAAAGGGTAGTTATTCTTGCTCAAGATCTTCATATAGGAAAAATAGTAAAAATGTGACGGCACAAAATGAGGTTTTGTTGTAACTTGGTGGATTCTGCTGGAGGATGACTAATGAGGACTAATAAGTTCAACAGAATACAACATGTTCAAAGATGCTGAAAGTCTTCCAATAATACATAAATATTACACGCTATGCAAGCTGATGCCCATCAGCAAACTAATTGAAACGACATCTCAAGACTTGCTGTTTTAAATATCTTCATTTCTCTCAATCGAAATAGTTATAATTCTTGGTGGTAGCTGTTTTCATTTAAGTTCCGTTTTTTTGTTTTTTCTATGCTTGAAGTCTTGTTTAGCCACATAGGCTGCGTTTTGTTTTGAGAACAGGACAAGATAGGACACTGAGGACAGGATATAGTGTTTTTGTGTTTTGTTTGGTGATAAACTGAATATAAGATAGAATAAATAATAAAAATCCAGTTTACCTTCATTTTTTTTCTTCACACAAAATTAAAAAAAGAATAGAATGGTAAAAAAAAATGTAATTTTTAAAAATTAATAGGGACAATAAAAGAAAAAAACAAGTTGTGTCTCCGCCAGTGTCTTTATGTCCTTCCTGACAGGACTGAAGGGCACAAAGTAGACTTATTCAGTGTTTTAGGACACAATGTCTCTGTCCATGTCTCATCTACCAAATATGATTTTGTGTCTCAGTGTCCTGTGTTTGTAAAAAACGTAGTCATACAAACGCAGTCAAAGGGATTTTCGATGAGAAGATGGCATTGGTCAAGCAAGCTTTGTATACCCAAAGCAACTAAACAGCCTGTAGCTACAACATTTTATATACTAAAATACAGCTTACAATAATTAGTCAATGCTGTATTTAAGACACTCAACAAATCCATATGAAAGGTGTCATGGAACACTGTTTATGTGGTGTAGTGTTTTGTAAATTTAAATTTGTGTTAAACCAACAGTGAATGTAACTAGTGCTTTAACGACTAATGTGAATAAAATTCAATTTGTGGGGTTGACATCATCTTAATAATTGCCCACCATGTTTTAGATCTGAGCAAGACAAGGAGCCTGAACCAGAAACTGTAGCTGATGTTGTTGGTCCTGGCCCTACTGAAGAATCTGGGAATGATGGTATGTAGTTGATTTTGGAGCTAGTAGAGTTCACTCTATTTTTCTGAGAACATGACTTGCCTTTCCTTGGTGGTGCTACCATCCCTAACTCATCAATCACTTCGATTAGCAGCTCCTCAAGAGACAGATGAATATGACCTTGTTGATCCTGTTGACATATTGACTCCTTTGGAAAAGTTAGGATTCTGGGAAGGAGTGGTCAGTTTCCTTGCCCATCTCTCAGATTGTATTTATTACTATTTTAATACACCTTTAATTTATTGTTGGATGGCTTTGAACCCTTCTTTCATTTCCTTTCTGTATTATTAATCACTAGAAAGCTACCAAGTGGTCTGAACGGAAGGATGCTGTGGCTGAGCTAACAAAGCTTGCATCAACTAAAAAGATTTCTCCCGGTGATTTTTCGGAAGTTTGTCGGACCTTAAAGAAGGTATTTTGTATGATTTGTGTCATGCAAATGAAACAGCTTGGCCATCTACTTGTCATGCTTTGACACTTTTTCTAGCTCTATTTCAAATCTAATAGTGTGTTTGTTTCCTAGTTAGGATATATATCATGCTGATTATCAGGTGATGCTGATATGGGATTTCTTGTTGGAAACTACCCTGAGGTCTCATTTGTTAGTATTGCTAGCTCTAAAATAAACATGGTTAATTGCTAGCTCTAAAATAAACATGGTTAGGATAGGGTTGCATTTAGTGGAAGTCCAATGGCTCAGGCTTTTTTCATTTGATTTACTTATATTTAGTTGTTTACCTACTCTAGGGTTTGTCTCGTCTTGTTTCTGCATGCAATGTTGGTCAACTGATTTCTAAATATTCATGATATTTGTTGCTACTTTTCACCACTTTTTTTTTTAAAAAAAAAATCACGTTTCTATACTTCTGAAAACATATTTCCCCTCAAAGAAAAGATGTGGTTATAACCAAAAGCTGGTAATTTTAAGCTGAAAAATAGCTTATGAAACGTATGAACGTTTTTGAATCTTATGGTTATAAGCAGAAATTGGCAGTTTTTTTACTTATGATTATGAGCAGAAATTCTTTTTATTAATTTTTAATTTTACAATATAATAGCAACATTTTTCATACAATTCAAACAAAATAGATTACTTTTAAAATAATTTTTCAGCTGAACCATGAAAACAGAAATTAATTCTTGCATAATTGATTATATAAAAA
Organism: Arachis stenosperma; assembly: GCF_014773155.1. Lineage (NCBI taxonomy): Eukaryota > Viridiplantae > Streptophyta > Magnoliopsida > Fabales > Fabaceae > Arachis > Arachis stenosperma. The sequence goes on from NC_080385.1 coordinate 163,876,764, forward strand.
GCAATTATATAAATATATTTGGATTGTTAAAATAACTTTAATCTTTAAGCTTTCCCAAATGCACCTACTAACATGTTTGTGCTACACACATTAGATCATAATATATCTTTATAATAAGGTTGCTTCATAATTTGTAGTGATACATTTTGTTCTGTTTTGGCCTTTATCTTTATAATAAGGTTGCTTCATAATTTGTAGTGATTCATTTTGTTCTGTTTTGGCATTTATGTTGGATCTTCTGTAATTGTGAACTTCATTGACATTTTTTAATATGTTTATTTTTCCGACTAAGGTTAAACTAGTAGCTTTTGCTTGCAGCTTATCACAGATGTGAATATTGCTGTTGCAGTTGAAGCCGTTCAGGCTCTTGGCAATCTTGCTCGTGGATTAAGAACCCATTTTTCTGCGAGTTCTCGTTTTGTGTTGCCTGTTTTACTTGTAAGTACCAGTGCACATAATATATGGATGGGTAACAACTGAATGCACTTTTTCCGCAGGTTTTATATGTTTTCATTGGTTCTTCTATTGCATATTATATATTATTTGTGAATTTTCATGCATGCCTCCATGCGTTCAAAGTTTGTATGTTTTCAGTAGCAATTTATTATTTGATTTTGGTTTCGAGAGCTAATTGTCTTGTGCGTTTGAATTCCTTGTGGTAATAGTAGCATTATGATTCTAGCTTTCAAAGAAATAAAAATGTTTTAAAAATTAAATAGTGAAGTGTGTTTTCAGTAGATCATTTACTGAACTTCAGAGTAATGCTTACTTAATGCAATTCCTTCTTGAGTAGGAAAAATTAAAGGAGAAAAAGCCCACTATGACTGAAGCATTAACTCAGACTCTTCAAGCGATGCACAAAGCTGGATGCATAAGCCTTGTTGATATTGTTGAAGGCAGGTTACCCTCCATATTCTTTAAATTAGCTTTAACTTAGGATTGGATTTCTATGACTATTCTATTTGTTCTATGAATATTAAGTGTTTCTGCTATAAAAAATCTTTTGACATGAATATTGTATATATTGTATGTTACTATTTAACAAAACATTTGATCTTTTCCCTTGTACTTCTTGTTTCTTGAGCAATCTTGTTGGAAAACGTTTTGTTACTCTTGTTATATTGTATTGTTAATTTAATGAACTGTATGATACTCGCATGGATTTTTATTGGTGTTTCAGGGTATTGTCTTTTCGTAGGTTAACGCCTAATTAGTTGTATCATTTTTCTCTCTTAGTGCAGTACATATGCTTTTTTTGACTATACTATATTTATCCTGCTGCAGATGTTAAAACAGCTACGAAAAACAAAGTCCCCCTCGTGCGATCATTGACCTTGACCTGGGTTACATTTTGTATTGAAACCAGTAACAAAAGTATAATTACTAAGGTGCATAAGGATTATGTGCCTATATGTATGGAGGTCAGTTTTATATGAACCATTTAATATTCTTTTACCTTGAAAAGTATTGTCTTCAATTCAAATGTGATGTATACTTAATTACTTCTATGTTGTCTGAATATGGTGTAGCACCTTTCATTGTCATGATTTATACTGAGTATTGGTAAAATAGTTTGATATCGTGTTTTCCTTGAGCTAGGACCACATATATTTGCATCTATGGGAGTTTATTCCAACCATCTGTAAAAAAAACACTTATTATAAAATGTTTATGTACTGCCCTTTATCCATTCTGTTTGGAAATACTCAAATCTGGATCTTGCAGAGCCTAAATGATGGTACTCCTGAAGTGAGGGATGCAGCATTTTCAGCATTGGCAGCAATAGCGAAGGTAAACTTGTTACCTTCAAATCTGCTTGCGGCTTTTTTTTTTAAGAATGTTAGAACCTCATGATATTTATATTCTTTAGTCGGTTGGGATGAGACCTCTGGAGAGGTCACTGGAGAAACTTGATGATGTTAGGAGAAAGAAACTTTCAGAGATGATTTCAGGGTCTGAAGATGCTGTGCCTGGTGGTTCTGCCACAGGTTTGTAAGTTTGGTTTTAGTTTGACTGATTTACTTCCCAAGCCAATATGTTGAAATGGTATTCTGATTTTGTTACGCTATTTTGTATTTTTCTTTTGGTTGACATTTGGTATGATCTTCCAGCACCTGTGCACGGTACACGAGGAAGTGCGTCATCTGCAGAGGTGGGTTCACTTTCCTTACATATAACCAATGATTAATGAAATGGTATGGAAATAATGGAATAGGGTAAGTGAAGTGGAGTAGAGGTTCCACTCCATTGTTTGAATATTTAAAGATATGGTGGGGTTGAGTGCCCAAGGCACATATAAATGGTGGAAATTATAGTAGGAAGGGAAAGAATGAACTATGAAGGGAATTATGACAAACAAATGAGGATTTCATCCCATTGGCCCAAATTGTTGGATTGGATGGAATCCATTTCATTTTCTTTCATTCTATTCCATCCACCCTTTCCCGCCTTTGAAACTATGGAATCTCTGTTTTTCTCTGTCCTTTCTGTCACTCACTACCAAACCAAATACACTCTTAATCTTCACTTAGGTGACTGGCTTTTGCGTTTTATCATTCTGTATTGGGTTGTATTTTGGGATTGAATGGATATCGACTTCCTTTTGGTATGAGGAAGGTTGTTAAATATATAGTTTGAGAGTTCATTTATTTTTAATAAGTGGATTGGGAATTCTCATCTTCGAAATCTTTATTTGTTTGTTGTTTTTGCATCCAAAATCTGTAATCTTACAGAACAATGATTTTAGTCTGTCATGACTAATCTTATGTGAATAAGTGATATTACGGTCAGTGAAGGAATTTGAAAACTTGTAAAGTCAGAAAACTAGTATCTTTTAAGTATGAAGTAGAAGCCAAAAGTTCAGAAAATTCTGAGATGGGAAATTTATTTCCTTTACCTGATTTGCATCCAGATCTCTGAAGGTGCATTTGTTAAAAGGTCAGCAGCAAGCATGCTTAGTGGAAAAAGACCTGTTCAGGTAGCTGTAAGTTCACAACATCTTGCTCGAAACTAATATTATGTGGTTAGTTTCTCTGCATCCGAGTGATATATTGAACATTTTTTTGCATCCCAGCCTGCCCCCAAGAAAGGAGGAGCTGCAAAGTCTGGTACAAACAAAAAGGCAGATGGTGTTGCACAACCGAAGGTTTCAAAATCAATTGAACCACCTGAAGATGTTGAGGTAAATTGTTCAGTTTGTTTCCATCCTTTTGATTTGAGTTTGCCATCATAGTTTGTAACAGGATTGCTGATGATAGTTTAAGCCATCTTTGTAAAAATTATGCAGCCTGCTGAGATGAGTCTTGAAGAGATTGAAACCCGAGTAGGTTCTCTTGTACAGTCAGATACCATCACTCAGTTAAAAAGTGCTGTTTGGAAAGAACGTCTTGAAGGTTTGTGATTGTTATCAGTTTTATGAGAATTGTACAAACAATTCTGGGAAAAAACATTTCCTTTGTTTTTTGAGGATTGTGCAAATGCAGTAGCTGAAAGGAACTTTCCTCAAGACTTTTTCATGTTATTAACCTGCAGTCTATGTTCTGGCTCTTTTTTATTGGGGGAGTGGGAAGTTGTGAGCTTTCAACTGCATTTTTCATTGCTCATTTATCGTTTGTGAGCTTTGGATATAATCTTGTTTGAATCTATGTTAATTTCCGAATCATGTTTTTTGGGGAGATTTTCTAGTTTTTATTTTGATGGATTCATTTTAGAAATTGTTTCTCATAAATGAAATTTTTTAACGCTTTCTGCTCTGTTAGGTAATTTGGGTTAATATAGTTTGTGACCCATACTAGAAACACAAGGAGTCAAATTTCTAGGCCCCACTGATTTATCTATATTGTTATTTTAGCATACTTGATTAGGTTTCTGAAGTAAGATTTTTACAGCTATTTCTTCACTGAAAGAGCAAGTAGAAGGGTTACAGGATCTTGAGCAATCGGTCGAAATTTTGATTCGCTTACTCTGTGCTTTGCCTGGATGGGGTGAGAAAAATGTTCAGGTTAGTTGTATTTTCTTAAATAACATGATTTATTTTTGTCAATTTATTGATAGTTGAAAATTAAAAATATGGTGTAGTATGCCTGTTAATCTCTGTATTCTCCTTGAGCAGGTTCAGCAGCAGGTTATTGAAGTTATCACTCATATAGCTTCAACTGCAACTAAATTTCCAAAGAAGTGTGTAGTACTATGCCTCTCAGGTCAGTATTATGGTTTGATTCAGGTTATGCTTAGAATAGCTAGTTCTGTTGTAACAAGATCTTTTTGTGTGGCTTTCTTTACTCATGTTTGACATTCATCTTGATAGGGCTAAGTGAGCGAGTAGCAGATATTAAGACACGTGCACATGCTATGAAGTGCCTAACTACTTTTTGTGAAGCAGTTGGTCCAGGATTCGTATTTGAAAGAGTAAGCATCATGGCTAGTTATGAGCATACCTTTTAACCAGTGGCCACAAGGGTGTTCAGTACTTGTCTATCCTAAAAATTCTGAGCAAGGATGGGCATGGTTGATTTGGAATTTATGATTCTATCTTTTCTGTCTGCCTGTCTAGTTTTGTGGACTATCTTTTTGAACATGTTTTATGAGTGATTTCTGGTTCCCATGTTTGATGATTTTCTGTCCCTAACTCTAAAGATTCATGAGATGGAATCATTAAATGCATTTGACTTCATAAAAGTTGTGCCAAAGTTCACCGACTCCACTCAAGGTTTGCCCTAATTACACCTGAGACCCCTCTTGTTGATTAACTTGTAGTGTCCTCCCCTAATCCCATGTTTTACATATCAAGTACCAAAGTTGGTCCTCTCGTCCTCTCTCCATTCCTACCAAACCAATCCTCTTGTGCACCCCCACACCATAGCCCCTCTACTCCCCATCCCCCACCGCAATCTTGTATTAACTGTTTTAAAAGGCCAGACCAAAAGCGGAAAAAGAAAAAAATAGGCATTCAAATGTTATCCACTAACAAACAAATTTTTAATACATTACTACAGGAAGATATGTTCTTTCATTATTTGTCAACCAAATGCTGGAATGAGTTTGATGGTGCATAACTATAGATCAGTTAGGGACTGCAACTAACTTACCTCTGCTCCTGTGCCGTAACTATATATATATATAGTGAACTGAGTCTCTCTTCTCCGTCCTCTCCTCGCTCACTTTCTTAACTTTCTCTCCAATTCTGAAACTCTTATCATTTGCATACTCTAAATCCTGTGCCCAATATTGTGCTTTCACATCTTAACTTAAAAAATCCAGTGCCTATTTCATATTTATCAGTCAGTTAATTCATTCTCACTCTTTTAGCTTGAGAAGCCTCTTGCAAAGGTCAACTCCCATGTTTTGACCAACATCAATAAGGTCACCTCCAGGCCTGATTTGCCGTCCCTGAGATCCATTGCACTACGGTGTTGGATGTTGTCTTAGGCACGGTGAAGACGATGTATGGCTTCTAAAATTATTTAGTAACTTGGCAGAAGAGAAGATGAAGACTGAAATAAGTATTTTATTAAAGTTTTATAGGTGCTTTTCTTTTGGAGTCAATTTTATATATTATACTTAGCTGTATTACTTCTTCGAGTTTTTAAATATTGCTGTATCTTTGTAACATCATTGTATTATGTCCATGCCATGTAGTAGTACTCATGCTTCATAGGTTATATAATAAGAAAGTAAAGTGGCTTAACGCAACAAAGTTCTAAAAATCTTGTATCTGTTATTGATTTTGTTTAGATTTTAAATGTTTTTCTCTTATGTACTATTTATTCATATCAAGCTTAGTTTGAACTATATACCTTATTTGCTTTTGCTTTTTTTAATACCTTAACATATGATCTGCTAAAATAACTGTTTTTGTCATGTAGCTCTACAAGATCATGAAGGAGCATAAGAATCCTAAAGTTCTTAGTGAGGGACTTTTGTGGATGGTTTCAGCTGTTGATGATTTTGGTGTATCACATATAAAGCTTAAGGTGTTTTTTCTGAATTTACATGCTTTTGTTTAAATATGCTAGTATTTTATTGTATTATTGTCTTACGGATACTCTTTGAGTCTTGGTTCTAGTTTGTATGTTCTGATGCAATCCTGTTTTGCAGGAGTTAATTGATTTTCTGAAAGAAACTGGGCTGCAGTCAAGTGCAGCTGCCACTAGAAATGCTTCAACTAAGCTTTTGGGTGTTCTGCATAGATTTGTTGGTCCAGGTTATTACATTAACTTTTGAATGTCCTTCCCTCGTTATTTATTTGTTAAAAGGTTCTAAGGTTTTCCCTGTGCAGATATTAAAGGGTTCCTTACTGATGTTAAGCCTGCATTGCTCAGTGCTCTTGATACTGAGTATGAGAAGAATCCATATGAGGTATGCTGTTCATGATGTATTTTCTGTTAAATCTTTTTTGTTTCTTAATTTTCCAAAGGTCCAATTTTTTTTTTTATTTTTTTCATTTGTTTGCTTCAGGGAGCATCTGCAGCTCCCAAGAAATCAGTCAAAACATCAGACTCGTCTTCCTTAGTTGCTGCTGGTGGGTTGGATAGCTTGCCTCGTGAAGACATTAGTGGAAAGATTACTCCGACTCTCCTGAAGAGCTTGGAAAGTCCTGATTGGAAGGTTTGGTTGACAATATCTTTCAAATAATTTGATGTTGCTGGCTTGCTTTAACTATTTATTATAACTGAAATGAATGATGTTATTATGATGTTTCATGACGTTCTTCTGCGATTTCCTTTTAGGTTCGTATGGAGTCAGTTGAAGCTGTAAATAAAATACTGGAAGAGGCTAATAAGCGCATTCAGGCAACTGGAACTGGTACTTTAGTAGCATTTGTATTATAATTTTGAAACTGTTGCTATGTGTGTCTTTTCCTCACCCTCTTCCTCTCTAATCCTTCTTTTTTTATTTTTGGTGAACTTCATTATATTTGTTGATTATCGTATTATCAGGTGAGTTGTTTGGTGCTCTTAGGGGGCGACTCATTGATAGCAACAAAAATATAGTCATGGCAACCTTGACAACAATTGGTAATGTTGCATCTGCGATGGGACCAGCTGTAGAGAAGGCAAGCAAGGTGATTGGATCGTTTTCTGCTTTTGTATTTTCTATCTTGTTAATAATCTTGTGTTGTCATCTCAAGTTGTGCTTTATTGTTCGTTTCAGGGTATTCTGGCTGATATATTGAAATCCCTTGGTGACAACAAGAAGCACATGAGAGAATGTGCACTGAATACTTTGGATTTGTGGCTTGCTGCTGTTAATCTTGATAAAATGGTCTGTCTCAATCTTTTGTTAAGCGATTCTTCTGTCTTGTGTCTATCCTCTGAGTATGCTACTATTGTAGGTTCCTTATATTACAATTGCTTTGACGGATTCTAAACTTGGTGCGGAAGGGCGTAAAGACCTTTTTGATTGGTTATCTAGGCAACTTTCTGTGCAAAGCAGTTTTGCTGAAGCTGCACAACTTCTGAAGCCAGCCTCTGCTGCAATGACAGTAAGTTTTGGTCACTCAGTTTTTTGCTTTTTCTGCCCCCCCCCCACATTCATTTATCACATCAGTATGTGTGGCTAATATTGTTTACATCAAATGTTTGATGGATTATATGTAGGATAAATCATCAGATGTTCGCAAGGCAGCCGAGGCATGCATTAATGAGATAGTGAGAGTTAGTGGGCACGAAACGGTGTGTATAAGAAGAATTTGGTTAACTCCCTTATGAAATTCATGTGAATCATCTTAAATTTTTTTTTTTTCTAGATTGAAAAAATAGTTAAGGACATTCATGGACCAGCTCTAGCTTTGGTTCTTGAGAAGTTGAAACCATATGGAGGCCTTCAAGGTAGGGTTTTGTATCATAGCTCATTCTTAATCTACTTTGTTGCTCAGGGTTAATGATTAACACGAGTATTCTTATGTTTATTTTCTTTCCCATGCAATATTTGTGGTTAGAATCATTTGAGTCTGCTAAGGCAGTTTCAGTGGGCGCATCAAAAGGTGTTCAAAAGGCTGGGAAATCAACTGCTAATGGTGTTCCAAAACACGGAAATAAAGCTGCATCTTCGGTATGTTTGAGTTTGTGTTGGTTGATTGCTTTTAAGATTTGTTTGGCTTTCTAACTACTTGATTCATCATCTTGATAGCGGGCTGTTGCAACAAAGGGTGCTAGGTCTGAGCCTATCTCTGTCCAAGATATAGCGCTTCAGTCTCAAGCTTTATTAAATGTTAAGGATTCAAATAAGGTACTGCTAAGCTCTGTATACCATAATCTACTTTAATTCTTCAAAAAGAGTTGATGGATGAACTGTCAACTGTGTTGCCTTACATGCAGGAAGATAGAGAACGAATGGTGATTCGAAAGTTTAAGTTCGAGGACCCACGCATTGAGCAGATTCAAGATCTAGAGGTGAGTCCATTTTTAACCAATGACCATGCTTATGTTTTCTGTGATTTTTGAATTGTAATAAATTTCTGTCCAACATTCTTGTCATGCAGAGTGATATGATTAGGTACTTCAGAGAGGATTTATCTAGGAGACTCTTAAGTGCAGATTTTAAGAAGCAAGTTGATGGACTAGAAATGCTACAAAAGGTCTTCCCTTTTTTGCTTCTTTTTTAATTTGTGCGCGTGCTTTCAGGGTATTTGATGTGCTATTAACTATATAAACTCCAATTGATCTTCTCAGGCACTTCCTTCCGTTGCAAAGGAAATTATAGAAGTTCTAGATATACTTTTGAGGTGGTTTGTTTTGCAGTTCTGCAAATCCAACACGACCTGTCTATTGAAGGTTAAACTTAGTGTTCACTTTTTCCCCCCGGAAATAATAGTATGTTATGTTGGTCCTTTGATCATAACTATACAATTTAATTGCTTAGGTGCTAGAATTCCTTCCTGAACTGCTTGACACCTTGAAGGATGAGGGATATTCTTTGACAGAGTCTGAAGTAGCGATATTTCTTCCTTGCCTAGTAGAGAAGGTATACTTAACAACTATGATAATTTCATCAGCTGTGGATGTTTTTCTAATAAATCTTTTTGGTTTAATTTGAACTCAGTTGATTTAGTTTAGTTTTGGCTCGAGTACAATAGTATGTATAAATACTTCACTATCCTCGGTGATGTCAAAAAATGAATAATTTAATTCACGTGGAAAGAGGCAAAATATCATATATTTTCTCCCTTCAAATGTTGCAGTTAGGGCATAACATCGAGAAGGTTCGAGAAAAAATGCGGGAGCTGACAAAACAATTTGTTCTTGTATATTCTGCATCTAAATGTTTCCCTTATATATTGGAGGGTTTACGCTCTAAGAACAACAGAACTCGAATTGAATGTGCTGATCTTGTTGGATTTATCCTCGAACATCATGGTTCAGAGGTGATGTAGTGAGGTTCTTTTAAGTGAATTTATTTCGAGTATTTTTCCACGGATGTTTATTTGTGACATCATATGTGCAGATTAGTGGGCAACTAAAGTCACTGCAAATTGTTGCAAGTTTGACAGCAGAGCGAGATAATGAAACAAGGAAAGCCGCATTGAATACACTAGCCACTGGATATAAGATTCTTGGTATGCTATACCCTGAAGATCTATTGTGATTATAAAATAATTTTGCTTGGTGATTGTACTGAATTATTGTCTGGAAAATTTGCCAATTATGAGCTCTCATTAAAATGTAATTTATTGGTTGAAGGCACTGCATGGAGGAAGTTATTGTTTTACTTTTTCACTTGAAGTTGGGGGATATTGATGTGACATTTTATTTGGCTTTTGTCTTGTTTATATCTCTTGGCCTTTCTGAGTTGTTTCTCTTCTATGATCATTCTGTGCAGGTGAGGACATATGGAGATTTGTTGGAAAGCTAACAGATGCTCAAAAAAGCATGTTAGATGAGAAATTTAAGTGGAAGGTTAGTGCACACGTTGCACCTTTTTTATTCCTTTTCAGATTTATTGAAGTACTGATGATGATGGGAGTAATTTGTCAGGTTCGCGAGATGGAAAAAAAGAAGGAAGGAAAGCCAGGGGAAGCAAGGGCTATTTTAAGACGCTCTGTCAGGGAGAATGGGTGTGTAGTATTATTATTATGTCTTTGAATATTATTCACATTATGCAGTTACGGCTGAAATTTAGACCCCTAATTTATTTGCTTCTGGTTGGAGTTCTTTCTTTTGTAAATCTAAAAAAGAAGTTAAAAATATAAGGATGAATAATGAAAAATGTGATAAATCTTTCGAGAATGTTCTCAATCTCTCGCTAAAATGTTCAGATGTTCAAGCTTCTATGTGTGTTGCTTTGGTTTCAGGTCTGATGTTGCTGAGCAGAGTGGTGAAGTGGCTAGATCTCTTTCTGGTCCAATTTTGAGGTATGCTGAAATTTTTGTCTAGTTTCTTTTCCTTTTGCTCCTTAACTATAGAGGATTTTTTGGCCTAAATTAATACATAGTTCCTATACTCCTATGTATCCCTGACATCTTGCTTTTTGATTTGTTAGGAAAAATTTCGGTCAACTGGAGGTTGAGAGACAATCAATGCCGCGCCCCATGGCCGTTGCTAGTGGCCCCACAGATTGGAATGAAGCACTTGATATTATTTCTTTTGGTTCTCCTGAGCAAGTAATCATTTTTCTTATTACATTTTCTAAAATGCGGTTAACCTTCCTAGAATTAGCATAGTAATAAAAACAAGTATGACATATAAGATATGCCTTTTGACTTTTATTTTCCTGGCTTCTCTTCATGAAATTGGAAAATGAAGTTTAAGCTCTTATTTCAAAAATATTTTTGTGCTGCAGTCTGTTGAAGGAATGAAAGTTGTTTGTCATGAATTGACTCAGGCCACTAGTGATCCTGAAGGCAGTGCTATGGATGAACTTGTAAAAGATGCAGATAGACTAGTTGCCTGCCTCGCTAATAAGGCAAGAGATTCCTAACAATCAATCCCCATTATCTAATTAGAATGATTTTCAATTGCTGATTTCGTCATGCTTTAATTTTAAATAGGTTGCAAGGACTTTTGATTTCAGTTTGACAGGAGCTTCATCAAGATCTTGTAAATATGTGCTCAACACTCTGGTGCAGGTAAATTTTATTGTTATTATTTCAAAAGTTTGTAATATTTTGTAACTTACAATAGTTGCTATTTACTAATCCTGTCCTTGGCTCTGTCCAGACTTTCCAGAATAAACGTTTGGCATATGCTGTGAAGGAGAGCACTCTTGACAGTCTTATTACTGAGCTTCTTCTGTGGCTTTTGGATGATAGGGTTCCTCATATGGATGATGGAAGCCAGTTGTTGAAAGCACTGAATGTGTTGATGCTTAAGATTTTGGTTAGCAATTTTTTATTTTTTATTTCTTGTTGTACAGAAAATTTGGACATGCTATGGCAAATGCAAGATTGTATGCCAAAAGCTTCACAAAATTTATATTTATAATTGGTTTTCTAACTAATGATTCTTAATACAGGATAATGCAGATCGGACTTCATCCTTTGTTGTCCTAATAAATCTTTTACGTCCGTTAGATCCATCAAGGTGGCGTTCACTGGCAACAAACGAATCATTGGCCTCTAGAAATCAGAAATTTTCTGATCTGGTTGTGAAATGCCTCATCAAGCTTACAAAGGTAATATAAGCTGCCAAGATTAAAATCCAAAGCCGCTTGCAATCATTCATAACATTGCTAAAATCTGGCTATCTGTTTAAGCCTCTGGATGCATTACTCTGCCTTTAGACTGTACTTTTTCATTGAATCAAGTTTACTTCAATAATTGTAGAAGCCTATACTTAATTTTCCTCTTCAATCAGCTTAATTGAAATAGACATTTCTATCTGGATATATTTGTCAGCAATTTTTTCACTTATTTTCCCGTGCTGCAGGTTCTTCAGAGTACCATTCTTGATGTTGATCTTGATCGCATACTTCAAAGCATCCATTTGTATCTGCAAGACTTGGGGATGGAGGAAATTAGGAGAAGGTATATAACTATTGTTGGGTATAGGTACTCTATCTAACAAGCATCACTTAATTTCTATTTTATAAATATTTCTTTTGTCAGGGCTGGTGCTGATGACAAACCCTTACGAATGGTGAAAACTGTTTTGCATGAGCTTGTCAAGCTTAAAGGCACATCAATAAAGGGACATCTTTCAATGGTTCCTATTGATTCAAAACCACAACCCATCATCCTTGCCTACATTGAACTTAATCTTGAGGTATTCACTAAAGCAAATTATTTGATTGAATAATGCGAGGTAGGGGGGTGTCCATGGTGCAGTTTGGTTCGGTTATTTAGAAAAAGTCATCCGATCCAATTTTATATTAATTCAGTAATTCTTTGGTTTGGTTTGGTTTTTTTTGTTTTTCAATTCAAAAAAGGTATTATGTTCTAGTTATTTCCCATGTACTAAAACCCTGTCCCATGTTATTTTCAACAAAAAAAATATGCAACAAAATAACAAGTTTAATTTCAGAGTCAAATAAAAGTCATACAACATAATAACAAAAATCTTTACACAAGAAGTTCAACAACAAAAGAAATTATAATACAACAATGGAAAAGCATGAAAAGTTCAACACAACAAAAAGAAAAAAGTTGTTTCCGTTAATTTTTCCAGCAAACGAGCCACATTTTGATGTTCTCTAGCAAGACAGCATTGTTCTTGATTCTCAATCCTCAAATTAGGGTTACAGGCCGGTGCCTCAATTTTTGCATTATTTTAAAAAAAATTAGAATCATAACAAGAATCATAAAATAGAATTTGAAATACAAAATCATCAAAACAGAATTAAGAAAACCCTAAATCATCAACAATTTCAGAAGCACAAGCAGTAAAAATAACCCTAATACTAACAATTTCACAAAAATAGCAGAAGCAAAAACAGTAAAAGAACCCTAAATCATCACTAACAATTTCAAAATAAAAAATAGCAGAAGCAGAAGCCATCAGTGAAGAAATAGAAGAACAATAATCAACAACAATCAGAAATAGAACCAACTTGACACGGAGGGTCCATTCTTGAGGAGTTGATGATGTAGACAGAGTGGCTGAGTGCAGGGAGGTCCTTCTGTGCGTGGAGGACGACAGCGTTGGTGCGTGCTGTTGCTGTGCGTGGAGGACAACTGCAGCTGCTGGTGCGTGGCACCGTGGAGGAGGACGGAAAGAAGCGCTTCGAGGATGGGGGAGGGGTTGCAAGTCAGGATGCTGTGGGGCGGCGTCGGTGGTGGAGAAGAGGGAGGAGTTTCGTCGCTATGAGAGGCTGAGAGTGAGAGGAGATTTGGTGCTGGGAGTGGGAGTGTTTTCGGCGCTGTGAAGAGTGTGATTGAAGAGGGGGTTAGGTCATTTGGGAGAGGGGGGAGGGGTTTGGTTAATTTAGCGTTTTCATTGAACACCGGTTTGGTTAGGGTTTTTCCTAGCAGAACCAAAAACTGAACTGAACCGCAGCAAAAACTGCAAAACCTTTTTTTTTTTTCGGTTCAGTCTATCGGTTTTGTTTGGATTGGATCGGTTTTGAACACCCCTAAGTGCGAGGAAACCAACTTTTTTCAGCTAATTTTTTTATTTAATCTTAAATTCTATACTCTAAATAAAAAATCCTGGATCCCAAATTATAAACCTAAACCTAATATTAGATAATGTTGGCTAACTAAAGTTGGTTGCTTATACTTTCTCTAATTGATTTTATTGGGACAGAACTATTAATATATTTTGCACTTTGATCTTAGACACTGGCTGCTGCAAGAATGTTGACTGCATCTGGACCTGGTGGACAAACTCATTGGGGTGATTCTGCAACAAATAATTCAGCATCTGGCACACATGCCGCTGATGCCCAATTGAAGGTACAATGCTTTATATCACACTCTTATCATTTTTGTCTCAATTTTGTTGTCAGTTTGTAGTTATTGTTATCATTGCCTGATATCCAACTTTAATGCAACTTCAGCAAGAGTTGGGTGCGATATTTAAGAAGATTGGGGAGAAGCAAACTTGCACAATTGGTCTATATGAATTATATAGGATTACCCAATTGTACCCAAAGGTAAGAATCCAGTATGTTGTGTTGATTTCAGATCAGATGTTTTTTTTTTTTTTTTTTTTTTTTTTTTCATTAAGAAAATGTATAACCATCTTCATCTTGTTTTATTATTTTCCCACTTTGCTTTATTCTTTTATGTTAGGTTGATATATTTGCTCAGCTTTCAAATGCTAGTGAGGCATTCCGCACCTACATCAGAGATGGTCTTGCTCAGGTTGAGAATTACATGTATTTTTAGATGTGCTTAATAATTGAACTAATGTGGTGCGTTCTACGTACAAGATTGTAAAAAGATGAGTACATTACCATGGGTGATTGATTTTATGCAGATGGAAAAGAATGCTGCAGCTGGAAGAACACCTTCAAGTTTGCCAATGGCAACTCCCCCGCCATCGTCATTAAATATTTCTTCACCGGATTTTGCACCTCTTTCCCCTGTCAACACCAATCCACTGGGTGATGCTAAATTAAATGTGAAACCTGAACCAACAAATTTTAATTTACCCCCATCATACAATGAGGGGAACCGAGTTAATGCCATTACTTCTAGAGCTTTAGGTTCTGACTACATATCAGGTGATCAAAGAAATGAAAGATATACGACAGGAGGTATGTCATTGTTCATCTGCTTATTTTGCACTTAGCTTTTAAATTTTACATAATGTTGACTGAGAGAAGTTACTTTTTATTATACTGCAGTAGCGAGTGGAACATTGGACGAAATCAGAGAGCGGATGAAGGCCATGAATGACATGAATAATGGAGTTCCCCCTAGTCAGATTCCTCATCCATCAGAGCATGTTGGTCCCGGGAATGCTATGCAAGGTGGTGTGCTTCCTATGGATGAGAAAGCTTTGTCTGGGCTTCAAGCCCGGATGGAAAGACTGAAAAGTGGATCCCTTGAACCACTGTAACGAGAGATTTGGTTAAGAGAGTTTCTTGCCATTGCCAGATTTTGAATACATTATTGCCACCGATTTGGTGGCATGCAAGTGCAATCATATATAGTGCTCTCAGCACCGGGTTGGTATACATTAGTATGTATAATAATAGTCGATAGAGCTATTATCTCCTTTTAACAAAAAAAAAAAAAAGAGCTAGTATCTCCTTCATACTATGGAATTTATGACGTTTCAGAGCATCATAGGAATAGTCGCAATCTAATGTAAATTGTAGTGAAGCTGTATTCTTTTTAATGTAGATCGTCAATTTAATGCAATTATTATCATTTTGGTAGTGCTATTGAGTTTTGCTTTGTTATTTACTCTGCTACTAAAATTTGAGTGATGATTCATTTTTAATTTTGGAATTGAATTTAGGCATTCTACGGATGTCCTTCGCATCTTGGATTTTTATTATCTTATTTAGTTATTTATTTTTGTTTTCTCTTTACCATTCGTAGTTTACAGGAAAGAGGAGAGTATGTTATTGTTGTACATCAATTTTTTGAGACCTTACTATTTATAGAGGTAAAATATTGACTTTTTCAAATTTCATTTAAATTCAATTTGGCTTGGGAGTTTTATTCTTTCATAAGGAAAATTATTTGTCCATATGATGAATGGGTATCCACATCATTATGTTTATCACAACATTCCTCCTTAGATGATCATTTAGGATTATACTTCGTTAAAACCTTACTATAGAAAAATTTAATAGGAAAAAACTTTAGTGAAGGAAGAAGAGTACAATATCATTTGTGATGGAGACTGCCTCATTAAAAATAGGGGTGAACGCGGATTGAATATGGCCAAAATCTCGATCTGATTCACACTAAAATCATCGGATCGGATCGGATATATCCGCAAAACACAAAAATCTTTTTAAAAGCTTATTTTTATTAAAAAAATATTAATAAAATTCCTTTTTTCTACTCTTTTAAATATGTTTATTCTCAATAATATTAAACATACTTTTCTTAAATAATAAAATTAAAATAATACAATATATATGATAATTATTAGTTGAAATAAAACATAAGAAAAATATTTACTTATTTATTTATTTATGCAGATTTGCGGATATGCAGATCGGATATGCGGATACCTAAATAAAATCCGCAATCCGATCATATAAGTGTGCGGATCCGATCCGATCCGATAGCTTTGCGGGTCGGATTCATGTCCGCAATTTTCGGATCAGATTCGAATAAATACCGCAGATATACGGATCGGATCCGATCTATGAACATCCCTAATTAAAAACCTTGTCAAGAAAAATACAATGGAAAAATATCTGACAACGGAAAAAAGAGTACAGTCTCCTTCTCTTGTTGACATTATTTAATATCTCGAAATCGGCACATCTCAACCTGATGTACCAATGTTTTAAAAGAGGATTTTGGAGTGACTTTGTAAATAAATCTACAAAATTATCGCTTGACCGGATCTGTTGGACATCAATTGTCCCTTGATTTTGAAGATCATGAGTGAAGAAGAATTTGGGAGAAATATGCTTTGTTCTATCACCTTTGATGTATCCACCTTTATGTTGAGCAATGCATGCTGTATTATCTTCAAACAGAATAGCTGGAGCTATTTTCTTATCAATCAGTCCACATGATGACAAAATATATTGGATCAGACTCCTGAGCCAAAAACACTCGCGACTAACTTCATGTATCGCTAGTATTTCAGCATGATTAGAGGATATTGCCGCAATCGTTTATTTTGTGAACCTCTATGATATAGCTGTACCACTATATGTGAACATGTATCTTGTTTGAGATCTTCCTTTGTGTGGATCAGACAAATATCCTACATCTGTATAGCCAACTAGTTGTGACTTGGATCCATAGGGATAAAACAATCCCATATCAACCTTTTCATGAAGATATCGAAAAATTTGTTTGATTCCATTCTAATGTCTTCTGATTGGAGAGGAAGTATACCTTGCTAGTAAATTTACCGCAAAGTTAGGTCGTGTATTATTAGCAAGATACATTAGCGCTCCAATGGCACTAAGATATGGTACTTCAAGACCAATAATATCTTCATTTTCTTCTTTAGAATGGAATTGATCATTTTCCACATCCAAAGACCTTACGATTATTAGGGTACTTAATGGATGTGCTTATCCATATAAAATATTTTCAAGATCTTTTCTATGTATGTTGTTTAATGAATGAAGATCCCATTTTTTGTATGCTCGATCTTCAGGCCGAGACAAAATTTAGTATTTCCAAGATCTTTCTTCTCAAACTCTTCTTTTAGAACTTTTATAGTTGTTGGATTCTTTTCAGGGGTTCCAATGATATTTAAATCATCAATGTACACAGCAATTATAATAAATCTAGATACAAATTTCTTTATGAAAACACATGGACAAATATCATCATTCTTGAATTCGTTTTTGACTAGATACTCACTAAGACGATTATACCACATTCGTCCAGATTGCTTTAAACCATATAAAGATCTTTACAATTTGATTGAGTATAATCCATGCAAATATTCATTAGATGGTTTAGATATCTTTAGTCCTTCAAGAACTTTCATATAGATATCACGATCTAATAATCTGTATAAGTAGACTGTCACCACATTCGTTAAATGCATATGTAGTTAATTGTATGCAGATAAATTGACCAAATGACGCAATGTTATTGCATCAACTACAGGGAAATATGTTTTTTCATAATCTATATCGGGCCTTTGTGAAAAATCTTGTGCCACAAGTCGAGCTTTGTAGCGTACAACTTCATTTTTCTCATTTAGTTTTCTCACAAATACCCATTTGTATGCAACAGGTTTTATATCTTCTGGTGTACGGACTACAGGTCCAAAGACTTCACGTTTTGTAAGTTAGTTAACTCAACATTCATAGCTTCTTCCCATTTTGGCCAATCATTTCTTTGTCGACATTCTTCAAATGCTCTTGCTTCAAGATCCTTACTTTCATACATGATATTTAATACTACGTTATATGCAAATATTTCATTGACAATTGTCTTATTTCGCTCCCATTCTTTTTCTGTAAAGACATAATTTATCGAGTTCTCATTATTTTTCGAATTTTCAGGTACCTGAACGTCTTTTGGCGTTAAAACTATTTTAGAATTTCGGATAACTGCAGGTGTCTTTACTATATCTTTTTCAACAGGAATAATATTTATTTCTTTTCTTTTCCGAGGATTTTTGTCTTTGGAACAGACATGTCTACAACGCTTTTGGCATGAATTTGTTTCAGTGGCCACTTGTCCAACTGAGACATCAATTCGAATTGGGACATTTTTTGCTGGTATATAAAATTTGGTTATCCTCTTTGTATCAGAAAATGCATCAGACAATTCATTCGCTATTCTTTGCAAATATATAATCTTTTGAACTTCTAGTTCACATTGCCCTGATCGAGGATCTAAATGCATCAAGGATGATGCATTCCAATTAAGTTCCTTTTTCAGGAAGCTTATTCTCTCCCTTTAATGCTGAAAATTTTGATTCATCCAAATGACAATCTGTAAATTGGGCTTTAAATACATCCACAGTTTGTATCTCAAGATACCTTACTATAGAGGGAGAGTCATATCCAAAATATATCCCCAATTTTCTTTGGGATCCCATTTTGGTGCGAGAAGGTGGTACAATGGAAACATATATCACACACCCAAAAATATTCTTAAATTGGAAACACTTGGCTGTTGGCCAAAAGCTAATTGTATAGGAGAGAACTAATAGTAACTTGTTGGCCTCAAACGAATAATTGTTGCGGCATGTAAAATAGCATGCCCCCAAGTTGAGGTTAGGAGATTTGTTCTCATAAGTAAGGATCTAGCAATTAATTGTAGGCGTTTAATAAGTGATTCTGCTAACCTATTTTGTGTGTGAACATGAGCCACTGGATGTTAAACGCTTTTTCTGTTAGCCATATAATAAGTATCAAAGGTTTGGGAAGTAAATTCACCAGCCTTATCAAGACGAATTGCTTTGATTAGATTTTCTGGAAACTGTGCTTTTAATCGAAGAATTTGAGCAAGTAATCTCGTAAGCGTCAGGTTGCGAGAAGACAACAAGCACACATGTGATCATCTTGAAGATGCGTTTATTATGACCATAAAATATCTAAAAGATCTACATGGTGGATGAATAGGTCCACATATATCGCCTTGAATCCTTTCTAGGAATTTAGGGGACTCAAATCCAATCTTTACTGGCAAGGGCAGAGCTAGATGAAATATTAGAGGGGGACAAAAAATATTTACACAATAAAATAAGACTAAAATAAAATTTTAAGGGGGGCTAAACTGAAATTTACATGTAAAAAATTAAAATTAGGGGGCCATTGCCCCCCTTTCCTTGTACCTAGCTCCGCCCCTGTTTACTGGTGATGGCCTTAAAATTAGGTTTCCTTGAGAACATGCAGCACAACAAAATTTACTAGATTTAAGAATCTTTTGGTTCTTTAGTAAATGTCCATGGGAGTTTTTAATAATTCTCTGCATTATGGTTATTCTCGGATGACCCAATCGATCATGCCAAGTTATGAATTTAGTTAGACTAGTAAATTTTTAGTTTACAATGGCATGTGATTCAGTTGCACTAATTTTGATATAATATAACCCAGATTAAAGTGAGGTTAACCTTTTTAATATAATATTTTTATTTGAATCATGAGTTGTGATACATAAGTACTCATGATTTCCCTCCTTCATTGTTTTAATATGATATCAATTTCGACGGATATCTTTAAAACTCAATAAGTTCCTTAGAGACTTAGTAGATAATAGTGCATTATTTATTATGAATTTTGTTCCTCCGAAAAACAAAATTATAACTCTTCCGGAACCTTCTATCACATTGCTTGAGCCAATAATAGTATTAATATATTCTTCTTTCGGTAAAAGATGGGTAAAATATATATTATTTTTGAGAATAGTATGCGAACTTGCACTATATGTCCTTACCATTTTTTTCAAAGACAAATAATAATAATAAAATGAGTAAAAGTATATGCACATAAAATTATTTTCTTGATTTTTCTAAGAAATACTGTACATAGTATCATATACTAAAAATTTTATTATTATTATTTTAGAACTTGGCACATTTAGTAATTTTGAAATTTATAAATATTTTATTATACATGATACTTAAAATTCAGATGCATAGAAAATAAAACTTAACAATAAGTTTCTTACATTATTTATTTACATGAATACTTAACAATCCCACATATTACACTATTCCATCAATGGTCAAATGACCAATATTACCTTGAGGATTGTCAAAGAAATCAGATACATCATAATGAGCGGTGGATTTTTCAACAGCATCATTTGAAACGAAATTCGTCTCCTTTCTTTTGTCGTCCTTTTTCAAAGATGATTGATAAATATCGACTAGGTGGCTTGGTGTACAACAGGTATGCGACCAATGAACCTTTCCACCACAACGGAAACATTTATCCTCTGTTGATTTATTTTGCCCATTGTTTCTTTCTTTATCCCACTTCTGGTGAGATCCTTTCTTATGAACATAATTTTTTTTCTTTCCATAATTTTTTTCTTCTTTCCATAATTTTTTTTGTTACTAAAACCTTGTCATTTACCTCTTTTGGGGTAATATTTACCGCATTTGTTTTAAGAAATAAGGGGCGCATGAGTTTTTAAGAGCAACTCATTGTTGTGTTCAACAACAAGAATGCAAGAAATTAGCTCAGAATATTTTTTAAATCATTTTTCTCGATACTACTGCTACCGGAGTACATTCGAGGCATGGAAGGTCGAGAAAGTTTTCTCTAACATGTCATTATCAGTTATCTTTTCCTCACATAATTTCATTCGTGAGGTGATTCGAAACATTGCTAAATTATATTCATTTATGGATTTAAAATCCTGTAGACGCAAGTACGTCCATTCATATTGGGTTTGAGAAAGTATCACCGTCTTTTGATGATTATACCTTTTTTCAAGGTCTTTCCACAGATCTGCAGGATCTTTTAATGTGAGATATTCATTTTGCAATCCTTCGTCAAGATGACAACGAAAGAAGATCATGAATTTGGTTTTATCCTTCTGCGATGCATTATTTTCAGCGTTAATGGTATCTCCAATATCCATTGATAAATATTTGTTTCCAGATATATCAAGAGCATTAAATTCAAGATGAGATAGTTTCGACATAATGAAAATTTATTACCTGAGTATTCCTAAAATTTGATCAGAGTTTTGTGCTGATAACGTGTTATGAAATAAATAACTAAGGAAGAGATAATAAATATAAAATAAAAAAGTATAAATAAGAAACACTAGTATTAATATTCACTACAATTAATATTTCGATATAATAGAAATGATTTATATATATATTAATATATATTAGTAACGAATGAAAGAGAGAAGAAAAGTTTTGTCGCTTTTTAATTTCTTTATGGAGGACACATTTGAGTTAGACCCGGTTATGGAGGAGGGAAGAGTTTTACTTGTGTGTGGTGTCAGGAGAGATAGAAATCGGACCCTGCGTATTTGGTGTGCTTTCTCGGACGGTCCGAGTTGTGTATGGAAAACGGACCGTGCGATTAGTGCCTCTCCGTCTACGCGTCGCCCGCAGGTGACTCCTCCAACGGTGCACTTTTTTTTCAATGTTAACCCATACTCAATATCCGGTTTCACATTCACTCCATTCCCCCAAAGAAGGGCCACGGCTGCTTCTTCTTCTTCGTTACTCCTTCGGATCTTACTTTGCATGGTGAAAATAACTTCAAAATGCAAAAGAAAAAAAAATGTAGAGATGTAGATCGTCCTGAATTTCATATTATACATTATCTCAATATGTAATTTTTTTAAAAATTATTTTAATATTTTATAATTAAAATTATTATTATTATTATTATTAGAAAGTTAATTATTTTTATTATTGTTGTGAGAACTTAGAATGTTATTACACTCTTTTATTTTTAATATTGGATTAACAATGGTGTTTTTTTAAATTGTGATCTATTGTGTTATTTTTTTTTTAAATGTGAAATGATTTAATGTACGGAGTACAAATCGGACCGTCCGATTTTTAAGAATTACAGAAATCTGACCGTCCGATTTATGTTGAAAAAATTAAAAAAAATTTGGAGTACATAAATCGGACCATGCGAATTCATTTTATTCTTTATATAAAAATTCATATACTTACAATACCCATGGTCCGACTTCATTTTATTTTTTATATAAAATTTATATACTTACAATACCCATGGTCCGACTTCATTTTATTCCTTATATAAAAATTCATATATATACAATACCCATGGTCCGATTTGCAAGTTGAGAAATTCAAATTCCAGCAATTGCAAAATCGGACCCTCCGAGTTCTTTACATATTTTACCAAAGCAAATAACTCGGACCATGCGATTTCTACCCTGCCAGTGACATAAAGCTGTCCCATCCTTTGGTCTAACACGCTCTAGTTCCATATCGATGTACATCACGCTGCTTAGTTCCGTAACAAAAAAATTGAGCCAAGTTTTGTATATAGACAATATAAAGAGAAAGAAAATTGTTATTGATTATGTACGAAAGAGAAGAATATGTTATTGTTGTCATTTAACTTCAATTTGGCTTGGGAACTTCATTCTTTCATGGGAAAAATCAGCCACCCATATGATGAATGAACATCCACATCATCATGTTATCACAACAATATTAAACTTTTAATAAACTTATTATCCCCAAGGATACCGTATATAATGAATAACATCCAATTCATTTCATTGTCGTTTTTGGTTTTTTCCTTCTGTATGAATTTAATTTATCTAACTGACAAATTTGGAAAATATGCACGAACTCTTAAGTTGGCAAAACACCAATTTAATACACAAAAGATTAGGCTTTAATTACACACTTTTTAATTACACTCGGATTTACAATGCATACTTCGTTATCCATGATATGTTGAAAAATAGTTGGCCTCGATCAGATGAAATTGCTTTTCCTCGGATTTGGTGGATTCTACTCATCACAGTTGTTCTCCAGTCTGCATGGCATAGTGTGGTCTTCCATAACCATAAGGCACATTAAGAATGATAAAGAAATGGTAGAAGAAACAAACACCTACCAACATCTCATGGTCTCCCATAATTTCATCTATCAACTCCTGCAGTGGTTTATTGGCACTGTTCGGAACAAGAGCCGCAAACGCAGTTGATTTTAGTCCTGCGTAAAACATGTACTAAATCTGTTGAGCACACATAGATTTGATGTCAATCATGTCATGGTTGAGTTTGTGGTCATATTTTATTTACCACTTTCTGGGAAAGCATCAATAAACATCATCATCTCCTCTCCAGTTAAACCGGATAAGAAGCATATCCGAGGAAGCGACTTTGCAATCTGCAGAGAACAAAATGCCAAACACATGCAGCAGATATTTGGACATCATTCAAATTTATAAGCAAATCTCTATTAACTTGCATAATTCTAGATTCTTATGCTCAGAGGCAATAATTTCTCTATAATAGGTGAGAATCATCTGCAAACTTGGCACTAGAAATCTTACAATAGTGACAATCTACACAATGATTCATATCTGGGGATCATACAAAGCAATGATGGATTTGTATGAAAGGAATGGCAAAATCACAAGAGAAATAGCAATTAATTACCACAAAATTTTAGTAAATAGAAATAGCAATTAATTAGCTGTACCAAAAGTTTACCTTAACCCCTTCCAAACTGTTTTGTGTTGTATGCATTGCCTCCCAAAGTGAACGAGTAATCATGTCTTCAGTACAATAGATTATCTGAAATGTAATAATATGTTAAAAACTAAGCTACCATATGATAAAAAATTTAACTAACCTAGCAAAATAGAAATGCTCAAAAACTAACTATTTGAATATTTTTCAATTAGTCTGAATGCAAGATAAGTTTGGTGGAAACAGTGATCAACTGAGTAACCTACCTACCTCTACCATTACCAGGTATTTAGATTTTACAATAAAATATGGACTTCAAAGACGAGATTGGATGTTACCTTCAGGAATTCACCATCCAAATCTTTCAAAAGCTGTTGAATCTGTGCAACATCATCTTAAACAATAAGCCATAGCTATATTGAAAGAATTACAAAGAATATTGAGGGTGTGCAACCAAATTGTAAAGATACCATCGCAAAGTAGCCCATTTGAGATGTTATTTAACTGTTTACATACAAGATTTTCAGTGGTAGAATAAATATCAATGAAAGCTATTGTTATCGAAATTCGGGTGATTACCCTAAAAGAATAAACAACAATCAGACAAAATTTTGGTTTATAAATTCAAGTTCACTGAATGACCATACTTATACAAAGAGATATGAACGATCAAGTTAAATAAGGCATTCTAAATTCTTTAAGAAAACAAATCTTTTTGAGACATGGTATCAGATTAATATGTTATTTCTTTACAAGGATTATGATGATATCACCTTAAAAGCCTCATCTTCATCAAAGCCCAACAACAGCAATGCCTGCAAAATGCGACAAACTTTTAACTCCATATGAAGTTCAGAGCAAAAACACTGATGTTTTCTATTTCTAGCAGTAGGATCTGATCCCAGGCAAGGTTATCAAACTCTTGGTTTACCAGTTTAGGTCCCCAAATCGAGCTAACAAGTTTAGATTTACAATTTGATTTTGCCTGAACTGCACTCTCGAGTTTGATTGCTTTGATACCAAGTATCCAAAAGAAGTTACTCAAGCTGGAAAAGACAAAATATAGTCCATCCAAAACTTAAGATATGATCAGCAAGTTCTGATTTTCATGAGTATGCCATTTTTTTTTCAAGTCTTAATGTTGAAATATATTTATCATATGCAAGTAAGTTAAAACGTCTTATTCAACTAAGTTAAGACTAACCATGACTTACAGGTGGACCATATCTAGGATCCTCAGCATTCAAAGGAACGAATTTTGAGTCTTCAACAATCTCAACAGGAAGTCCTGTACGACGAAGAAAACTTGTTAAATAAAATGTGGGTGCTAGATTTCAAGAAATGCGGTAATAAACCTATCTAAAGTATCCAACTTCCTTCTGAAAACAATGGAGGGAAAAGGGAAAAATGAAGATAGCAACAAATGAATCTTATCA
Source organism: Arachis stenosperma (assembly GCF_014773155.1). NCBI lineage: Eukaryota > Viridiplantae > Streptophyta > Magnoliopsida > Fabales > Fabaceae > Arachis > Arachis stenosperma. The sequence continues at coordinate 163,901,850 of NC_080385.1, forward strand.
TACAAGGTGGAGTCAATTACACCGATCAATCAAGGGATACAATATTGATATATCATAAATTATTTTCACATTCAAATCTCTTTTAATAGTTTCACCTATGGTTTTTCTTGGCCTATCTCTGCTTAAAAAAATTGAGTAAACTGAAAAAATAAAAAGAAGAATTGTGATAAATATATCCTCCCCAGTCCCCATATAAATATGATTTTGAAGTTCAAATTGAAGGTTGTTGCATCTAATTGTCAATGTTTATAAAAAGCAAATATGATTTTTGACATCTACATATTCCTTCTTCTTTTTTAGGTTCAATTAGAAGAATGCTATTCATGATTGGGGGACAAAAATCACCTCAAAGATATGAACTTTAGATTACAGACTTCAAAAGCAAAGTTGTAGTTCTCACTGATAAGTAATCTCAACAGCTCCAACTCCATAATTCACCAACAAAAATTAGAACTTGGGGCACACATTTAACATCAACACTACTCACCAAGGGGCTAGGAAGGATCACTGTCATTTATTTAGAAACTGAAAGTCTAAAATTCAAGTGAAAAGAAGCTAAAAATTTCACCTTCAGAGGAAGATGCTCTGAGTATATAGTTGGGGTTAGAGGAGGGAGGCAGCACCACGCAGTTGAAGTTGAAGAAGGAGGAATAAGAAACATGATGATGATGATGAGAACGCAAGAAGCAATTGGGAGAGAATGGTGTTGGTATTGCAGATACCATCATTGCTGCAATCCAAACTAATGTTGGATTGTTGGGTTTGATACTCACACGTTATCACTTACAAGAGTGGGTGTTAATTGTTATACACCAACGTACCTTAGATTTCTGAGATTTGACCCAACAATTTTATATGAGAAAGATTAAAGTATTGTTTTTGTCCCTAACGTTTGGGGTAAATCTCAAAATTGTCCCTAACGTCCTATTTACGTCCCTAACGTTTTTAAATTGATTCAATGTTGTCCTGCCGTTAGGGATCCGTTAATAAAATTAACGGCGGGACAAAATTGAGACGATTTTTAAATGTTAGGGACGTAAATAGGACTAAAACGTTGAGGACAAAAACGATACATAAAAATAAATTTTAATTTTATTCTTCAATAATATCAATTTTTTACTGTACATAGTATTAATTATTTTTAATCATATTTACACTTAATCACCTTATTTTCATTCTAAATAAATTTATTTTTTTTATAATTTTACGCTTAAAGTACTATAATTTTTTTATAAATAAATAAATTTTATACTTTCATTCTAAATAAATAATGTAATTTTACTTTCATTACTTAATCACATTGCTTATATTTTTTATAGTTTTACACTTTCATTCTAATCACATTACATTATTTATTTAGAATAAAAGTGTAAAATTTATTTATTTATAAAAAAATACATTACTTTAAGTGTAAAATTAAAAAAAATAAATTTATTTAGAATAAAAATAAGGTGATTAAGTGTAAATATGATTAAAAATAATTGAATACTATGTACAGTAAAAATTGATATTATTGAAGAATAAAACTAAAATTTATTTCTATGTATCGTTTTTGTCCCCAACGTTTTAGTCCTATTTACGTCTCTAACGTTTCAAAATCGTCTCAATTTTGTCCCGCCGTTAATTTTATTAACGGATCCCTAACGGTAGGACAACATTGAGTCGATTTTAAAACTTTAGGGACGTAAATAGGACGATTGAAAGTTAGGGACAATTTTGAGATTTACCCCAAACGTTGGGGACAAAAATAATACTTTACTCATATGAGAAATTATTATGCAAATAATTTTTAATATTTTTTAAAATTATTTAATTAATATAAATATTAAATTATTTTTAATAAATAAATTTTATTAATTTATGTATATAAATTTTAAAAAATATTAATACAAATTATATTAATTCATATGTGTAAACTCTAATAAATATAAATATAAATATATTTTTTTATATGTAAAATTTTTATAAATATAAATATAAATTATTATTAATAAAAAAAATAATATTTATTAATCATATAACATAATCCATTTTATATTATACAATTCTAACCCAAAAATTCGTATTTTTAAATGTTTCAAAAAATTTTTGCACCAATATCTAACTCACCAATCTATGTGGTTTCCGAACAAAAATAAATACCAACCTTTTCATAACACATCGTTTCAATCCATATAAAAACAAATTAGCCATAAATCTCTCTCTTGAATTATTTTATTTTATTTTGTTTCTTTTTTTACACTTGTTTTGTTTATTTTATTGTTTACATGGAACAGATTGAGTTTTTCCTGAGCTGTTCTTAATACAAAATATATTTTAATTATCAAAATACACACCAATTCAAAAAAATGATAGAACTGTGCATATTTATCATTTTTACAAAATCGACAAAATTTTATGAAAGATACTAAATGGCTATCAAATTTTAAAAATATGAAATAAAATATATCATTAAATTATTAAACTAAAAAAAATTAAATTAATAAAATATCTCTTACCTTATGTTTGCTGATGACCTCTTCCTCTTTTGCAAGGCCACAAAGTCCAAAGTTAAATTGATTATGGATGTTCTCAACACTTTTTGCAAAGCTTCCGCATGAAAATTAACCTCCACAAAAGTTTTCTATTCAAAGAATGTCTCATCTGTTCGCAAGCACATGTTTACTGACATCTCTAGCATTAAATTTACTCAGAATTTGAAAAAGTATCTTGAAGTTGATTTTAATCATTCTCATGGCTCTATAAGAAGGGCATATGATGTTATTGAAATTATTCGAAGTAGACTTGCTAGTTGAAAAAGTCGACTTTTGAATAAAGCTGGTGGAATTTATTTAATTAAATCTGTTATTACTTCTATTCCCATTTATCTGCAAATATCCCTCTTCCCTTTTTGTGCTTGCAAGAAAATTAATTTTATAATTCGACAATTCTTGTGGAAAGGTCAGAGCAATGGTAAGGGACTTCCTTTAGTTAAATGAAAAACTCTTATTGCTTCCAAGAAAGCTGGTGGCCTTGGTTTAAGGGATGCTCACTATGTGAAATTGACTTTGTTAGGTAAGTTGGTCTGGCAAGTTCTTTTCTGTAAGGATAAATTATGGGTCAAACTCCTTTCAAAAAAATACCTAAAGCGTTGTTATAGCTTGGATTTTAAGATTCCCAAAAATGCTTCTAACTGTTGGCGTAGTATCGCTTTAGCGCTTAATTTTTTGAAGGATGATTTTTCTTGGTGCATAGGCTCCCTTCATCAATCTGTTTGGCATGATTTCTGGAGTCCTCTTGGTTATATTGGAGAACTTCTCCCTTATGTCCACATTTCATATATTCATAGTAAGTTAGAGGATATTTGTTTTAATTTTGTCTGACATTTGGATACGTTGGTCACTCATCTTTCCCTGGATATTAAAATATTCATTCTTGGTTTGACTCCTCACATCTGGTGGTAACCCTGGATGGTGGTGGTATTCATCCTCCACCAAAACATACTGGACAAAAGAGATATCATTGGGATACCCACATAAATTGGAACTGGTTGTGGCGCTAAAAAATTCCAGAAAAGTTGAAGGTTCTTGTTTGGCTCTGCATCTAGGAAGCCTTGGGCACAACATCTTTTCGATTTCGGCACGGGATGACGATGTTGGATCTCTGCCCTCGCTGCAATGGTCAGAAAGAGTCGGCTTTTCACTGCTTTTTGAGTGTTATCGAGCTCGAAACGTGTGGTCCATTCTGGGTGTGTCCTTGTTTGGCATTGGCAGATCTATGACTGGTTTAGTGAACCCTTTGGATATTTTTCGGTGCCGGATGGTGCAAGGTGATTTCACTTTCTTCGCTGGTATATGGTGGATTTCGCGTCATAGAGATCAGCAAATTTTTAATCGCGAAGAGGAGTGGTCTGATCATAAGATTGCCTTCTCTGCCAGGAGACTTGCTCAGGAGCTGGAAAATTTTAGCCGCTCAAACCGCCTCCTTCATGAACCTGAGGATAGTGTGGTTTGGTCCCCTCCTCCAAAAGATATGGTCAAAACAAACTGTGATGCTAACATTTTCCATGAGCACAATTTTGCAGGATTTGGTTGTCTTCTTCGGGATAAAAATGGAACTTGGAGAAAAGGTTGCTCAGGATGTCTCCCTAATTGGAAAATTTTCAGGTGCGAACTTTTTGCTCTTTGGAGGGATTTGGTTCTTACTTGGGAGTGTGGGTTCAAGTCAGTCATAATCGAAACTGACTCAATGGAGGTTTATCTAAGACTTCAATTTGATTCTGATCCGCCGACTAACACTGATGATGATCTAGTATTGAAAGTTAAAGAATTGCTGGCTTTGAATTGGAAAGTTCATTTTCGCCTGGTAAGAAGGAAAGCAAATTTAGTTGCTAACCTGCTAGCTGAAAAGGGGACTTGGGATAGGATTGATTTGGTGGAGTGGCTGGAGCCTTGACATCAGGAGACGTTCTCCGTAGGGACTTAGTAGTGCCTATTTGATTCTTGTTTTGTATTTTCTTTTGGCTCCCATGTTCTAGTTTCTTTCGAAGACACCAAAAAAAAATTAAGGATTATACACAGAAATGGGTGCTTTTTCCTTGTAAAGTTATGGCATGAGAAAAGGCTCAACATCCAAAGCAGCATATACAAATAGTTGATGGTCATTAATCTACCCTTTTGCTACACTGATTGCAATGAAAAAGATATTACATATCAGCAACCATTTTTGGCGCATCATCTCCGGATTTAGACAGGGTTCCCTCAGTCCACCTCTTCAGCATTTCTAATGCAGCCTTTGGTTGGTCCATTGGAACCATATGACCCGCATCGTGCACCTGTTTGTTTTGTTACACATAATATCAAAGTTGATTGAATCAGCATTTGCATTTGTGCATGTATTTCATATAGTATGTGAGATTGTCCTAGATAATTATTGAGAGTTTCACAACACAACTATCTCAGTGAGACATACCTTAAGGAAGCTTAAAGCTCCATGATTCTTCAATATTCCAGCTTCTGAGCCATCAACGGTGAAGGGAACTTCGGGAGAGTTTACAAATTCTTTCTGGCCAGACCATTCCATTGCATGAACCCACTTTGAATTACCTGCTCATTGAATTCATAAGACCGAGAGAAGTCCAATCAGTACAAGACATTGAAAAAATGTCTTAAAAAATGAAATATTACACTTCAGGACAGATTTAAAATGCGGTTACATATGGGCACACACCGAGCCAGTTGCAGATGAGATCATATTCTCCAGCATAAACAAGCAAATCAATTCCATCCTCAAGAAGAGTGGGAATTCCAACTTCAAGATTCCTCATCCAATCCACCAGCATAGCCTGATAAACTGTAGTACTGCAAGATACAAAATCAATATCCCCAACCCCAAGTGCATCTCGGACAGCTTTTAGGTTCAGGAACTTTTCCATGGGAGAAAAATCATAGCAAAGGTTCCCCTCACACTTCTTTCTAATGTCATAGTACTGCAGAAGCAACATAGAAAATAACTATAAAAAGTTTGTTCAAGACGGCCATATAAAATACATTTTAGGTTTATCAAGTAAACAATATAAAATACTTTTGAAATCTAAGCCATATTGAACAGGAAGCAACTGTGTTACCCACATTGATATCACCAACACGTGCCAAGATGGAACTGAATATTGTATTGCATACAAAATAGGAGGCTGTGCATGCGATTTTTCCATCAGTTCCTGAAAGGATTAAAACAAATATTAAGCAAAAAGGTAGTAGAAACAACTAAACAAGCCATAGGTTTACAATGAGATTGAGGGAATGAAATTGGTCTTTGAATCTTAAATGAAAAATCAAAGCTCTTATTATAGAATATCAATTTATAATATAAACAAAGTAAGATGATTTCGCTAAGATAGTTATAAAGTACTACCACAAATATTTATATCTGAAGATTAAATGATTGCAGTATATAAATTATAATAATGCAAACTTTTAAGAGACAAAATTATATAATTTACATAGGCTGTGGCTGTGCACATTTTATTGATTCATAGGACTACATAGCATGATCACAGAAAGTATTTCCCCAACACATGCTAATTATAAAAACAAATGTAGTTTATTCATTTTAAATTAAGTCTAAAAGCAATTTATATTCCATTAGACCCAAGCAAACCCTGACCTTTAACATATAAATATGAGAAGAAACAATGCTCCGTTAAAGAGGAGAATGGAAGTATGTCACATGTAAAATTACCACAAAGCTTTATTGCCAATTCGCAGGCTGGAACCATCACTTTATTTATACGATCATAGTCAGCCTGCCGAATTAAGCCCATGTCCAGTGCATAATCTGTGTAAGCTTTATACTGAATTCCAGGATCAGTAAGCCCATTGCCGATGGCAAATCCCTGTTTAACCACTTCAAATAAGATAAGCGATTCTTCTTACCGTTTGATAGTAATAATGGCTCATTATTTAATGTTACGAACCTTCAGGTTAATATGAGTTCCTTCTTTAGCTTTGTTTCCCTTATGGACACGAGCTGCAAAAGCTGGAATATAATGCCCAGCATATGATTCACCCGTGATATAAAAGTTATTTTCTGCATACTCTGGATGTTCTGCAAAGAAGGCCTACAAGGAAAAGATTGTAAACATGCTCAGAATATGATTGGTGAACCAAAGCCAGAACAAGCCAGGTATTCATAAGTCATACAAATTCGGCAGCAACTTAGCAAATTTTTCTTTTTCTCAGAACAGAAACTATGTGACGCTAAAAGGAGTTCAGAAACACTACCACCGTCCTAGAACTAATGAAATGTATTCCCCACAACAGCTTAAGGAACTTTGCATTAATTAATACTTAAGAGTAACCACAAGTACCTGTAAAAAGTCATACAGGTCATTGCTCACGCCATCTTCATCATGACGAATGTCACGACTATCACTGCTGTAACTAAACCCAGTCCCAGTTGGCTGGTCAACATACAAAAGGTTTGATACCTGCAAGGTTATCAAGCAAGCAATTAGTCAGGGTTCGATTTTCAAGCTAGTGATCACATGCACAGAACACCATAGATAGCAGTTGAAAGACAACAAACATCAAAACAACATGTGATACCTTGTCCCAACCATATTCATTCCACTCAAGGGACATGTTGTCAGCAATTTTGAAGGGACCATTTTCAAAAAACAGAGCCAGCTCACTACTGCAGCCAGGTCCACCAGTCAACCAAATCACCACAGGATCCTTCTTGTTGTTCCGTGATTCGAAGAAAAAGTAGAACATCCTGTGACATTCATCCAAAATTGTCAAATAAATTAGCAGAAACATAGTAAGAAATATTGTTTTAGCTATATCCTCTTAAAACAAAACATCCTCCTAACTTCTAAACAAGGAAAATATCTTTTCTTCGTTAATTTTATCTTCTATGGTCACACATTCTTAAGCACATTTACAAAATACAAAGCGTTCAATATTTTTATTATTTAGCAATTAGGAGGATTATTAGAAGAATACAATATGTGATCACTAGTTTTCAACATTTATTCTCTATACCCTGTTACCAGTGTATTCCATTAACAGAAACATGGAGAAGATTACGAATTTCCATAAGCAGTAAATCTTCAATTTAAGAGTTTTCCTACTTCCGTTACTTCGATGTTCATTTGTTTAATTAATTCAAATAAGAGAAAGTTTCAAATTCTGAACACGTTAATATGCCTTTTTATATTGTTAATTCTTATTGTCTAAACCCCAAACATAACATAAGGCCAAACACAAAATAACAACGAATAAACTGGGCCCTAGGGATCATATGTCAGCATAAAAAACATAGGGTACAGTGAAAGAAAAACCAATTGACCGAATATAACATTAACTAATTTAATCGCCAAAAAAAAATTGAAATAAAATTACGTCGTAGACGATATATTGAAAATTGAAGAGGAAAGCGAAGTTTACTTTGCTGCATAAGAATGCTGAAGGGGGTAATAGCCAGCACGGTGGCCCAAATCGTCGACGGAGATCCCTCCTGACACAAAATTAGGGAACCTCAACGGCTTCTCGACGATCTTCGCACTTCTGTCGCTGTTAGGAGATTCTTTTTGAATGATGTTGGCATCTTCACGAGGGAAGAGGTTGAGATCTCTGATGAGCTTCTTGGCCTGAATGGAGGGGAAGTTGGAGTCGCCAGCGAGGCGGAGATCGTCGGCGATGTTGGCGGCGGAGGGAGAGAGGAGCAGCAGAACGGCAGCGACTGCGAGGAGGAAGAGAGGGCGCGTGACGGTTACCATTTTTCAGAGAGAGAGAGAGAGAGAGAGAGAGAGAGATGCGTGAGAGAGAAAACATCGCGTTTGTGGGAAGCTGATTATAAAGGAAGAGTATTGCTACGTTGCGTGGGAGTGAGGTTTTGTGAACCAGAGAGAGAGAGAGAGAGAGAGAGAGAGGATGGACTGTTAGTTACAGTTAAGAAGCATGTATGCCATCATCATCATCATGCATTCATGCACTGTGAAATTTTCATTGACATTCAGCCATTGACGTCCTTGAATATTATTCCCTCCGTAATGCATCAAATTATTCTGAAGTACTATTAATCATAAAGAATCTTTACCGATTAATTTTGATGCGTTTATATTCGTTTTTTGGATAATGTTAAAGATAGTTATTAGTTATTTTTGTTGATGCAATATTAAGTCACCGGATACACTTAATGTTAAAGGTAGTTAATAGTGTATCAAAATTTAAATTTATATTCTTTTCACTAAAATATTGTATTTAATAAATTTTGAAAGGAAAAACATTACTAATAGAATATCGAATGACGAATATATAGTATAATTAAGCTATCATGGAGGGTTGCTTAAGAGAGAAGGAATTTTGTTTGCTTAACAAAATCGTATTAAGTTCCTTCTTTAAATTTGAAAAAAAAAATCATGATATTATTAGTAAATCAGAATTAAACTCTGAAGTCTGAATATGATCATTTATTTTATATTTTTATGCTAATTTTATTTTCTTTTTGGGTATAGTGGATAGGTAAATAGAGTTAAGTTTCTAAAAAATAGATTGATGTACTAGTTTGTGAAACTATGAGAGGTTAAATAGTTTAGCATAAAATGGATGCAACACACTTGAAACGTGCAACTGCAAAAGTTAGTTAAAACTGATCATGAATTAATGATAATTAGTTTGCACGTTTAAGCTAATATAGTATGAGTCTTGCAAGCTTTATCTTCATCACCTTCCTTCCCTTGTACTTCATCTAAGAATTTAAATTATCACTCACAAGTACAATAAAACTCTAGGTTAGAGCTTGATCAGGTTCAATGAGCACTTTAGCATGTCTTTTTCAATATATGTCATTATTTTACTTTTCTATTTTATCAAAAGTTTATAATAATTAGTAGATATTTATGTAGAAATAAAAAGCAAAAGAAAAAGGTAGCATGTTTAAGAAGTATTGATTACAAAATGGATTTAATATCATCATGAACATGTTTTGTATGTTAGCTGATGGCTCATCAGACACAAATAAACTGAATAGATACATGATGTGAATATATATTTACTCATTTCCCATCATCAAACAATGGAATTGGTATTAGATCAATTGGGGAAAATAATAATAACCCATCAACCCTCAAGAGTGAAACTATAAGGATCCTCAAGAACTAGCTCCTTCCCTCTCTAAAACATATCATGATCATTGATCAGTAAGTGAAGTGAGAACACAGGTTAGAAAGGCTTTACACAGTTTCTTTTTCTGAGTTGCCAATCATTCATGTATCTAAGAAGTTGCCAACAATCTAGTCAAAGAAGCCTTCCTCATCAAGCCAAACATCAACCAAGAAATCTACCATCTCCTGCATGAGTGAGACAATTGAATCATTCCTCTGTATATATAGGTTGCAACTTGCTATTATCTAATCATATATATGGTTTCAATTCTACCACTAAGCGTCGAAACAGTAAGATTGTAGCATCTCTTTCTTCAGTATATTTTCATTTACTGAAGCTTGGTGTCATTGTGTGGTTGTTATTGGTGGTGGCAATGGTTGGCCGGAGGACGAGAGAGCGATTCGGAGGATGACAAGCAAATCAGCAAATTCGGAAAAATAAATGTCAAATTTTAACAAAATTGAAACTCCGGGCAAACGTTGGGGACATTTAGTATACTTTTCCCTAGTCATTTTGACATCCATATGAATGCATAGGTACACATTTTCAATTTTTCATGCTTTGCCTAGATTCATACCGGTAAGGGTATCGGCTCCGAAAAAGGTTCGTTAGTGGAAAGCAGCTCTTCGTACGATGTTGACCAACTGCAATGAAGATATTTAAAATAACTCAACAGTTGTCTCAATAAGCTACACCAAAGTAATATGTTAGCTAAAAACCATTAGCATATGAAACTCTTCAAAAGCTTTTGATCATATCTATGATAAGAATGGTTGATCCAATTGTTAAAACACAAAAGAAAAAAGGAATTGGGCTATAAGGTATACCTAATAACAGGTTCCTTAGCTATTCTTGGTTGATTTTGAGACTTATCACCGATCCACTTCCTTCTATTCTCATGCCAAGCAATTGCAGCTGCATAATATATCAATCAACAGTAGGTTTTAAGTAAAAATTTAGAGGAATTAAATATAAACATAAAAATAAAATCATTGGTGAAAGGTTCAGAAAATTGAAATTGGAAAAAGAAAACAGAAAATTATGACAAGGCTACTACTATTTCTTTTCTTGTTTCTTCCCTCTAACTATTTCTCAATGAGTTAGGTATTTGAACAATATTCTATCTGATTTACATAATGTTCGGGAGGAACACGGAGGGACTTACACTAATCGAGCCCACTTAATCCAGCCGTAACTGACGTGGGACTCACTTGAATCCAATACCTAAAGGGAAAATAACCAATTAAGTTCAATATTGTTCTAATTGCAATGACAAACTTACCATGATTAATGAAAGTGGAAGATTGCTTCCCATTGGAATGAGAACTTAAGCTGGCCTTATCACCGGATCTTTTTGCTTCATCTGCAGATTTAGAATGCTTCAAGATTTGTTTCCCATTGGAATGGGAACTTTCAATGCAGACCTCCATCACATCCGAAGGGAACGACCATTCCCCACAATAATTATACAATAAATACACTAAAAACTGCTTCCTTGTAAAGACTATAAGTACCTCCAAGTTTCCTTACAGTTATTGCCCTGTGAATGTCAGAGGATCTGGAAAATACTTTCGCACATTTACTGCTTCTGCATAAAAACAGAAATGTAATTTGTATTTGTTCACAACAATAAACTAGGAGTAAAGCATCAATCGTAAAGTAAAATGAACGATTAATTCACCAACTATTCTCACCAACATTCATTCAAATGTCAGCAAATGAGAGATGTGATATCATTTATCTAAAGATTATGATCTCAACTTTAGTATTATCGAATATATCGGTGACACAACCTGTATATGACAAGTTTTTAACAAGTTAACATGGACAAGACCTCACCGTGTACCTACTATGTGTTCAAGTTCGGGACCTTGCAAGCTCAAACTTTTGGCAATAACAAATGCATATTGTCATTCATTTCCAGTTAGTTCAAATAAAGGGATGCCAACTTCTACAATAAGAGAAGAGAATTATATTGAAGCTACCTCTTGCATCTTCTAAACTGCATCTGATAAATGTAAAAAGGTAAAAAACCTTATACATACTTGTCCAAACAGAGTTCATTTTCTACTAGAATTAAGCGTTCCCGATGAGAAATCCTTGTTGCTAAAGCATTCAACTCAATCTGGATCTAACAATTGAAGATGTCCTATTAATATAAATCCTAGAAAAAGTACTATTCCTAACTGAAAAACTGTTGACCATAAATGAATTAATGAAATCGCATCCATTGATCGATATTTCAATACAAGAAATATAAACGATAAGCATGGGATTTCTCAACCTGCTTCTCTTCCAGATCTGAGAGAAACTCACTGAGATGAACACATAAACATTACTCATTAAATCTTACTCACTTGAACTAACTACCCAACATTGTTTATATATATAAAGGGAAAAGAATTTAAACCTATCAAAAACCCTTGTTTGGGCTAATATCTCCTGCTGATAAATCAAAATTCACATCATTACAGTATTACACAGTTCAATAATTGTGTTGGTTTTCAAACTTATAATCAAAGATAACACAGCTTCATCAAGAATACAATAAAAACTAACGGGCATGAACTTAAGAATATAAAAACATAGCACAAATGAGAATCCCAATAATTCCAAGTAAGAGACAAAACAAAAACAAAACACATTAATATTTCCTCATCACTGAACAATGCATCCAGCAAAACAAGTGCAAAATCACAAACCCAATTGAGATCTGAACCCAAATAGAAAATACTACCAAGTTCAAACCAAAAAATTCGCAATTTTCTCTGATATCTACATTAAAATAAATAAATAAAGACAAAGAATTAACAAGAATTTAAGCAATACCCTTATCGTGCTTTAGCTCACGGTAGCTGCAGATAGCTGAAAAAAGAGATCAACCGAAGGAGCAAACGTAGCAGAGAACTCAAAGTTACGATTTTGGAAAATGGGTATGAATTAAAACAAGCATTCACCTTCAAGAACTAACAAAAGGTGTCATTTTCTTTTCGAAATTTCTTGGGGTTTTGGTTTTGGACATGTGTGTCTGTGGCGAGTCGCTACTTTGTCTTAGAAACAAACCAAAACAAAAAATATTATAAATAAAAAAATATATGATTTTTCTTTTTTTCTTTCCTTTTTTGAAATTTGAATAATTTTTTATACTGTATTATTAATTTCCCTTTGAAATTTTGTTTGAAATAATTTTTTAAACTATTTATTGTGAGGATAAAATATTTTAATTTAATTGGTTGGATAAATTAGAATCATTTTAGAGTTTGGTATTTGGATTTGGTTTTTATGATTGTTGTTATTGGGTGTAACTTGTCAACTGTGTGATGTTACTTTGACTAGAATACCCGCCACCAACCAAACTTCAATAGAGCAACTTGGATAAGGTTACGAAGTAAACTCAAGGGCCTTTTGGTCCTTTTGTGGTCCAAATGAAGCAACAGATTCAACTTCCGACTTGTAAGAACCACATATTTTGTTTCCTTCTCCTACTTGTATTGCTAATAAATATCACTTTTTCTTTCCTTTTCTTTTTCTTCTGAAGTGGATATACTGCAAGTTAAGGGATTTCATTATTTTATATTATAAAAAATATAATTTAAGAGGATAATAATAAATTTTTCTTAAAACTTTTATATATTTAATGTATTGAAATGTAAAAAAAAAAAAATCTTTTCAATAATTTTTAATTAAATAATCTTTTTATGATCTTCTTAAAATATAATTTTAGAACACAAAATTAGCAAGATATATAAATTAATTAGATATGTGTCACTATTTATACATGAGTAATATGCATGTCAACTAATATGCGAGAAACATTACAATTTTTTTTAGATAAGTGCTAGGAAGACAATAACTTTTGTGATTTATAGTCATCAAATAGTTATCAATAATAATTTTAATGGTGTGAGATTGATGTAAGATTTCATCGAATAACTCACTTTTTTTTGCTGGTTCTGGCCAGAATTTAATAAAATTGCTGGTCCTAAACCTTTTTTTTTATTCAGTTAGTAAGCATGCATGCAATTTCATATAATAATTTATAAAAAAATAAAAGGAAATGCCAAGAAAAATAGAAATAAAAGGAAATAAAATCACATGATAAAAACAAGTCAAGCTAACCATGAAATTTAACAAGTCATGCTATTTGAGTTGGTCACCATTTGGGGGGAATCAAGCTGGTGAATTCAACTTTTTGCTGGATAATGTGGTTGCTTTGGATTAGGGTATAAGTATATGGGATCTCACACAAACTCACGTGTGAATTTAAGCATGGGTCAACTTTGTCTGCTATGGGAATCATGGGTTGGTAAAATAATCGGCCATTTTTGTTGTCGGTGGTAGATCTGAATAGCTTGTGAGTGCTTATAAGTTATAACACCTTGTGTTATTGGATTATTGGAACGCTTAAAAGTTAAAACCATACAGTAATATCAGCAAAATCATAGGAATTTATAATTGTTTGAAATTTGGAATTTTAAAAATTAAAATTTTTAATATAATGGCATCAATATTTATCATATATCTTAATTTAAAAAACTTAATAAAATATAAAATAACAGAAAAAAATATACCTAATTTTACTGCCATCCTAATTCCAATCTCAAACTAGAAAAATTCTGTATCCTGCATTATTTTTTTTCTTCGTGGAACATTCCTTGACGACTTGACCCTTACTTTTCTTTTCTTTTTTTTAATACGAAAGTGATACTCAAATATTGGGAAGTTTATAACTTGCAAATTTTAATCAATTAGATAATTAATCAAAGACTAAAGTATATTAATCTAACATACTAATATTTTTCTTCAATGGGAAGTGATTGTCAGATTGAATAAAGTTTGTGATATAACCGTTATAATTCAGCTACTATACATCATGATTCGGATATATACATTACAAATTGGTTATATAATAACAGTTATCAAGATAAATACCAAAATATTTAAATATATTATTACTCTCTACTTAAAGTAAAATTACTCGAAAACATAATTGTTATTCTTCATTTCAGATATAAAAGAAAGGTTAAAAAGATTATTTATGATATTATAGTTTGCAAAGTTTATTATCTATTTACTAACTTTTTGCAGGTACTCACCTTCTGTTCTCTAATCATTGTCGAAGTATAACTCATTTCGACAGAAAAGCTTGCAGTTATTCATCGTGGTACCTAGAAATAAAAGCTGTTTTTTTTCTTTAAGTCCCAAAATTTCTAGGTCTGCCTATGACTGATCAACCTCTTCCCACACCTTCCGAGCTTCTTCGGATGGTGACAGAGTTACAACAAACTAATCAACACATAGTAAAAGAAACCCAACAAATAGCAAATCAAATAGCCAAGCTAACTAATGCTCGGATTTCTCATAACGATGATCACAATAAAAACGACAAGATGACGAGGAAGAAAACTCTGATCAGACGCATATATTTGATACTCAACAACTAGAGAGAGATCAACAAAATAATGAAGGCAATGACTCGGACAGCACAGTTAGACTATTCACAGCCAAGGTCATGGATTTTAAATTGCCAGGGAACTTTACGTTACTGATGACATTAACTCTCTATGATGGCATCGGGGACTAAAAAGCACATCAAAACATTTCGCTCCATGATGATAGTAAACGATTTTTCTGATCCTATCTTATGTCGTTGTTTTCCTACTTTTTTAGATGGTCATGTACTTGATTGGTTTTTCTCTTTACCTACAAATTCTATTTCACGCTTCCAAGAGCTCGCCAAGTTATTTGAAGATCAGTTCGTTGCATCTTTCATATATTTACTTGACTCCGATTATTTGAACACCATCAAGTAAGGGCAGCATGAAAGATTAAGAGAATATCTTACTCACTTCACCAAAGTAACAATGAGCATCCCAAACCTTCATCTAGAGGTACACTTACATGCTATTAAAAGCAACATTCGCCCAGCAAAATTTCAAAGAGACTATCACCTTGGTCAAACCTCGAACCATGGCCGAGTTTCGAGAGAAAGCCAAGGGTCAAATGGAGTTTGAGAAGTTGCACCACGCTCAAAGGTTAGAAAAAGGTCAAACCAACAAGGATGATGACAAAAACCGAAATAACAAGAAACCTTTTCAATTAACATCTCATTATGATTCTTACACTCAATTCAATACCAAAAAGAAAGAAATCATTAAAAAAATACTAAATTTAAAGCTAATCAAATATTTTTGAAAGGTTGGAACCTACTAAGATCTCAAGAATGTGAACAAAATAAAGTATTGTGCTTTTCATCAGAAACACAAGCACACTACTGATGAGTGCGTTGTAGCTAAAGACTTACTTGAACGCTTAAACAGGAGATGCAGTTTGAATGATGGACGATTGTTAGCGATAGCAAGATCTGTGGCGGTGGTCGACAATGGAAAGAAGTGCTTGAAATTGTGCCGCTGTGGAGTTTCTCTCTTTTGGTCGTTACTTGATCTAGGGTGGGAGAGTTTTTCATTTTCACTGTGTTTGACAATTGCTTGAAGAAGATAATAAAAATGAAACAGAATAAAAAAATTTAACGACAATAATAGTAATTGTCATTATTGATGGAAAGAAATTAAAATTAAAAATAAAAAGATAATAATAATTTAGTGACAATAGTAATAATTGTCATTATAAAATATAGCAATAATGACAAATGTATAATTACTACTAAAACATAAACAAAATCAATAGCAGCTATTGTGTTATTCACTAAAAATTTGCTGCTAAAATTATTTTTTTTTTTAGTGATTCCATCGTGTCTCTTCAATTGTGGCCAAATCACCACCACTTATGGTCGTATTTTTTTGGGATCACAAAGAAAAGACTTGAACCGTAAAAGAAGTAGGAAGGTGTGGCAGTTTTAGAAGCGGATATGGCCAGAAGAAGTGACGGCCAACATGTGCCTTGAAGGAATGACATATGGTTACACATGTATATTGCACTGGGTGATGCATCTTTAAGATTATAGTGGCGATGTTGAGAGGCAGCGTTGGGTTGGGTTTTCATTTTGTGCATCTAATTCAAATTAAATTCAACTATATTAGTTGTATTAATACAAGCATAATGGTCCCTCTTGGATTAGACTTCTTCTATTTCTAACTCTCCAGATAGGGTCCTCAGCGTCGGCAACGATTTCCAAAATTAGTCATCAGGATATAATATACATTAAAAATAAATTGAACTACGCATTTATTTATACATAAATATATTGTGATTGATTTTAGTACGCAAATAGCATTTTTGAATTAAATCTTAACATTGTGGGTCAAAATTTGGATCAATTCTTAAAGAATATTATTTTGTACAAATGGTCAAGCTATTTTTTTTAAATAATCAAATTTTGATGATAGGAATATTCATGGGTCGAATCAGATCGAATTTAGTTAGACCCAAATTTTGTCCTAAAAAATCACTTGATCGACCCAATGTAAAATTATTATAGACAAATTTATAAATTTTATATACTAAAATAATAAAACTTACTTTTAAAAACTAAATTTAACAAATATTTTCTCATATTTATATTAGAATAAATTATTTTAAAGCAAAAAATGCTATATACGATAACATAAAAAATATTAATTGAAGTATAAAAGAAAAATATAACATTATTAATTTTACTCTAAAATATATTTTTTTACTATAAACAATAATTTCGAATAAGACCGAATGACTCGAAGCATAACCCGAAAATAATACCGAGTAAAAATAACACGGTGGATACTTCTATGATGACATTTTCACATAAAAATAGCATTGTGAAATTAGATGAGTTAATATGTTTGACTAAATATGTTTGATTAATCATCTAAGGGTTCACATTATTGGAGATAGATCATCTTCAGTTTTTTTAACACTTAAAAAAATAAAGTTTGATCTCTCACTATTAACTTTATAAGTAAGAGTAAAATTAAATATGAAAGAGAGAATAATAAAGAATGAGAGATTACAGTTGATATCATCCAATTTTTTTTTTATTGGAAAGAATCAACTTCCTATTATCTTCATATAAAGATGTCATTATGTGAGTATTCCCAAAATAATAAATTCGAACCCGACAAAATATACCTTGAGTGATGAATTTTGGGCCGGACTGAATCTTAAACACCCTTATTTGGTGTTTATTTTATTTAAATAATAGAATAAAAATAAGATAAAAATATTATTTTAAAATTAATTGTTATTTTTATTAATTATAATTTAAATTTATATATTTGTTTCATAACCTTAAAGGTAAAGTGGTTGTTAAAAAAAAGTAATGTAATAAATTAAACTCTAATTTTCAATTAGGATAATTATATTTTATTAGTATGAATTACTATAAATATAGATGGTGTAGGAGTGTAATCAATCTGGTAAAAAATTAGTAATTGATAATTTTTTCTTTCAAATTCTTCCTTCTATGAAATTATCTCCTCCTTATTTTTCTTTGATCAAATTAATTTTTTCCTATTTTTCTCTTATTAATTTTTTTTATTCTATATTCTTTCCCTTTCACATTACATTATGTACAATATCTCGATTTTTTTTTTTTTCAATCGGCCTTAGCTTTTAACTTAAAAAGGCATATATACCATACTAGTAACTCTTCAAAATTATATATAAGATACAAATACGTGATACATCATATACATCATACATCGTGGTGACACTTACTATCATTTATATGGAAATCTTATTTCTAGTAGATAAACAAGACCCAAACCAACGAAATTCAAGCAGACTACAAGACATGCAAACTACCTAAATTACAAAGCTAATATATTGTACCAAAGATCTTTTAGGTGAAATAATCTTTTGGTAATTGGTACAAAATAGTAACATATATAGTATCCGATCCTACTAGTATATACTATATCTATAGAAAGGATTGGACCTAATCCATGTTTTGGACTTGGCTATCATTAGTATATTAAGCATTCAAACTTATATATCACACACATTATAGCATAGTGCATCATTAGCGTGTGTTGTATCTAATGGGACACCATTGCAGTAGAAACCAACGTGTTCACTCCACACATGTTATATCCTCTGCAAATCTTGAAATACCCATGTTCTCCCCAACGCTTCCCCCATGAATTCTTGATTATCCAGTATGGTTTGTTCCCAAGTCTAAGGATGGAGAAGCCTTTTGTACCATAGCCAACTAGTAACCCTCCATGGTTGGGCTTCTTTCCACATATAAAAGGGCATGACACACCTCCTATGTAGGTTTGCATGTAAACTGCATTCACTCCAACTGCACACATTAACAATACTTCATCATAAACAACATTAATGCTAATAATCTTCTAGTGCTAATATTGATGCATACATGTCAACATAATAAAAATGTTGAATTAAGGAGACTTACTAGCAAGAGGGCCTTGTTTGACTAAATATGCAGCAATTTGGTCATCATCCGCAGGGATATTGGTGAAATTTGATACTCTAACTACTATTTTGTTTTTGTCAAATTTACATTCACCTCTGTTTTGAGTGTAGGGATATGTTGCTTCCTCTTCCACACCGCCAGCTTCCATCAAATAGTTATAGGCATTTGTCATAAGACCACCCTGACAACCATTGTCGCATGCTGTCTTATCTGTTATGTCACACTTAATAAAAATGAAAGAAGAATAAATTAGAAATAAACATACAAAAAAAATTGCACATATTACATTAATATAATACACCAAGTAGATTAACCAAACATTTTCGTAACATAATATATAATTAGAGTTATGAAATTTTATGACTAAAACAAGGATTTAACTAACAACAAAAACCATATTATTACACATTGAAAAATAAATGTTTACTTTATTGTCACAGTCTATGAGCTGTTGTTCACTAAGATTAAGAAGCTTGCCCGTTGCAATAAAATGAGCTCCTTCAAGAGTTCCTGTAGTGCTGAAAGCCCAACAAGCTCCACACATACCCTGTATTAATTATGTACAAATACTTATCATTAACCATGCAAAAATATTAAAATTGATCAACAATATTTTAGAAAAGTAGCAAATATTCATGTAAAGCATATTTATCAGCCATCAATAATGTTTTTAATGGTACGAGATTTCATCTAACGACATGGAATTCTTCACTTTTCTTTTGTTGGTTACATGCTAGACTTTTCCTTTCCCTTTCCGAATTTTAGAATACGGCAAAAACTCACAACTCTAGTGATTCATGATATAAAATTGATAATTGAAAACTATTAATCGACAATTTAATGATTTTAATCATTCATGTCAAATTATCTAGCAATTTTCAGCTATTAATTTCGCATAAAAACAAATTCATCTGAGTTTTCACTTCACCTTAGACTACACACCTGAGTCTTAACTTCAGTAACCGCTCCTTTCTCCCTCCAATCAAAAGTTTCCGGTAACCCTTCCACCTTCAAGGGTGGCGCCATCCTATCGGCAGTAAATTTATTTTCGTTCTGAGACACCAAACCGTGAGTGTACAGCCTCAAGAATTCCATTTGTGTGAGATCTGAGAACTGTGTGACACCATGAGCGGCTGAGGGATCAAGCACTTGGTGTCTTAAGGCCGTGACGATGTTGTCGGCAAAGATTCCAAGGCGACGGAGATACTCCTCTCTGGTGGTGTAGTTCTTGCTGTAGTTCTCCATGAAGGCTTTGAATTTGTTCTCTGTTGAGAGAAGGTAGTTGTCCTTTTGCTCCAGTTTTCTTGCTATTTCCTCAACAGTCATTGCCGATGATGAGAGAACCACCATCAAAGTACAGCAGAGGAAGCATGTAAGTAAAGGCCATTGTAGCTTTGTGAACATGGTGTCACTGCTTTTCAGATATGTTTAGTGTCCTTGTTTTGTTTGTTTGTTTGTTATGTATGCGTTTCATGGGTTGTTATAATAACAAGAGAGAAGCTCTCAGGAGAGTAATTTTTAGTCATTTTGGTTATTATTTGATCAATAATATTAAATCATTTTTAATAAATAAATTTTATTAATTTATATATATTTAAAAAATATAATTATAAATTATATTAATTTGTATGTATAAATTTTAATAAATATAAATTATTATTAATTAAATATTAATTTAGAAAAATAATATTTACTGATAACATTGTTCACAGACAAAATTAACCTTTAAATTTAAACAATAGAAGCTGATAACTTGATGAGTATAGCAAAGGGGGTTGGGTGAGGTGGCTGAGTACAAGCAAAGGTGGCAACATAACAGGATAAAAGCTACATGCAATGCAACACGTGGTTCTAATATTGATAAAAAATTGCATGCCATTGTTGGTGACTTTGTTATTCAAATGGTTCTTTCTTCCTGTTTCACAATGAGACTAGCTAAATAATGCAGTGTTGAGTTGAGTTGGGTGTGTCTTACAATAATAATGATGATCCAAGCCCACTAGAGCAACTACAAATCATGTGATATGGGCAACTTCAAGATATGGAAAAAGATGCTAGGAGGAATATTGGTTACTGGCAATTGGATTTATAAAAATTAGGTTTAATGGAAACATCAATTTAGCATGCATCGACTATATTATCAAATAAATTTTATATTTAACTAACTTGGGGTGATCGAGTAGTCAGTTCACTCATTTACTTAAGTAAATGTTAAGGGTTCGAATTTTGTCTTGTGCATACAGCAAATCATTGGTTGGCTAGTGGCAAACCTTTAAATCCCTTAAATGAAGTTCAGATCCGCAAATTAGTTCTTAACTTGTCAGATTGAAAAATATCGTAGACAAAAAAAATAAATTTTATCTTTGACATATCATCCAATCAATTTTTTATTTGCATTAAGTAATGAGAATATTTGTTATTTTGTTGTTTATTAAATTAATTAATTATTTATTTTTAGGTGTTAAACAGCATATGTTTGAACTTTCTTTTCATTGAGGTCAAGAATTATATTAACCATAGAAAAAAATTCTGTTGTCACACTACTAGCTAGCGATCCATTATATTATCATATTAAAAAGTAATATAACAAGAAATATATGCGTTTGCTTCGGTACATTGAAAAAAAAAAATCAGTATAATAAACATATATTTTATTACAAAATTGACACGTGAATTTATGTTAACAAATATTTTTATTTTTATTTTCTAAAAATAGATTATATGTTTTCTAATATTAATATATTCTATAAATTAATTATAAAGACTATAATCTTTTTATAATTAATTTTCAAAAGGATCAAAGACTTTTTTAATAATCTAAAGAAAACAGTATTTATTAGGATGAATATTAAAAAAAAAAAAGCTAAAATGCCCGTTTATGTTTAAAGTTATTAATCAAATTATAATAAAATTTTGAATTTGATTTTAAAAGGGAAAAAATATCCACAGTGTTCATTTAAAAAAATTAAAATATTTTTAATATTAATTTTAAAAAGACTAAAATATCCTTCAAATAATAATTTTAAAAGTAAAACATTCTTATAGGATTAGTTGAGATTGTTTGATGGTATTAGTAATTTGCAATTTAACTTAATATCAAAAAGACCAAAATATTCTATAGCTAATTTTTAAAACATCAAAATAACTTTTTAAGATTAATCTCAAAAGACTAAAATAACCTTTTAGAATAAATGCTGATTAATTGTATTAAAAATGGCAAATTTAAACTTTTAAAACAACTAAAATTAAAATATTCTTATAATCAATTTTCAAAAGAACATAATAACATTTTAAGATTAATTTTAAAAAATCCTATTATAGAATTAATTCATATTGTTGTTTGATTGTATAAGAAATTAAAAATGTAAATTTGATTAAAAAAGGATAAAATACATTTTAGTTCGTTTTGAATGATTAAAATGCTCTTTTTATAGCTAATTTTTTTTCTAGAATTAATTTAAAAAAAAACTAAAATATTTAAGTTTAAAATTTGATCATAAAACGAATAAAATTTTTGTAGAGTTCATTTTAAGAGACTAAATCACCTTTTAATATTAATTTTATAAGGATAAAAATATTCTTGTAGTTCATATTTTAAAGTATTAAAATACTCTTTAAGTATTAATTTTAAAAAGACTGACGATTTACCCTTATAAGATTAATTAAGTATTTGATTGTATTATAAATTTAAAGTTCTATTATTTAATATTAATAAAATAAAATAATCTGATTTCTAATTTTTAAAAGACTAAAATAACTTTTTAAGATTGATCTAAAAATTAAAATATTTTTTTGAGTAAAATTATTTTATTATGACTAAAATACTCTTGTAATTAATTTTTGTAAGAACAAAACTACTTTTAAAAATTTATTTAAAAAAACTAAAATATCATTATAAGACTAATTCATATAAAACTAAAATTAAAAATCTCACCATATATATTAAAAAAATATTTAAAAATCAGTCAAATTTATTATTTTTTATTAATATTTTTAATTATTAATTTAATTTTTTAATATAATAATTTAATAATATATTTTTAACTCATATTTTTAAATATTAATAACTAACTATTAACGAAAAGTAATAAATTCTACCACCTTTTTATATCGACATCCTTCTATATTATTATCTCTTAACGGCAAAGGCGGAGGAAAGGGGGAACTTGTCGAAAACGTCAAAACTTCAATATATCTTAAAATAATATGTAAATAGTGTTGTATAAACAAATTAGTATAGTGGATTAGTGGTTTAGCAAATAGCTTTCAAAAACATTTAACAGGTAGCAATTGCATACCACAAACCTAGATTCAAATCCCACTATTGAGTTTGGAGTGATTATATGTGGGCCCAGAGTTCAGTATTATTTTAAAATTTATTTATTTTCGCAGGATATTAAAATTATTAAGTAAATTTATTAATATAAATATAGGTTACATATCTTAATCACTAATATATTTTAAATACATAAAAAATTACTAATTATATATATATATATATATATATATGTGTATTATTTTGTGTGTATTTTTTATAATAATAAAAGATAAAAAAACAGTTTTATGCAAAAAAAAACTCTAATATAAAATTACTTTTAATTAGCAATGCTATTAAAATATAAAATTAATATTTTCTACTGGAAATTTTTATTTTTGATAAGATGATTGTTAATATTTTTTTGAAAAAAAAAACACTGATCATAATTACATAAATTATCAATAATCTATGATATAATATTTAATTATATAACTTTTTAGAAATTTAACTTAATAGTCTTTAAAACTAATTCTCCCCAAAAGTTAATTAATTATAAAAAAATATTTAAAAAAATCAAAATTTATTATTTGTTATCAATACAATTTTAGTCATCAATTTAATTTTTTTATTTTAATAATCTAATAATATATTTTCAACTTTCACTTTAAATATTAACAGTTAACTATTGATAGTGTATATAAACTACGCTAGGGTCATCATAATTAGTAAGAGACTAAGAGATTAGACAGAGTTTTAGATTTAATTATACTACCACAAGGGAGGAAATAATAATTATCTTTTTAATATACTGCTTATTATTCTGCATCCGCAAACAGACACATTAAAAATTACATCAATACATGCAAAGCAACTGCCAATACGTAGAGGGGGCAGTGCCTAAGTACAGCTCAGATGTATGTCTAATACAACATTATTATACTAATTAATAACACATGAGAATAACTAAGAAATGCAATAAACAATAATCAAGCACTTATGACGAGATCTACGTCGACAGAAGATTCTTGTATTCTCGGTCCCCTTCATATGACCTTATTCTTTGTTTTTCCACACTTTGCGCGTATAGATCCTACAAACATTCGCATTACATTAATTGATTTGTAGTAGTCCCATATTTTATCTCTAATGAAAGTAAATCTAAAAAGATTAAATAAAAACTTGATTTTACATTGATTACTTACACAACAAAGTATTAATACAAAAAAAAAACATGTTTCATAATATATAACATCACATGAATTTTGGTTTTTACTTTCTAATTAGGAATACGAAAATATTTGAATTAATCAAAAATAACTAAAAACTTATCTTATTTAACAACAATAATTAATAATTAATAATGAAGACTAAATAAAATAAATTTTAATTATTTTTTTTGTTTTCCTAATATTACTGTATAATATAGATTTATGATTTGGTGGTTAAGATGGACTATGAAAATTTAACCATATTTAAAAAATATAATTAAAATTAAGTTTATATTTTTATTATTTAAAAATATTTTTATTTTATATTTTTAAAATTAAAAAATATTACCAAATAATAAAAAAATATGATAATAATTTTAACTTCAATTTTAAGTATAACTAAAATTTTATAGGCACTATATATATGAATTAAGATTGATTAGTTACCATGTGCAGGGTTGATGGATGCATGCAAAGTAGTAGTATATATTATCTAGTAATGATAAGGTGGAGGAGGTGATTTATAGTAGTAGTGTGGTGGAGGTGGAGAATGAACTGGAGGAGGAGGAGACGGGTACTTATAAGGCTTCTTGTGTGGTGGCGGAGGAACGTAGTGGTGGACTGGTGGTGGTGGAGAGTGGTACACCGGGTGATGAGGGTGGTGGTGTGGGTACTTGTGTACCGGTGGTGGCGGAGACGGGTACTTGTAGTGCTTCTTGTGTGGTGGTGGAGAGTGGTGGACTGGGTGGGGGTAAGGGTGGGGCTTGTGAACTGGTGGTGGAGGAGAGTGGTAGATTGGGTGAGGGTGAGGGTGTGGGTGTGGATGAGGATATTTGTGAACCGGTGGTGGTGGAGATGGGTACTTATATGGCTTTTTTGGCGGTGGAGGTGGAGAAGGATAGTGGTATGGTGCCTTTGGAGGAGGTGGTGAGTGGACTGGTGGCGGTGGAGATGGATACTTGTAGGGCTTCTTTGGTGGTGGTGGTGGAGATGGATAGTGATAAGGTGGTGGCGGCGGCGAGTGAACTGGTGGTGGTGGAGAAGGGTAGTGGTATGGCTTCTTGGGTGGTGGAGGGGAGGAGTATGAGTATTTGTTGGCTGAGATTTCAGTTGGCAAACTCAAAAGGATTATTGCCAATGAAATAGTGAGACAGGAGGCTCCTAGGGACCCCATTTTTCCTCCCTATGCTCTCTTCAAAATGGATCTTGGGTATGCTCATATACAGCTAATTCACCCTCTTTTTATAGCTTCTTTCCACCACCAACAACCAACTTTGTTTATTACTTTTTTTCATAACACATCTAGCTAGCTAGCTAGCAAGCTTGTCATCACTTTCTTAGAACGTAACCATGTTATATATTCCATCTCATAATTAATATTCTTATTTTGTAAAGAGAAAGTATGGGAAGTTAATGGAATATCTGTACAATGCACACAATGGAAGTTTAGAGAGTATTAAAGATAGAAAAAGTATGAGGAGCCAATGAAATATTTGTACAATGTGAACAATGGAAGTTTATGGAGTATTAGAGATATAATCATTGGTATTACCTTTTCCTATTAGCTGAAGTTTTTGGGATGAGTTGGTATCATGACATGGTATTAAAACGCTAGATTCGAAAGGTCAAGAGTTCGATCCTTACTGAACCCCAAAGATGGTTATTCTAGATAGTATGAAGAGGGATGTTCATTTTGTAACTCAATAGCCTTACATATTGTACAAATAATTCATTGTCTCCCTAGCGAGACTCTTAGAGATATAACCATTAGTGTTATCTTTTTTCATTAGTGTAAGTCTCTAAATGAATGATATCATGATATGATATTAAAATTTTAGATCTAAAAGGTCAAGAGTTCAATCCTTTAATTTTATGACATAAAATATAAGTGATATTCATTCTATAACTCATATAGTCCGTAGCGAACTCTTTTATAAATGACAATCAACATGTTACTATATGATTATATGATTTTAGTATTCTAGTATTTTACTCGTTGTTAATGTATAAAAATTATCTAATAAACCATATGGTTAATCATGTACTATATGTGTAATAAAGGCCCAGGATTTATTCATAAAGTACCATAATAATACATTTTTAATTTTGTCACTCTAACACATTATATTCTAACTATTTTTAATTCAAGTGAAAGTTTTAAAAGTGAAGACTTATTTAAAAATAAATTAGTATTTATGTTAATATATTACAAACAGGACAATAATTATAAGATAGGAATGTTAATTTGGCAGATTATTTTTGTACAAGTATCTTATTTATAGAAGTACATACTCTTATCGACATAAAAAAATTTATTATTAAATCAGTTTCTATAAATTTGTTATATAAATATATATTATTTTATATATTCTCATACATGTATATTTTATACGAATAGTAAATTAATAATTAATTTTGGTATACATATAAAATAATTAATTTTTAATATATATTTATTATTTTGTATATTATATTATATATAATCATTTAATTATATATTTATATCTAATTTAAATTAGGTATTTACTTTGGTACAATAATAAATTCATACGTACCGGTACGATAAAAATATAGACAAATAATAAAATGACACATAGATTATATTATTCACATTAGTATTTAATTTTTTAAAAAAATTATTATATCAATATCTTTAATAAAATATTCTTATAATTTAATAAAAAATATATTTTTATTTAATTTTATAAAAAAAATTCAAAAATCATTTTTTTTAAATAACAGATAAAATTCATCCATTAAAATTAATCAAATTTTAAAATTTAACTAACTTTAATTTTATAATTTTAAATAATATAAAGAATAAAACAAAAATACATTTAGTTATTCATTTATCACATTTATATTGGATATTGGATTACATTATTGGTCATTGTTAATTTGTCATTAACCTTTTTGGACCACGCTGGACGCAAAGCTTTTTATGGAAGAAAAATGATGTTGATATATTTTTCATATAACTCTTTTTATATTTTTTTTAACATATAAAAATCAAGAGGTGGTAAGAACTGGTCAATGAAATGGTAGAGTGACTAGTTCAATAATTTAGAAATTCAATTGGAATTTAATTAAATATATGATAAAATTATAAAAAAATTTAATATACCATTTTAGATATTTAAATTTAATAATTTTTAATAATTTATGATTAAAAATTCACAAATAATCAATAAAATATAAAAAAAATAACATAAACATATAATACGTTAGAATCAAATCATAAATATCTCAAAATAAAAAAAATTTCAATAATCCAGCACAATTTAATGAAGCCACTAATGAATTTCACAGCGAACAAGAAGGAATTGAAGAGTAACAACAACAACACTAGCTCTCTGATACTATGTGAAGATGGTTCAGGCTAAAAAAAATTAATAGAAGCGGTGACAGAATATACTACAGAAGAGAAGAAAAATTGCAGCCTTATAAACAAAAAAGAAAAAAAAAAACTAAAACTCTTTGATTTTAGAATCCTTTATTGCAAAGTATTGTACAATGTATATATTGTGATATCTCTTTTCATATATGACTAATGACTCTTATTTATGGACCTAAGAGATGATACTTATTTATAGGTCTAAAATATTTCACTTGTATCACTATTTTTTACAGATGTTAAATTAAATGACAAAAAAGTCATACTTTACAAAATAATTAAAGAAAATAAGAAGATCTATCCCGAAAAAAATTAATCTAAAAATGTCACTACAACATTTTTATGTTGAGGCAACATTTAAAAAGTGTTGCCTAAAGGCTGACAAAAGGTTGCTTTTAATTTATGGCAACATTTTTTGACTTAAGACAACATTTTTGAGCGGCGTTGCATATGCAGCCGTTGCCTTAGATCAAGGCAACACTTTTTTGTTTCAAAAGCAACGCTTTTGAGAGTAACACTTACCAAGTATTGCCTTTGGTTAAAAAACAACAACACTTCAAAAGTGTGTTTGAGACAACACTTTTGCAGTGTTGTCTTTTCTCTTGTATTTTGGTCACTACTAAAAAGTGTTGCCTATTTGCAATAAAATGCAACTCTTTTACGTGTTGCTTATAAGTTGGAATTTGCAATCTTTTAAAGTGTTACCTATTAGTTTTGAATATGCAATCCTTTAAAGTGTTGTCTTTTCTTTTGGATATGCAACCTATACAAGTGTTGCCTTTTCTTTTGGATATGCAACCATACAAGTGTTGTCTAATATTCAAATATGCAACTAATAGAAGGGTTGCCTTTTTGGCAAAAATAAAAGTTACTTTTGTAATAAAAATACAAAAAATAATAAAATTTACAATAAATTTTTTTGTTCATACATGTGTAATTATTTTAATTAATAAATTAAATTTGTGCACAATAGAAAAAAATTATAAAAGAGACAAAATAACTAATAATAAAGTTCTAATTAAAATATATATTAAAAGGTTAGATTAGTATTTTAAATATATATTTATCAATAATTCTCAACAAAATAATACACAACAAAAAATAAGCAGCATTTTTCTTAATACACAACAAAATAATTCAAAAGCTTTCTTAATCTCCTACTTTTTCTACTGGGTCAAATGATGGTGTCCTTTCGATTTGCTGTGCTTCCTAAATTTTCTTCTATATGATTCTCTTCTATATATAGATGACTGGAAAAACAAAAGAAGAGTTATTGTTTAGGAAGCAGCATGCTATTCCTTTACCAATAAACAATGATCAATGATCGAAAGCATAGGTAAATTTTGTGTTGAACAATCTATGTTGTACTCGCTGTGTCTCTCGCTCAAAGAATTAAGCCAATAGCTACACTAATAAAAAAATTGTAGCAATTGTTGTGCAACTTATTTTAAATTCAGCTACAATAATCAACCATAAGCTTCATGTATTCTTATCATTCAAAACTACAAATAAGTAGAGTTATTTTTTTAAATAAAAAATTAAGGCAATAGATTAAGTAAGAGAACCTGCAAGGTCAGGATGTGTCCGAGTAAGCTTAAGCCAATTCATTTGACTATATCCTTTTTCAAAAGGAAGTTTGGTCCGAACTGCCGACTTTGCAATAGGACTCTTCAGTTCTGGAGACCTCTGAATCAAATTCATCCCATCACTCATAATTGATTTCTTATTCAATTCATTCGGCTGACATGAAGTCGCACTGATTACGGTGAAAGACAAAGAACCAACCTTATCCTCCTTTATAGAGTCCAAATTATTTGCAAAACCATCCTTCCACAAGAAACCACCATCTTGATTACAAGTAGTAGTGGGAGAACTTGAAGATTTTTCTTTTATGGAAATATCAGTAATATCCAAAGCAAGGTTATTTGTTTCAATAGCCTCCTACGAACTAACCTATAAATCCAAGGCATCAAATTAAAAGAATAACACTAGATATACAAATTCTTATCAAATTCTCATCAAATTTTCAAGTAACTCAAATTCTTATCTTATGGAAAGTACTTGGATTGTGTAAAGAGAGATCATAAAGATGGAGACAAAGAGATATAGCAATTGAGATAATGACACACAAAAATAGTTTCTACAAGAATCTAGTGAAGGCCATCATGATTTGTTTTTAAACAAAATTTTCAAAAGTAGAAATTAGCATGCCACCCTTATAGTGATAACACTTTTTACTTTTTTTTCCCAAATTCCTAATCTTCTAATAAGAACCCTACCTTAGTCAATTCTCATCAACTCATCATGGATTTCAACAAGGCTAAAGATGGGATTGGCGTTGTTTGTGTGCTGCTGCTGGAAGTTTTGAAGACACAAGCAAGAGAAAGGAAGCAGCTAAGACTAGGGATAGATTTGATAATATAATAGTAATGCTAATACTTTTATTATTTATTGTGTGTACTTTGTTTGAAACAGAAAATTTTAAGTAGACAAAAATCTTCTTGTAGCTCACTTTTTTTCTTTGGAAATTGTTAATAGGACAATGCTTACAGGAACAAAATGGATGAAAGAAATAATGGAGTATATATCACCTCATCTAGCTTAGAAATTAAAATTTTTGCACACATAGGCTTTGCAGATACTATATGCTATAAAAATGTCCATGTGGAATCGCATAATATAATTCCCTAATTAAATTTTAATAAAAGGCTCACTTGCAAGCCATGACAAGAATGGACATGAATGGAAATGCTTATAATTCCGAAAACAATGAAACCAATGGTGGTGCAAATTAGGTACCCTTGAGCTCTGAAATGCTTATAATTCCGAAAACAATAAAACAAATGGCAAAAATACTTATAACTAATTTTAATTAAAAAATAATATTTTACCTAGTATCAACTAAATAAAACATAATAAACAAACAACCATATACCTTGTCCTTTTGGTACTTGTAGAAGATATCCCAATACCTCTTGCTTTTTTGTCATACTTCTCTGCCATGTGTATCAGCAATTCAACTAGTTAGTGCTTTAATTTCCTTGAATTTGCAGCCAATACTAC
Source organism: Arachis stenosperma (assembly GCF_014773155.1). Lineage (NCBI taxonomy): Eukaryota > Viridiplantae > Streptophyta > Magnoliopsida > Fabales > Fabaceae > Arachis > Arachis stenosperma. Next base: position 163,932,793 of record NC_080385.1, read on the forward strand.
TTGATTAACTAACTTTCATATATAAATTAAACTTCTAATAAATTTCTTTGAATCACTGCATGCACAAAATAACACAAATAAAGCAAGATTAATTACATATTAAAAATAATTACAAGGATGCTATTTATTATTATTAGTTACCTTGAGCTCTTGTAAGGATGAGTGACAAAACCCTTTTTAGGTGGCAGTGGCACTACATTTTTGTTAAATATATTTATGAAAAGAGTTCTTATATAAACTGAGACATGTTTTTCAACCCACTAATTAACTCTAATAATTTAGACCACTTCTAAATATGCATAGAAAAATAAGTGAAAAAATTAGATGAACAAAAAGCATAAAAGTAAAACCTGTTTTTCATAAAACCCCTAAAAGAAATACTGATCTAAACCCTTGTATAGGAAGGAGAAGAACTAGTAGATATAACCACCATGTAAGAATAATTCTCCTGACTCTTCAGCTATTCAACAAAGCAATAATTTGAAATGTCAAAACAAATAATTATATAAATAAGCAAGATTTCAGCTATATACTTATTCATATTTTAAAAGTGGCACAATTGCATTCACAACTGCACTTTCTTAATCATTACCAAGTTCAAGCTAACTTAAATATCAAACAGCATCTTTAATGGTTACAAGCAAATAATTTTTTATACCAATATATTGAATAATGAAAGCAAATTTGTTAACAATTAAACGAGGAGGCAAGCTTCCAAATGCAAGCCATGGTGAGAACTTAGTGGAGTAATCAAGTCCTAACATTCCATTTCTGGTCTCTTTATATACCTTTAGCAGATCCTACAAATGTGAAATCTCATAATTGAGTTAGATAACCCAATGTAACAAGACACAGATTTTTCAAATCGACTATAGTCTTCATGAGGCTTATGGCATTGTTTGGATTCCAATCTCCTTTACAGTTTAATTGGTCTTCCTTGGAATTTTTCTTGCCAATAAGTACGTTTAAGCCAAATATAAATTTGACACTGCATAAGTGCTTACAGGTGTTTTCATGGATGGGAAGATATTCCAGAAGCACAATGTCTCATCATCCCCTGCACCAGTGACTATTGTTTGACCATCAGGAGATATTGCAAGGTAAAGCACTCTCATGTTGTGACCAGTTAGAGTTGCAACCTAATAATCAAATTCAATATTTTTATTACTTGAAATTCTCCATTGCCATCATAAATCGAGTAAAATATTACCCTTGCTAGTGATGGATATTTTCACACCATGATCTAATTCCATGAGTGCTTACTATCTCATTCACATTTTTACTCCAAGCAAGGTTGCAAACCTAATCAAACATTGTTATTGTTATTATTATAGAACCATTGTACATTATTCATTCATGTCTCAATAGACAGCTTAGGAAAGAAACCTGGCTTCCAGTGTCAACAAAGTTCAACTGATGGCCATTTGTAGTGTTCCAGAAATGGATACACATATCGGCGGTGGAACCGTCAGACGCAAGGAGACCGCTCTGATGAGGCAACCATGCTATAGCCTTCACGGCAGTTGTGTGCTCCATGAATCTCAATGTCGGTTGCTGAGAGTGCTGATTCCATACTAATAGCTGCTCATATAATAATAAATCATTACATTCAATCATGTTTTGTTTTTTAATCTACACTAGTGTTAATAGAAGCATACCTGATTATCATTACCTCCAGAAGCAAGTTTCCTGTCATTACAGGACCATTTCAAGCCACATAATTGGAAATTGGTGACATGCATAAGTCTCGAACCAATTATGAGGTATTATTGCTTTTTTCAAGGCTTCAAATTAAGAAGTGGAGAAAATGGCTTGATTCCGCGGGATTGAAGTATGGACCATGGAGCACTGAAGAAGTCAAATAAGAAAAAGAAGTAGAAAACAAGTCTCTGAATAGTTTTGTTATTTCAACAATTCAACCAAATTAATTATGTAAAATCTGGAAGAAATTTTTGTCATGCTTGAGAAATTTATGCAAGCCTTCAAGGAAGAGATGCCTGAGGACCGAGGCGAGAGGCGAGAGGCTTGAGAGGAAGAGGTGAACGACAGAGAGTTGTCGACTCGCCTGAGATGGACAGAGCACGGCACCACGGCGGAGCAAAGCATAGGTTTCAGAACGGTGGATTGGAGAAGAGATTTCAAAATGGCGGAGAAGAGCAGAAATCTCAGAACGGCGAGGGTAGAAGAACACATCAGATCAGACTATAGCAGAACGCAATGCGAGCAGAGTAGAACACGGCGCGAGCTTAAGTAGTGATGAACACGACGACGACGAGCAGAGAGGAATGCAGAACGCGTGTCAATTTCGTTAAAGGGGAAAATTGAGTTAGGGTTAGGATTTTGATTTTGAAATGGTATGGTTCGAGACTTGAGTTTTGTTTCTAAGTAATGGTAGCCAGGAATGTGATGAATCAATTATTGCTTGATGTGTTTTGTGCTTCTTTTCTTAATTTTGGTTGAGTTTAGGAGGAGAAGAGTAATTTTAAAAAATAAATAAAATAAAAATTTAATGAAATAACTTTAGACAACACTTACAATGGGAAGTTCATTAAACATTTAAAGGCAACTCTTAGAAAGTATAATAGGTAAATACTATAAGTGTTGCCTATTTAATTTATAAAGCAACGCTTTTTCACATGTATCTTAAATTGATCAAAGAGAATGTTTGTAGTATGTTGTTTAATAAAGAATTGCAATAATTTTATTTCTTTGCAACAAATCTTAAATGTTACTTTTTACTATTTTAGACAACACTTTTTAAAGGTTATTTATATTATATGTTGCAATAACTCAAAAATGTTGTTGTGTGTTGATTTTCGAAAAAAAAAAAAAAACAACCATGGTATTATAAAAGTAAATATAACGAATATGGATAGGAATATTATTATATATGTAGTTCAATAAAAATTCTGCTATATATATATTGGCATATCTTTTAAATAATATCAAATTTCTGAATCCTATGTTGTTTAGACAAGTGATGATTTATCATACCGTGAGTTTGTTAAATAGTTTTATATGATAATAGTTAACACTTGTTTGAATTAATACCTTCACTAGCTCAATTGATTTAAAGCCTTAGGAAAATAACATAAAATAATATCATAGAAATAATGCAGAAGTATTATTACCCCAGGATATCTCAAAGTCGCTTAGATTTAGGCTTAATTTAGATAATTAACTTAATTAAATTTTTTTTGATAAAATAATTTAAATAATAAATGACTCTATTAAAAATAATTTATAAATAAATTATTTTGTATTTAAATTTTTAAATTTAAAAATACTTATTTTATAGAAATGTGATGAAAAATAGAAGTATTATGAAAAAAATTATTTTTTATTTTTTTTATATACTTTTAAATAATTTCTTAAAAAATTGTAATTTAACTTTAAAAATTATACCAAATATTAATACTATTACTTTTTATAAATCAAAAATTAAAAAAAAAATTAATTCTAAAGTTTTCAAACCGACCTTAGACGCTGCCAATAATAACATCTCAACTTTCTATATCTTTCTCTTACAATTAAATATATTTGATACTTCTGAGAAACTATCTTGTCACATGCATGTCTAAGTTGTTAAATCAAGAAATTGTTTATAAATTAAGGAAGCAATAATGCAGAAAAAAGAACTCTCAAATTGTAACATTCACATGTGGTTGACGTGATTATTTTGTAATTAAGAATAATATAACTTGAAAATGTTACAATAATTAAACATTTTTAATTTCTGTTAAAATGTTAATAAAATTGAATATTTAATTTATGTATTTGACAAAAAATATTATATAAAATATTATTTATTTTCCAAATAAAACGAAAGAGTTGAAATAATAATATATATTTATAATTTTATATTATAGATAAGTAAAATAAATTCTAAAACATGTTAAATAGAAAATAAATATATACCTTTTTTTTTTTACCAGAGACTCGAATTCGTAACCTCTTAATTGAGTATTAGGAGATTATGCCATTTAAGTTATAATTCATTGACAAAAATAAATATACACCTAAAGCTAGAATATTCTTTAAATATACTTTAAATATATTATAAAAATGTATAATAAATATAAGTATTTCCCCTAGATATGAATTTTCTCCTGGTACGTACATGTTCCATCATGTCATAAACTCATAAAGTGTTAGGAACCCTGTCTTGCACACTTCTTGCTGCTGCTTTACGAAAAGTGGAAAAATTAAAAATTAGTTCCATTAAAATGGGGAAAAAAATTTAGAAAAGGGTATTTGCGACAATGAGCTAAAATGGAGATTTATGAAATGAAAAAAGTTAACTGGTTATCAAAATTTATTGATTTTGATTACTAGTTAGATATTAATATTTAATAAATTATAATGAGCTTTTAATATTTTTTTTATAAAATTTTTACGAAAATTGAGACGTCGGCAGTGATATTAGTTCTATAAAGATTAACAAAATTTTTGCTAGGATGTTAAATTATTAAATGTTCTTTCATGAGTTAATACTTAATTTAGTCTATAAAATTTGAGGTTGGATTTAAATTTATTTCCAAAATTGTAATTGACTTAATTTAAACTCTAAAACTTATAATAATAATTTGCATTAATTATTAAACTAATTTTTAAGAATAACGTGTTAGTTTTACACGTTAATTTGTCAAAATTTGAATTTTTTACCTAAATTTTATGTGACTGAGATCTATTAAACCTCCTATAAGTTTGACTCGCTTCCCAACATTTTCACGAACGACAATAACAAATTCAATTTAAAAATTTTAGAGTTCTAGAAATAGCAGTCAAGCTTTTGAAAAATTTAATAGGTCTCGATTACATGAAACTTGACCAAAAAACTTAAATTACAGTAAATTAATGTACCAAATTAACATGTTGTTAACAGAAATTTTGGAGGTTGTGTAGAAGGAGTTTTAAAATGGAGTGCTTTCTATACCTGGCGTGTAAAACGCCAATAAAAGGAGCCCTATACGTTTTCATTGTTGGCGTATGGAGCACCAGCCTTGGCGTACGAAACGCCAACTCTCAAATGCCCCTGAGAGGTCTTTTCCTCTAGCGCGTAGAGTGCCAGTCTTGGTGTGCGAAACGCCAAATCCAAATGTTCCTGGGAGGTTCTGGTGTGTTCCATGTCAGGTATGGACGTGTGGAATACCCAAATTTGATAGCCCCTGGAGGGTCTAGCGTGTTGCACACTAGATATGACCGTGTAGAATGTTTGATTTTTGCGCTATTTTTTGAGCTAAAAAATAAGGGTCGTTTGCGGTCTAAATTGAATATCTATTATAAACTATTATATATTGTTAGAAAACTCTAGATATTAACTTTCTAATGTCATTAGAACCGTTTTATTTAGACTTCTATAACTTAAATTATTCTTGTTAGAATATGAAAAAGTCAAGATCTCTGGACTTATTTTTTGCTTGGCGTGTTGCATGTTCACTTGTGCTTTCTTAGACTTTGATTACTTGTTCTTCCTTATTCTTTGTTCTTTTCTTTAATTTTTAACCTTTTTCTTTTAAGTTTTTAACACTTTTTTAAATAAACCGAAGTTCAAAGCAACTTCAATAAATTAATTAAAAGTAGTATGAGAATCTTAAAAATAAAAAAATTATTAATTTTATTCAAAAAAATAATTAAAAACAATTAAAAATGTTCATGCATTAATAAATTAACATGCTTTTATCATTAAAAATTATGAGTGCTTACAAAACTAATTATAACTTAATCTCTATAAAAAATAAAATTTATTTGATAGCACTTACAAAATATTAATTATATATTATTTTTGTTAAAAAAATCATTAATGTTCCTCACTTTTTTTTCTTTTTCTTTTCTCTTTACTTTTTTTCTGGTGGTGATAGTAATAATAGATGAAGGTAGAAAAATTTACAGAAGAAAGAAAAAGATGAAATGGGAGGGACATTAATAATATGTTTTTAACAAAATTGACTTGTAATTAATGTTTTGTTAGTTTTATCAAAAGAATTTTATCTTTTATTGATATTAAATTAATTTCAATGTTTTAGTTAGTTTTAATATAAATTAACCGTGTGTAAATTAAAAGTAATTTTTATTAACTATGATGAAAATTTATTTGAATATGAGTTTCTTAAGAGAATTTAAAGAATTATACTATTTCATGTAAAAGAATTTTAAAAAAATAATGTAAAATCCATAAATAATATAAAATTAATAAATTAAAATGAACTCAATTAATTAATTTAAAACATCTGTTTGATTATATTAAACTTTTATATTAAAATTTTAGTTATGTCGCGCAAACAGAACCATCCATATGTATCAGTAAATGGCAATTGAATTAGGAATGAAATAGCTAAATTCACGATTTGTAAATTCAAAGACCAATTAAGTTATTTGTAAATGCCAAACTATATTTTGATGCTAAAAATTTTAAGGATTAAATGAAAAATTATTTTGTTTTAAAAATACCATTTAATTTTAGAAAGTGGCAAAGATGTGTCCCTTAAGATGCACAACACTGCACCTGCATGCTGATGGTGCATGAATAATGGTGCATGGAATGCACGCTTCCATTAATTCACAGTCTTTTTGTTTCGGTGTGATCGGAGCACACCTCAATGTGGAGTTTCAGAGACATAGAATGATGGGTTCTTTTCTTGGTGGTGGATGAACAATAATAATGTGAGTAGGGGTATATCGGTAAAAAAACAGCAAGTGCATGAAGGGAAATGTGGCACCAAACGGTGCTCAAATTAAAGCTCGGTATGTATAAGTATTGTAGCAAAAAGCATATTGACTTCGGGAGCCAAAATTCCGTTATTCTCCCCCATTAAGAGATTAAGAGAATAACAAGTTTAATTTGAGGGTTTTTTATTTACTTATTTATTTATTTTCAAATGAAAAAGAAAGAGTTAATACTATTATCTAATCACATTCACTGCTCTATATTTTTTTAACGTTTGAAGTAAGTTTTAAAATTGTGTTTAATGTTTAAATCATTCTATTTAAGTCCTAATGTTTGAAAATTGACTTAATATTATCCTGTCATTAAGGATTTGTTAACAGAACTGACGGCAGAATAAAATTGTTGAGATGATTTTAAAATGTTAGAGACTTAAATAGGACGAAAACGTTGGGAACAAAAACGATACATATATAGAAATAAATTTTAATTTTATCTTTTAATAATATCAATTTTTTACGGTACATAATTATTCAATTATTTTTTAATCACATTTAAGTAATTACACTTTATCACATTACTTTTATTCTAAATAAATTTATTTTTTTATAATTTTACATTTAAAGATTTTTATTCATCATAAAATGTTTGTACAATGACTAGTACATAAATTTTTGAGGAAAAATAACACATATAAAATAAAGTAATGCGATTCTAGTCATTTTACAAATATTTCACGATGAATAAAAAGTTTTAAGAATAAAATTATAAAAAAAATAAATTTATTTTGGATGAAAGTAATGTGATTAAATAGAATTTATTTAGTTATGATAAAAAAATAATTGAATAATTATGTACCGTAAAAGATTGATATTATTAAAGGATAAAATTAAAATTTATTTCTATGTATCATTTTTGTCCCTAACGTTTTCGTCCTATTTAAATTCATAACATTTTAAAATCATTTCAATTTTACTCCAATGTCAATTCTGTTAATAGATTTCTAACGGCAGGACAACATTGAGTCAATTTTAAAATATTAGGGACTTAAATAAAACAATTTAAAAATTATGGACAACTTTAAAACTTACCTTAAATCTTAAAAATAAAAATAATACTTTATTCTTGAATAAATAATACTATTTACAAAAAGCTAATGAATAAGTGAGGTGAAGTCACTTAATGTATTAAACTCTTTCATAAGGAATGAATATATTATATCTTAGAAAAAAAGTGAGTTGAGCATTTTTAACTAAAAGTTATTAAAAAAAATGTTAATTAGTTGCAATTATATATATAAATTTGTGCTTAAATTCTTATTATAATACAATTATTGAGTTTATACATCATTTAAAGAATAAGAAATATGATAATTATGAGATAACTCTTAAACTGGACATGAGTAAGATATGTGATAGAGTAGAGTAAAGTTTTGTTTGAACGATAATGAAGAGTATGAATTTTTATAAAAGGTGAATGGATTGGTTGAAAGAGAGTGTGACGACTGTTTTGTACTATATTACTGTAGAAGGTCAACCTCATAGTTTCTTCAAATCAGGTAGAGAATTTCGATAAAGAAACATTTTTTTTCTGCGCAGAAGAGTTATCTCATCTGCTCCACAAAGAAGAACAAAAATATGAAATTGAAGGTTTGAAATTAAACCAAAAATGTCCTAAGATTAATCATCTATTCTTTGCAGATGACTATATACTGTTTAGTAGAATTTCGCGAGAGGACTGTCTGAACTTACTTAATACTCTTAATATTTATTGTCAAATTAGTAGATAAGTGGTCAATTTAGACAAATCATCTATGTTTTTCAACGATAATACTTCCAAAGGAATGAAAAATCAATTAGCAATCTTATTATTACAAATTTCACATGAGGACAATCAAGACAAATATTTAGGTCTCTCTTCTGTAGTTTATAAATATTAAAAAGTTACTTTTAATTATGTAATTAAAAGATAAGATGACTAAGAAATTACAGCAATAGAGAAAGGTCCTTATTATCGGTTAGTGGCAGAAAAATTCTTATTAAGACATCAGCATCAGCTATCCCTATCTCCACTCTTAGCTACTTTACATTATCAAAAACTTTACTTGATGTAATTTATAAAATGATTATGTAGTTTTGATAGGGACAATAAGGATCAGAAAGAAAATTACATTGAGCGAAATGGAGTATTGTTTAATTTGTAGACCTATGAATCAGGGAGGTTCAAGTTTAAAGATCTAAAAGTTTTTAACTTAGCAATATTGGGTAAATAGGAATGGAAATTATTGTCAAGGACAAATTCTCTAATGTTTAAGGTCTATAGAAGTAAATATTTCAGATTCTTAAATTTGTTGAAGGCTGAGATGGATGCAAATTCGTCTTGGGAATGGAAATGCAAATTCTCTAAAGTTTCTTTTTTTTTTTTTCTTTTTGGTTGTTTATAATTTGGTTCGATGGAATCTCCTATTCTTCCACTGTCTTAAGGTGATTTTGGGTCAATTTTATTCGATGAATAAAAAAAAAATTATCTATCTTTAACAAAATAAAAAAGGTTTAATTACTATCTGAATAGTTTCGCAAAATTTTTATTAGGTTTTTATATTTTTTTAATTGAATTTCTGTACTAATTTTTTTTTAAATTAGGTTTCTCTTGATAATAATTGACTTAATTGTACAGAGACCTAATTACTTTTAGTTCTCTTATTTTAAATTCAATAATGAGTAATATTTAAAATTATTGAGCAACTTATTAATTAAATAACTTACTGAATAATATTAAGTTAAAAATTAATTATTTCAAAATTTACTTCAAATACGATTATTGATCATTTTAATTTTATACAGTATTTTCGAATACATATTAAAATATTAAAATCTTAAAAGTATATTTTTAATTTTTAATTTATATAAAATTAAATTTAAATAATAACTTAAAAAATAACTCTTGAATTATATTTTGTTTTTACTTTTTATTCAATATATCTCTTCCTATGAAATTTCGCAACTGCTACCCAATATGCCTAAAAGAAAATTTGAAAACTTTATTCTGGGAACGTACTTATATGCTGGTGCTCTCATTATAATTTTGGTGAACGAGCACAGGTCTGATAACACTGATTTAATTTAATTTAATTAATAAATAATCAACTTGCAGTGTTGTATATATAGATATCGATATCGATAACTTTGGACTACTATATATAACTTTTTTAATCAACTTCGAGTTATGTGCTGTAATACTATTTGTCTACAGCTTTTTTACATGCAGTCTAGGGTATTGAAACGCGTGATAACGATAATGTTATTATGTTAATAACATCGAGATTTTATCCATCACACTTGCGTTACTATAAAAAAATTTATGATTATTTAAATACGAAAACCTTACAGATGGAATACAATATAAGTGACGAAACTTATTCCCGCCACGAAAGAGGGAATAGTTATTAGAAACCGAAGTATTGAGGGGTGCAGTGCCTTACAACTGTCTAATACAAACAAGTAGATCACAATAAATTAAAATTTAAAACGCGCTTCTCAACAAAATATAATAGTCAAATAACACTTTAACGAAATTATGAGACAATGCAAAAGTAATAGTTTCTCTCTTATTCTTCTCTATGCATTGGAAAAGTGCTCCGCCACCTACTTTCACCTCCTTCTTTCTTTCACACTCTTTCCGCATATTATTAGATCCTGCAAAAAAAAAATATACAAAGATGTGGATTTTTGAGTGCATGTTCGATCATGATAGTAGTCATAGTACTATCTTTGGTTGTTAAAATAACATGTTTCTATATATATATAGAGTTTATGGTGTTTAAAATTATAGTAACGATTATATTGACTATTTAATTTTAATAATATTATAAAATATTATTAAAATTAAAATTATTTTTTTTATATTTTAACGATATTTTTTATTTTTTTAAATTAAAAATATTCTTAAATAATAAAAAATATTATTTAATAATATCTTTCAAAAATTGCTAAAAATTAAATAGTTATCGTAACCACGTACGATAATATAGTCGTTGATGTACCGAGAAATTTTGTAGTCAATATAAGAAAACCAACTAATTAAGTATATTTTCTTTCTTTTGTCAAAAGAGAAAAATAAAAAAAATATGGTGACTCAGGTGAAATTGATTTTACGTCTAATTTTCAAGTATTAACTTTATGTGAAATCAACTTCATTTAAATTTTTACAAAAAAATATATATAGTTATTGATGACAGGTTGACTAAATGTTAATCATGAAAAATAAAAAACTTTATAATAAATTTAGAATGAAAACACAGGTGCAGTTAATTTTATGTGAAGTTGATATCTGAAAATCATTAGATGATTTAACTGATTTGATTAAATTTTTATCTAACGACTCTTAGATATCAACTTCATGTAAGACTTCATCTGAATTTTCATCTAAATTTAGGTGGTGCATGAAAAACTTTATTATTACCATTTAATGAGCACTGTATCTAGTAGTGGTGAGGTGGAGGGGGAGATTTGTAGTAGTAGTGTGGTGGAGGTGGAGAATGAACTGGAGGAGGAGGAGACGGGTACTTGTAAGGCTTCTTGTGTGGTGGCGGAGGAGAGTGGTAAACTGGGTGGGGAACGTAGTGGTGGACTGGTGGTGGTGGAGAGTGGTACACCGGGTGATGAGGGTGGTGGTGAGGATACTTGTGCACCGGTGGTGGCGGAGACGGGTACTTGTAGTGCTTCTTGTGTGGTGGTGGAGAGTGGTGCACTGGGTAAGGGTGAGGGTAGGGCTTGTGAACTGGTGGTGGTGGAGGAGAGTGGTAAACTGGGTGGGGGTGAGGGTAGGGTTTGTGAACTGGTGGTGGTGGAGATGAGTAATGGTAAGGAGGCGGTGGTGAGTGTGGTGGTGGTGGAGATGGGTAGTGGTAAGGTGCATGTTTGGGTGGTGGTGGTGAGGGATATGAGTATTTATTAGCTGAGATTTCACATGGCAAAGTGAAAAGGATTATGGCTATTGCTAGAGTAAGAGAAGACACTACAAGAGACCCCATTTTTTCTTTTCCTTCTGGGTTATGCTCTTACAATGCTACTCCCTCCCTCATTTTATAGCCTTCTTTCTCTACCATTTTCGCTATAACTAATAATCTATGATAAATGACACTCACACACACCGGACACGATACGATATGGGACACGTTGATACGCAAATTTTAAAATCTTATATGATATAGGAACACGCATACATATAAAATATAAAGTATTTTTTAAATAAATTATAATTATATTTTAATATTTTATTGATATTAAAATATAAATTAAATTTTTAAATTATTTTTAATATTTTATTTTAATTATATAAAGTATTTAAAATATTTTTTATTTTAGCAATTAATAATATATTATATCTAAATTTATTTTTAAAATATATGGTAAGAATAAGACTGGACACACTGACACGTAATAATATTTAGGTGTGTTCAGACGTGTTCAAAAAAATTTTATCTTTTATTAAAATAGAATTGAACACGATAGACACACGTATCAGACGAGTATCAATAAATGTCATGTCTAAAATATATCCGATACGTAAATACAGCAACTCAACCAAATATCCGTACTTCATTGCTAATAATCAACTTGGTAATATTAACTTTTAATTGTTTTTACTTCTAGAGCAATAATGCAATGCAACCCGTAAGTGTTTTCCAAGGTTAATTATTGATTTAGAATTCGGTAGCTATAGATAGCTAGCTAGAAATGCGTGCAAACACCACCTTTTATTTTTATTTATTCACTAAAGAAAAGGACAATAATATGATTCATAATTGTTTTTATTAATTCCAATAATATTAAAATTAAACACTGCAGTCCGGAAATTGCTGGATATATTGTGCGTCGTGAACAGGAGACTGCTGAGTCGATTTTTCTAGTCTCTCTGTCTCCTATCAAACTAGCAAATAACATATATAATTTCCTTATCAAGTGTCACCTCCCCCACCCCGGGGATCTCCTCTACATAGAAATATATGTGTTGAAGGAGATAAATAAAATACAATATTATAGTTAATACAAAAGATGCATATATACATAAACAATCTCAAAAAAATACATTTAATCAATCTATATTATTGATATTTTCGTCTCTCTAATATCAGAATTCGTAAAAATTAATAGATCTCAAGCAAATAATATGTTGGTTTATGGTATGAATTAAGGGTCTAACAATTGGTTCGAATCGATTGGTCACACCAGTCAAATCGAAAACAAATAAAAAGATACATTGGTCAAAAATTATAACTGTTGAATTAAAAAATTGTAATTGGACTATCAAATCGATCAAAAATTAGTTAATCAACCGAATCGATACTTAATTGGTTTTTAAATTTTAGCTTTAAATTATGCTGTTTGTTCAAAAAATCTTAGCTATTTGTCTTTCTCTCTCACTTACTCACACTTTTCTTTCTCTTTCCTTTCACTTCTACCTCTCATTTCGAGCTCCTCCCTCACTTCCGTTAAGCTACCGTCTTGTTATTGTCGCCGTCGTAACTGCTAGAAGCTACCTTTTGTACTACGGTCATTTTCGCCACCGTTTGAACTTCGAATCTATCATCGCCATTGCAATAAGTTTCGCCTAATTCCTCCATCGCATAGCCACTATCCCGCCGTGACGGTTCTATTCTACCGCACTCAAGCCCTTTAGCTGCGTCAGCCTTTTCGTCTTACTCTTTGTCCCCCTCTATACTTTGTCTGCTACTCTGCTCTCTCTCTAGAAGTTTTTTTTTTTAATTGTAATTAACTAATTATTGTTTTAATTGGTTAGTCAATTTTTTATTTTTCACCTTTTTTTTCAATTATTGTTATCATTAGCTAGTCATTATTGTAGTTTAGAATTGTGGCTAATTTTGAATATTGATTCTAATGTGCTCTGGTTCTATTAGTTGATTGATTTGATTATAATATTCTTAATTCGAACTTTGTTGTTGTTAATATTTCTCTATCATTATATCTATGTTGACTGTATTATGAGATGATTGGTTGATGTACGTCTATAATATTGTTATTGGCTTGTTCATGTTTGTTCTTAGTTAATTAATTATGTTATTGGTTTACTGCTTGATGATAATTTGATACTGACTTATGCTCATTTTTATTTGTTTTTGGTTAATTAATTCTGTTTCTTGATAAAGAATCAAGTTATTTGATTTTGAGTTTGTACTATTAATTTTGGTTTTGAAAATTTTGTTAATTTTAGCTAAAAAAAATTTGTGCTAAAAGTATGAAATCTTGATGATCTTTGTTAATCTTTAAAAAAATTTGTTGCTGTTATATAATTTTTTTATTGTATTATTGTGATTTAATTGTTGGTGTTATTACTGTATAACTTTAATTTTAATTGTTCTTGGTGGTTTGTTTATTTAATTGTTCATTGTGTTAATCCTTGTGGTACAAATTCTCCTCTAATTTAAAGGCCTTTTTTTTTTTGTTTTGGATAAGCCATTTAGCTTAGATGAAATTTTTTATGGTACTGTTTTTAGATACGAAGAATATATAATACAGTGTGGTCATTCTTCTTTTTATTCTTGTCCTTTTAATTATTGGGTGTTTGTGTTTTTTCTAAATTGTTAACTAATTTTTGTTGTTGGTAAATAATGGCCGCTTTAAATTTTGTTTGATTATTATTATTATTTATAATTTTTTTTTAATTTTAGATGATAGTATTAATGAAGAAGTACTTAGAAGTAATAATGTATTTTTATAGAGAATAATTTAACGAGTTAAATATTAAAATGGTCTCTGAGATTGGCATCACATAAAAATCGTCTCTGAGATTTTAATTGCACCAATTATGTTTTTAAGATTGACAAAAATGCACCATGTTAGTCCCTAACCCATTTTTTATTAACGACATAATGACATGGCTTGATGACGTGGGTTGTTAGTGACACGTGTCACTTCATGATTTGGCCGTATGTAATGTTATGATGATGTGTTGAATAGTGACACGTGGCATGCTGATATAGATGGTTGTGCCACATGTCACAATGCTATTTGGCCACGTGTCTGTTTGTGCCACGTGTCGCAACAGTATTCTTCTACGTGTCATCCATTATGTCATCATTGTAGATGCATCAAATTAGTCATTCACTTTGCATTAAATGACTCATTTTACTCTTTGAAATTGAATGCCATGCACCAAACTAGTTCCTTCATCAGTTTTTTCTCATTTTTTTAAAATTTTAAATTTTTCAATATCTTAGATGCACTGATTTCAATTCTACTTTTTTACGTATCGTTTAAATACAAGTGTTTTTATAAAAAATTTAAAAATTTTAGTTTTAATTATATAATGTTTTTTCTATGATAATTTTAGATTAATAAATTTTGTAATATATAAATATGTTATTATAAAAAAAATTATATGATTGAGTAAACACATTTTTCATCAAAAAACATGTATTTTTAACAAGAAATCAAAAATTAAAATACACATTTTTTTGGATTTTTATAAAATACACGTTTCCGTTGTGTGTAAATAGACTAGACTGAAGGCACTTCAAGCACTCTCACTACTATCTCTGACCTCTTTAGTCTAGACGAAAGAGATCGAAGATTGTAGTGGGAGTGCTTGAAACGTCTTCACGTCAACTCCAAAACGGCGGTTAGGGATGCCCGCAAGAAAAAAATTATTTTATAAAAGCACTTATATTTAAATAACATGTGAAAAAATAGAATTGAAATTAATGGATTCAAAGATATTGAAATTTTTGAATTTATAGAAAAAAAAAGGAGAAAAAACTAGTGAAGAGACTAGTTTGATGCATGACATTCAATTTCAGGGACTAAGATGAGTCACTTCATACAAAATGAGGGACTAATTTGGTGTATTTATAATGGTGACATAATAGATGACACGTGAACGAATACTGCTGCGACACGTGGTACAAACAGATACGTGGCTAAAAAACATTGTGACAACTTTTAACAGTGCTGGTCTACCCCGATTTACCCATGGAGAGGGACTGAAAGCGATCGGCAGTGAGGGATGCTTACCTTCTTCTTAGAGAGAGGGGAAAGGGGCAACCTATCTTACTAATAATAAGAAAGGGGGTGGCATCGACTGGGTTTTTAAACCCAGTTGGTGGCCGTTTGATAGCCCTTTTCGTAAGATCCCTTATCAATTGTCCTAATAGAGTGCGATATTCCCGGCAGCTTGAGGTTGGGCAGTCTCCGGCGGCAACTCGCCTTTCTTCTCAGGGCAGTTGTCCTCAAGGTGTCCATATCTCACATCGGCCTTTAGAATTGCTTACCTGAGTTGTCTTATATGGCATTGTCTCCGAATATAATATAAAAATTGGCACCGGTTTTTTTATTGTTTATTGCTTTCACTGGAAGGCTTTCCTTCCCTGCCGAGGAGGGCTTGCTCTCCTCTTATTCTTCATTGGACGGTTCGGATGGACTTCGCCGTTCTTTCCCAACTAAAATGGAAAAGGCTGTATCACATCGAGACAATAACAGATCTCTTTTCTTTCCCTAAGGCTTTAGTTGCTTTGTCCTTGCTAAGCCTATAAGCGCCTAAGTGATTGTGAAGTCTGATTTGTTCCCGAGGGATTCTAATAGACTTTCTGGACTCCTCCTTTTTAGCTCTCTCTCATCTTTCAATTGTATGATTTTCTTTACTCTGAAATGATCAGCGAAGAAGGAAGGGATAATAAGGATATGGTGCAGGCTGAACCTCCTGGCAAAAAGAAAGAAAAGATAGGCCAGCCGGGAAGCAGGAAAGAAGTTGTACTCTTGTCGCGAAACTGAGTCTCACTCTTCAGAAAGCTTCTCATTTTAGCTCTTTTTCCTTACTTTAACAAGTAAGCAACGCTTGGGCTAGAGTCAGAGGGTGGAAAAAGTGGGGTAAGGGAGTCTCCGAACCTTTCACAAGCAATCTTCCCTTCTTTTCAGTCGAGCACTTCGTTCCTGGTATTTATTCATCCACTCAGCCTTGCATAGAGCCCGACCATGAGAAATGGGGCATACCAGTGAAATGAACCAACCGTGGGGATGGATCAACGAACAATCCCCATACGAAAGCTATCCAACGAGGATGGTAATGAAGGTTGAGATAGTGGAGCTTAACAGCCAGCACAAACTTGAATGAAGCCAGTCGGCGTAGCGCCTTATGCCTCTACGGATCTCGATTAGCCTCTTCTATGGAAGAAGGTTTTTCCTTCATTCCCTTCTTATAAGTTTTCGATGGAATGGCGCGAAATCCATCATTGGCAAAACAACCTGCGCTTTCGTGTCTCTCAGTGTGGTCAGCACTGGGTGTTTCCGTTCTCATTCCCTCTCCTTTCTTTTAAGTCGGAGAAGAAGAGGTAGCGGTTCGTGCTTGAGTTGAATCAGAGAAGAAAAAACTTTTTCTAAAGAAAGAAGTAGTATCTAATTCACGTAAGAAAAGAGAATCAGTCTGCATGCTCTCTGAACCGAACGTGAAAGTGGTTTTCCATCAGACGGCTGTTCCCGTAACCCCACTCTCCACTTGGATTATATATCCAAAAACCATGGCTGTTGATTGAAGAATATTTTCGATAAAGGTAAATTGGTTCGAAGTAATAAAGAGGTCAAAGACATAGGCAGTTTTCGAAAAGATACACATGCAAGCATGGGTTGGAGGTAATCGACGCGGATTCGATTACATTTACTTTATTAAATCGAATAGGCCTAATCAAACAAGATATTCGAGACAAGTAATCGAATAAGATATTCGAATAAGTGGATCGAGCAGTTATGGTAGTGGAGAAGTTAAAGGCTTTCATCATGCGAGAAAATCATGGGTAACGTTTATAGTCAAAAGGCGGGAATGGTTACCAAGGAGTATGCATTCAAGGCTGTGATTTTGTAATTAATTGTAATTAATTGTCAGTTACTAAAAGTAGATTATAAATACTATGAAGTTTTAGAGAATAAGGGTTGAAACTTTAACTCAGAAAACACTCAAGCACACTCACATTCTTAGAGAATTCTTGAGTCTACGATCGAGTTATTTTTCTGTAGGGTTCCTTTCATGATTTTACTCTTTCAATTTATCTTCTTATAAATTTTATTTTTCAAGCAAGTTTAAGTATTCTTTACTTTCAATGTTTAATTTACATTTCTGCACTTTTAATTTTTATGCCAAAGCCATTTGACTCAGTCGAAGGCAATTTATTGCTTTCTTTTAATTTCAACGCATCACTTTTCAATTTCAGCATATTTTCTTTCTTCAAAACTCTATTTCTTCGTTTCTTCTATCTATTTACAAATTTCAATTTATTTTTTATCCCAATATCCGTCTAATCGAAGACACTTTGATATACTTTTAGAAAATTGGTACCTGCAAAGAGGAGTAGGTTTCGCTCTCAGACTACTAGATATCAAATCACCATCGATTTGCTAAAAATCGACAAAACAAATTGGCACGCCCGATGGGACAATTTCTACAAATTGAAGTGTGTCAAATTACTCTTTTCATGTCGTTTGGTGTATGCGATTCCAAAGTGGAAAAATCATTCACATGGCTGATAAAATGTCAAATTAAACCAGTAATTGTGCAACAAGTGGACGTGACTTCACGTTCGAAAGGTGCAATTGCGAGTGAAAGCATAGCAGTTACAACTATTCAAACTGAAAATGTTGGACGTAATACTCGTCTACGTGGCACTTTGCTACCTTCCAGCCTCTATTAATCACCGGTTGGCCTCCTTATAGTCTTCCTCCTAGTTATACCCCACCAGTGAGTTGTTTTGTTCCTCCTATTCGATTTGAAAGTATAAATGGAGAGAATAATTCTCAAAACACACAACAACATTCCGAGTATTCTGGTGACTATATTGTGGGCTCTACTTCGAATGTTGCTAATTCAGTGACAGTATATCGACAACAAGTAGAGGAAAGTCATCATGAATTAGTCAATTTATTGACTCAACAAATGACCACAATTCTAAATCCGATGATGGTTGATCACTAATCGAAATTCGAACGTTTTGGTAGACAAGTCGAACGTATTGCTCGAATTGTAGATTATGAGGAAGGTGAAAGACATAATGCCAGGAAAAATAATAAAGGATTGGAAAATATATTTCAAAATGAAAACAATGTTTTTAATAGAGAAAATTCTCATATAGTTCCCCATGGTCCAAAATGCTGATGAATTTCTAGCCAGATTACGTCCTAATCATGGTGGTGAACGTTATCAAGTCACCAAAATTGTGAAAAAAGTTCTTAATCAAGTCGATCTGAATGTTGGTTTTATGAATCGATCCCACTTTGTGTCTGCATTCCCCCAAGTTGTTAAAATGACTAAAGTGCCAAGAGGGATAAAAAATCCAAAGATAATCACAAAATTTGCTGGAAAAGTTGGAGAATCGACTACTGAATATGTCGCTTGATACTTGGTTGAGATTTAAAACTTAGCCAATGATAAAAATTTGAAAATGAATTTTTTTCCTTCTTCGTTAACGAATAATGCATTTACTTGTTTTCAAATCTTAGACCAAATTCGATAACGATATGGAATCAATTAGAAACTGTTTTCACGCTCAGTTTTATCGAAGGAAATCTTGCTTGCCATGATGCATTTCAGTTATGGTCTTCATCGCTCCCCCTTTTGTCATATATCGTATAAACGCAAATATGTACACAATTTCATTTTTCATCTTTCGAGTCAGATAGATGTCATTGATTCGTCCTATCCAATAGAATAAGTGAAATAATTTCTTCTTTAAAATATCATTCGGCAGATTGTTGACAAAAAAAAAAAAAAATATTTTCTAATCGTTGGTACTCTTCTCAATTTCAAATCCTAAGATCTATTTTTTGAAAATTCCTAGTTCTATCCCACTTAGTGTTCCCCTCCCTCCCCCCTCTTTCTCACACAAAAAAACTCTTTACACAAGTGACAAGTAAACACACACAAAAACTCTTTACTATCTCATATATTATTGACTTTAGTATTGAAAAAAAAAATTAAAGACTATTTTTTATTCTAAATTTTTAAAATTAAAATAGTACTTATCCCTAAATATTATTATACACGTCGTGGATTTAAATTGCCATCGCATTATATAATGATCTACAAAAAATTTCTAATTTTTTTAATAAGAATTATTGTTTAGTATTATAATTTAAATAAAAAATTAATATATTATCAATATAATATTATTTACACTCACATTTATATGATATATATCAAAATTTCTATTAAATTAAATACTAAAAATTAAAAAATGTGTTATTACCTTTGGTAATAAAAAATTCTAATTTTATATTATAAAATTATTTATTCCAAACAATTAAATTGTTAGATAAACTACATCTAACACATTATTAAATTATTGTACCTATGTCTAGATCTATTATAATAAGTGATTATACATCATTATTTTATTTTGTTTTATGCCTTGATTTTGACCCAAAAATAATACTAACAACCATTTGAATGTTGACTGAAAACCCGGAGCAATACATCAACTTGGGCACGTTGTCGCCTCCATGATCCTAATCTTTCTTTTCTCTACTTATGTGCAATTAACAATTTTTTAATAAATATATCTCCAATAATTTTTATTTTTATTACTTCATCAATCAATCTGCTTCATAATATTTGTCTGATTTACATTTTTTAACATTTAAAATATTTATCCTGTTTATAATATTTAATTGTAAATTCATTTCTTATTTAAATTTAATTTTTAAAAATGATGCATGTAATTTTAAAATAGAAAATATATAATATGTTAATTTTATATCACTTGAATTTTAACTTTTTATATAAAAATAATTTTATCTATCTATATAAATTTCTCTATTTTTACGGTTTTTTTTCTTTTTTGATGATCTATACGTTTTTGGTTTATCGATCAATAATATTAGACATATATAGAAGCTATTTATATAAACAGCTCCTATATATATCTAATAAGTAATATTTTGAAACAAGAATTTCTATCCTTTTATCTAACATTAATTAAGAATAATGATTTTCGTTTCATAATATATATAAGTATAATTTTATAATTCAATATATATATATATATATATATATATATAGACGTACATAAATAATTGATTAATTATAAGTATAGTTTTTTATAATTCACCGTCACGATTTAAAGGCAATCATCACAAAAAAAAGTCTACAATTCGATCTATAGTGATGTCTTATATGTCTAGATTCGATATATTTCACATTCAAATCTCACCTTCTTTCCTAAAATATCTCCCTAAGGCCTAAGCACATTCCTTATGTTATATTTTGATTTCGCTACAAAATCTTTTTTATTTTTTATTTTTTAATACACTGTTTTAAGCTGACATAGGATTATTTTTCATATTTACTGCCATTCTGTCAACATAAAAATATTTATTTAGTTAATTAGTTAATACTTATAGCTATTTATATGATTTCTATTTGATGAGATGATGATTGTACTGAATCCATAAAAATAAGGTGAAAATTTATGTGCAGTCGATTTTACGTGAAGTTGATAGTTGAGAGTTGTTAGATGAAAATTTAGTCACATCAGTCAAATTATTTGACAACTCTTAATTATCAACTTTACGTAAAATCGACTGCACATGAATTTTCACCTAAAAATAATGACCGGATGGTTGTACATTTTTTTACCAATGTTTTGATATAAGTTAAAAAGGAAAAATAAAAGCAATTCCTTATTAGATTATCCTTATCATATTTATGGAATTTTCGTTGAATATGAACGAACGGATCAGTTAAGTTCGTGTTAATTTCATATGAATATCATTGGTTCAATTGAAAAACGAAGAAATGATATGGGAAATGCATTGTCTCGTAATATTTTTTTTTTCACGAATTTAAACTGATAAATAAATATATATAAATATTTATATTTTTAATATATTTTTTTATACAAAAATTTTTTGTTTTTATTTATGTAAATTTTTTTATATAAATATTTTTATTTATTTTACAATAACAAATATCGAACTTTAAAATTTTTTATCATAAAAACTTTAATATTATATTATAAATTTTTTTTTGTAAAAATTTTTAATTAATAAAAGAAATATATAAACGGTTTGATTAGTTTATAATTTGAAGTGGGAAAGCATCTCTTAGAATAATTAATTAATTAAAGAAGGGTTGAGCTTTCGGAGCCAGCTCAAAGGACCTGTCGTCAGTGTTGAACTGTAATATAAATATATAATCACATTTTAGTTTATACTCTTATAGTAGTTTTAAGTTTATAATATACAGGCTAAAATATATTTTTTATCTTTAAAATTTATTAAAAACTTTTAAAAATATTTTAAATTTTATTTTATTTTAATTTTATCTTAATCTTTTTATTTTGTCTCAAAAATTTTATAATTCTATAATAATATATAATAATTATGTTTTATTTAATTATTTATATTAAAAATTATTTTTATAAAATTATTACTGAATTAATTATAAAATTAAAAAATTATGACTAAAAATATATTTAATGTAAATTAAAAAAATTTTAGTACGAAATTAAAATAAAATAAAATTTAAAAATATTTTAAAAATTTTAACAAATTATAAAAATAAAAAATATACTTTACGTTAATATATAATATATTATAGATAACAGACGCTTGTGCATGTAGAGAAATCTTTCACGTGGCACAGTCAATATTTTGCCTATAATATACTGGAGTAGGTGATGACTAATCTATGATTCACTCTTTCCCTCAATTTTTGCTTTTCAAAAAAAAAAAGTCTTTTAAGCAAAGATAACTATAAAGTTGAAAATTATTGTTTTTAATTTAGAGGTATTCTTTGAAAAACAAAAAAAAAGAGATGGAGTTGAATATAAAATTTTGAACTTAAAATAACATATGCATAAAATTAATTAATTGCTAAGTTGGATATGACACCATTTTCGTCTTCGATCCTTAAGAAAGAAATGAAAAATAATTATATTGCAATATGCATGAACCTTGATTTAGTTGATTAGTCCGTTTGATCACAGGAATAGGAAGAGAACTGTGTTTATATTCCAAATTCAGCAAAAGCCGCGTATCATATTGAATATTGTGAACAATTCTTTTGCATTGTTCTAGATTTTTTTTTTTTTCAGAATGATATTTGTAAAAATAGAACTCATCAAATAAGTGCATAACTAATAACCCTTGGGGAAAAGATGTTAAAAAAAAATCCCAAACCCTCGACTTATGTCTTATTATCAGATGAGGGTGTTTTTAACTTTTTTCATAAACATTGTTGGTTGTTTGATGAGTTCTAGTCGTATAAATTAAAAGTCATAAGAATAACTATTTATATGTCTCTATTTATTAAATTAAGTTTTTTAGATGAATAATTTTATAATACAATATTCAATTTTTTTATAACTAAAAGATTTAGAATTTAATTCTTGTAATAATGTTATTATAAGACAAATAAAAAAATATTTATATAAAATTCACGTAAAAATAAAAATAAAAAACTCAAAAGATATATTAAATACAATTATTCATGTATTTTTATTTATATTTTAAATTTTTTAAATACGTATTTTTATAATAGATTAGATTTTTTTGAGCTTGTTTTATGTTATAATGTGTTTTTATTTTATTTTAAAAATAAATTAAACAAAAGTCAACGTTTAAGTTGTTATTAGGTAGCAGGAATATCGTACAGACTGCCGACAATAGAAGATGAAATTTTCAATGGTAAATTATATTATATTCCTGAAATTGGCTACTCTAAATATACATCAACTTGTGAAACAAAAAAGAATATGTGCAGCAACTTGTATTGAAATCTCGAGTATCAGTAAATTATAGATGAATTAGATCTACCAAAAGTCACCCAAAAAAAAAAAGAATTAGATCTACCAAAACTAGATTGAAAAAATGTGAATTCAAGAAATATTTTAAAATCACGATTGGCTTACTTTAATTTAGAAAGACCTCATTGATTCTCGCTTCGACGATTCTTTGTTCATATATTCGATCCGGTGCCGTGCAGACACAAGTCTTTTTCAAACATACATTGCTAGAGATAACAATGAACTATATTGAGTAAATAATTATTGGGTCAATCAATTAATTTTTTATACATTGGGTATGGTTTACTTGGCTTAGCATGTGCATTTGCCCAATCATAATCCTTGTGTCTGCAACAAGGGTGTAGCTAGAGTATAAAATCATAATAATTATACGGGCACCACTCACATAAAGTTGTTAAAAATAACTTTTTTTAAAGATGTTTACGTGGCAAAATTTAAATCACATATCTTAAAATCACACTTTTAACTATATAACACTTCAAATTGTAGTCCTTTACAAGAAAAGTATCACTTAATGAAAAAAAGTAAATTAAAAAATTTAAGAGAAAAAATAATTAAATTATCAAAATTAATAGATCAAAAACTAATGATTTTAACTAATATTAATTGTAATGACACTGAATTCTTAAAATCAATACAAAATAATTTTTTCCAAAATCTTTATTTTACTATAAATTTTATTGAAGGACTTCAAAAACCTGAGAAAACTTATATTTTACATGGAATTTCTAAAAACTGCTACTATGGAAATGACTCCCCACATCTCTATCATACTTTCAACCCACAATTAAATTCTATAGTAGATATGCTTGAAGAAATATTAGTATCCATAAAATTTCAAAGAAATAAGAAAAAAGAGCAACCTAAAATAAACGAAATTAAACAAATATTAAATAAATATTTTCAGAAAGAAAATCCCAAAGAAGAAAAAATTCAAAATATAGACAACATAACAAAACTAAAAGTAAAACCACCATTAAAATTATGAACATTGATGAAAAATTAGAAGAAGTTACAATGCTTTTTAAACAATTAAAAATGGCTCAAGAAAATAATATTATGGAACAAGAATTTCAAATAGAAGAAGAATTAATAAATTCTGAAAATATAGAAAATGAAGAATACATCCTAGATTATTCAAGTGATGAAAAATCAGCAGTTCCAATACAAGTAAAAAATGAAGATGGAACATCTAAGGATAATCAATCTCAATTTAAATGGGAAACATGTTTTGAAAATTATGCTTTTAAAAAAGGATTTATAAATAAAAATTCAAAGTATACAAAAATACAATCAAAATACGTTCCTAAAATCCAGAAAACTGAAGGGAAAAGAATGCTTGATTTAGACTGTAAAAAGAATGAAATTTTTTTTTCGAGAATTGGTTGAATTCCTTCTTATTAGAAGCCTTTACTAATCCAAAACTTAGTGAATTATCTGGAGGAGATATCTGGAATTATATAGGGTTTCATACTAAAGGAACTGTAAGAGATTATATGACATCAATAGAAAACCAAATAATAGAAGAATTAGCGACAAAAACAACAGTTTACGATAAGATATTACATATAATGATGATTCTGTATAAAGAATTTTTTGGAAAAAATATTATAGATCATAGACAAGAAGTCTATAACAAAGAATATCAAGAAGCAAAAAACCATCTAGCTAATATTCAAATATATGATTTATGCAATGTGGAATCTTACATATGTGAATACAGAATACATTATTATAAACTAAAAGAAGAAGATAAAAACCATTATCTTAGTATGTATATAACAAAACCTCCATACCCTGCTAATGAATTTATAATGGGAAGATTTATAAGAGAAATAAATAGAGGAACAATTGAAAATAATTTTGGCGGAGCAACTTCTGCAATAAGAGAGGAAATAAAAGAACGTTGTATGCAAGAAGCAACTCAAAAAAGATTTGAAAACATAATTAGAATTTGCTGTCAGGATAATGAAGAAATACCTAAAAAATATGGTCTTAATAAAAATTTTCAAAGAAAAAGAAAATATCAATTTTTAGAAAAATAAAATACTATCCAAACTGGAGAAAAAAGAGGTATTTTAAAAAAAGAAATAATAATAAAAAACAAAAAAATAACTACTGCCCAAATAAAAAAGAAAACTGCAAGTGTTGGTATTGCCAAGAAAAAGGACACTATGCAAATGAATGTCCAAAAAAGAAAGATAAAAAAGACCTTACCAAACAATTAGAAATTGCTAAGTCTTGTTTTATGGAACCATTAGAAGAATCATATGATAACTTAAACTATATTTTTAAATATGTCTCAGAAACAGACTCAGAGACTGAGCAATAATGCCACATTTATTACTATAAAAATAACAGAAAAGTTTATAAATGCTTTCATAGATACTGGAGCAACACAATGCTTTGCTAATACAAATATAAAACTTGATTGAAAAAAAATTAAAGAAACCATTAAGAGTTAGAATAGCTGACAAATCAATACATAAAATTGACCAAAAAGCAGAAATGGTTGAAATATTTATTCAAAATTATAGGTTTATTGTTCCATCCATATATATGATAGATTCTGGGATGGATTTCATCATAGGAAATAACTTCTTAAAACTATATCATCCTTTCATTCAAGAATTAACATATATAGTTTTAAAAGCTCCACACGATTCTTCAATAAATCAAAAATCAAAATGTATAAAGATACCAACTACTACTATAGATAAGATTTTAAAATTTAAAATATTTTCTATATTAGAAATATGCTATTTGAATTTATATTTTCAGATAAATATCCAAAAAAATAATCTTGAAATAAAGATAGAAGAACTTTTGGATGAAGTTTGCGTTGAAAATCCTTTAGATGTTAAAAATACAAATAAGGAATTAATAAGCATTAAATTAAAAGATCCTATAAAAGAAATAAATGTTCCAAATAAAATTTCTTATTCCGCAAGAGATAGAGAAGAGTTCTCATTAGAATGCAAAGATCTTTTAGAGAAAGGAATTATAAGATTAAGTAAAAGTGCTCATGCGGCTCCAGCCTTTTACGTCGAGAACAATAATGAAATTAAAAGAGAAAAATGAAAAATGGTAATAAATTATAAGAAAATGAATGAAGCAACTGTTGGTGATGCTCATAAACTTCCTAGAAAATATTCTATTTTAGAAAAAATCAAGGGAGCAACTTGGTTTTCATCTCTTGATGCAAAATCAGGATATTGGCAACTTCGTTTAGATGAAGAAACAAAGAAATTAACTGCTTTTACTTGCCCAACAAAAGAATCAACAAGTGTGTTGCTCTATGAATGGAATGTTTTACCATTCGGATTAAAACAAGCCTCAGGTATCTATCAAAGATTTATGGAAGAAAATCTAAAAGAAAGCAAAAAGAAAGCAAAAAGAAAGCAAAAATTGCAAGACAAGAAATAGAGTTTCTTGGGTTAATTTTATCCACTCAGAGAAAGCTAAAACTTCAACCAAATATTTTAGAAAAGGTAAATTTATTTCCTAATAAAATAGAGGATAGAAAATAATTACAAAGATTTTTAGGGTGTATAAATTATATTTCTGATCAAGAATTTTTAAAGAATATAACAGAATACACAAAAAACTTATTTCCAAAAATAAGTACTAAAAAAGAATGGAAATGGGAAGAAAAAGATAGTATGCAAATTCAAAGGATCAAAAAATTATGTGAAAAACTTCCAGAACTCTATATTCCAGTAGAAAATGACTACTTAATAGTAGAAACAGATGCTTCAGACATAACCTGGTCAGGATGTCTAAAAGCTAAGAAAGCTATAAAAAGTTTAGAATAAGAAAAAGAATCACTAGATTCTAAATATTCCCCAAAGGAATTACTTTGCAGGTATATTTCAAGGACTTTTACTCCAACAGAACAGAGATATACAACTCATGAAAAGGAAACTCTAGCAGCAACTAAATCTCTTAAAAAATGGAAAATTGATTTATTACCCAAAGAATTTACATTAAGGATAGACTCAAGTTACCTAACAGGTTTCATTCGATACAATTTAAAAGTTGATTATAATCATGGGCGATTGGTAAGACTGCAATTATTTTTGTTACACTATCCAATAAAAATTGAATATATTAAGGGTGACAAAAATATTATTGCAGATACATTGACAAGAGAATGGAGTTCGTCTACAACGCATTAAATCAAGAAATTCAAAAATATCAGCAAGAATTCGAAGAATGCAAGCATTGTCTGCAAATAAGGGCACAGATCCAATCCCTCAAGAAAGCCATTCAAGCAATGGAATCAACACAACAAGCAAAACCATCAGAGTTCAGCCAGCTAAGCATGGTGGACAAACCAGGTGAAGAAAAAATTTCAGAAAATAAAACAATTACTGAAATTATTAAAAAATCCACACAAGACAATAAATATTATGTGATTTATAATGGCCCCATGAAAGGAGTATATGATGCCTGGGAAAAAGCAGCACCATTTACACATCAATCAAAGATAGTTCATAAAGAAGGATTTTCAACACTAGAAGAGGCAAAAGAATCCTTCAGGGAATATGAAGCTCTTCATCCAGAACAAACCCTAAAAAGAGCAGATAAAGCTCCGATTCAAGCCCAGAGAATAGGAATAATGAGAAACATTCCTATAAGAGCTAAAATCAAAGAAAAGAAAAGGGTCTGTAGATCAAATCTCAAAGAAACCCTTAATATAGTCCTAAATTGGACTGAAGAAAAAAGGGCAAGTTTGGGATACTATCCTATTGCCAAAGAACAGCTAATAAAGCTGGTTATTTTTCTAGAGGCTTCCCCATCTGACATTTATCAATTTTTTCAGTATGGATTAATTGATACAATTTTAATTTTTAATGATCTAAAAATTATTAGTGAGTTTCCTGCAGGATTCGTTGATGCAGTAAAGAGATTTAAAAATATGATTGACAATGTAAATCCAAGGGATATATCCCTAAAATTTACAAATAGTCAACCTATTTTTAATGAAGAAGAAGAGTGCTTAGTTCC